>NC_040090.1:65634354-65951467 GCF_003369695.1 Bos indicus x Bos taurus | reverse complement strand
CTCTCCCATCCAGTCTGGCACATAACCTTGAGCAGAGTTCCATGTGCTATACAATAGGTTTTCATTGGTTATCCATTTTAAATATAGGAGTGTGGACATGACCTTCTCAAAGTCCCTAGCTATTCCTTCCACCTGGCAACCATGAATTTGTTTTCTAAGTCTGTGAGTCTCTTTCTGTTTCATAAGTAAGTTCATCTGTATCATTTCTTTTTAGAGTCCACACAAAAGGGATGTCATATTATATTTCTCCTTCTCTAACTTACTTCACTTAGTATGACACTCTCTAGGTCCATCCATGTTGCTGTAAATGGCCTAATTTCATTCTTTTTATGGCTGAGTAATAGTCCATTGTGTAGATGTATCACATCTTCCTTATCCATTCCTCTGTCAATGGACATTTAAGTTGTTTCCATGTCTTGGCTACTGTAAACAGTGGTGCAATGAACAGTGAGGTGAATGTATCATTTTGGGCCATGTTTTTCTCTGGATATATGCCCAGGAGTGGGATTGCAGGGTCATATGGTAGCTCAATATTTACTTTAGTCTATTTAGACCCTCCATACTGTTTTACATAGTGGCCGTACCAGTTTACATTCCCACCAACAGTGGAGGAGGGTTCCCTCCTCTTCACACCCTCTCCAGCATTTGTTGTTTGTGGATTTTTTGATGATAGCCATTCTGACTTGTGTGAGGTGATATCTCATTGTAGTTTTGATTTGCATTTCTCTAATAACTAGCGATGTTGAACATCTTTTCATGTGCCTATTGTCCATCTGTATCTCCCCTTTGGAGAAATGTCTATTCAAGTCTTTTGTCCATTTTTTGAGTGGGTTGTTTATTTTGATGCTATTAAGTATCATAATCTGTAAATTTTGGAGACTAATCCTTTATCAGACACATCATTTGCAAATATTTTCTCCCAACCTGTGGGTTCCTTTTCTTTTTGTTTATTGTTTCCTTTATTGTGCAAAAGCTTTTGAGTTTAAGTAGGTCCTATTTGATCATTTTTGCTTTTATTTCCATTATTCTGGGAGATGGGTTGAAAAAGATGTTGCTGTTATTTATGTCAGAGTGTTCTATGTTTTCCTCTAGGAGTTTTATAGTGTCTGGTCTCATATTTAGATCTTTAATTCATTTTGAGCTTATTTTTGTGTATTGATACAGAATGATTTAATTTCATTTTTTATACATATAACTGTCTAGTTTTCCCATCACCATTTGTTGAAGAGACTGTCTTTCCTGCATTGTGTAGTCTTGCCTCCTTCCTCGTAGATTAATTGACCACAGATGCATGGGCTTATTTCTGGGTTTTCTATCCTGCTCCATTGATCTATATTTCTATTTTTGTGCCAGTAGCAAATTGTTTTGATCACTCGAGCTTTGCAGTATAGTCTGTAGATCAGGAAGCCTGATTCCTCCAGCTCTGTTTTTCTTTTTCAAGATTGTTTTGGATATTTGGAGTCTTTTGTGTCTCTATACAAATTTTGAGATTTTTTTGGTTCTATTTTTGTGAAAAATGCCACTGGTAATTCGATAGGGATTGCACTGAATCTGTAGATTGCCTTGGGTAGTATAGTTATTTTGATTGAGAAATAACTTAATAATCAGTATTAAGGATAATACTGATTCTTCCAATCCACGAACATGGTATATCTTTCCATCTGTTTATGTCTTCTTTAATTTCTTTCACCAGCATCTGATAGTTTTCAGAGTACAGGTATTTCTCTCCTTACGGACAAATGTGTGCATAGACAAGCTAATTGATTCATGACTCCTGACTGTGGCTTGCAACAGAGCGGCTGTGGTGGGCCAGAACTTCTTGGTCTTCTGTTAAATAGTGTATGTGTTCTAGCCAATTAGACAGATATATTTTTGTTGTTGAAAATGTCAGAGAGGTTTCATAACCTCTGGCTCTCTGGGATTAAGGTGATTGCAGGTTGGCTCTGCCAAGTTTTAGAGGATATGAATTAAAGAAGATGGAACCAACTTAAGATGCAATTTCTGAAATTCCAAAGAAATATTGTGCCCTAAGAATGACTTCAAACTGATGATGTTGATAAGATACAAAGAAACAGAGGGATTTCTTTTTCTGAACAAACATATGCTTTGTTAATTTCCTTTTCAGTAAAAAGCTAACATATAATTGAATTAATTTACCATAAATTGCTATTTTTACATGATAAGAGGACTTAGATGGAATCATGTTTTAGCTTCCTAGGCCAAGTTATTCAGCTGTTGTGGGACTCTCTTGAAATTAAATAATATTTAATTTCAGTAACAATGTAAAGAAGCAATTACATTATAGACAGAAGAAAAACTTAAATAAAAAACTACTGTTAAAGAGATTCTGTGCCTGGAAAAAAATTGATTGGTAGCAGTTAACTCTGAAACGTATTTTAGTAAAACTATCAAGTTTTTAAAATTGAAGTATCACTGATGTACAATATTATATAAATTAAAGGTGTACAATATAACGAGTCACAATTTTAAAGGTTATACTCCATTTATAGTTATTATAGAATATTGGCTATATTTCCTGTGTTGTACTTGTGGCTTATTTTAAACCTAAATAGTTGGTGCCTCTTAATCACCTACCCCTATGTTGCCACTCTTCACTTCCTTCTCCCCCACTGGTGACCACTAGTTTGTTCTCTATATCTGTGAGCCTGCTTCTTTTTTATTTTATCCACTAGTTTGTTGTGCTTTTTAGATTCCACATATAAGTTATATCATACAGTATTTGTCTTTCTCTGACTTATTTCACTTAGCTTAATGTGCTCCTAGTCCATCCACGTTGCTGCAAATGGCAAAATTTCATTCTTTCTTTATGGCTGAGTAATATTCCATTGTATATGGATGGGATATACATTGTATGTGTATATTCCATCATATACACATATGTGTTTGTGTGTGTATATATATATATATATATATGTATATGTATGTATGTACACTACCATTTGTTATTCATTCATCTCTTGATGGATATTTAGGTTGCTGCCGTATCTTGACAATTGTGAATGATGCTGCTATGAACATTGGGGTGCATGTATCTTTTTGAACTAATGTTTTTTCTTTTTTCCAGATACATACCCAGAAGTGGAATTGCTGGGTGCTATGATAGTTCCATTTTTAGTTTTTAGAGAAACCTCCGTAATGTTTCCCAGCTGCACCAATTTACATTCCCATCAACACTGTATGAGGGTTCCCTTTTTCCTACATTCTTACCAACATTTGTTATTTGTTAAAACTCAGATTTGTTTTTTAAACAAAGTGGGGGGTATCCTCTGATTCTGCAGTCAAAACAAGATCCCCAAAGTACATATTTTATCACAATAATTTAGCAATTCGATGATTATGTAACAGTGCATGTTTCCTTGTTCTCATAAAATGTCATTAGGCAAAAATAGTCAATGTTGAAATTTAGCAGTTTTTTGGGGTATATATTCTTTCAAACTTTTACACATTTGAGATAAAATACAAAGCTTTTATGTTATTTCTTGCAATGAAGACCCAACACAGTTAAATAAATACATATTAAAAAATAAAAAGCAGCACAGGTGGAAGTTTTGGAAACTTTTTTAAAAATAGAAACTTTCTAAAACAGTGAAAACTTACTAGATTCTGTTTATTGTACCTTGAAGGAATTTGTTCTTATTAAAAACTATCAATGAATGAAAAAAATGCAAATGGGTGCAAAGATTGGTATTTATCATGTTTCAAGAAATGATAAAGACAATGAAAATTTATGTCAGCAAAATGTTAACCATTCAAAATTGAAGTTGGATTTCAAAAGCATACATGCAACTGTTAGTGCTATGGAATAAAGACTATGTACGTGCTCACTCGTTCAATCGTGTCGGACTCTGCGACCCCATGGACTGTAGCCCACCAAGCTCCTCTGCCTATGGGATTTTTTAGGCAAGAATACTGGAGTGGGTTGCCGTTTTCTGCTCCAGGGGATCTTTCCGACCCAGGGAATGAACTTGAGTCTTCTAAGTGTATTCTTTACCACTGAGCCACCTGGAAGCCCCATAGACTCTATACTTAGAGGGTAAAATATTAAACAACAACAACAACAAATAATTAACACAACAGCAAATCATTCCGCTCCCTGGGCTGAAACGTGCAAAATGAGGATCACAATTCTAATCCACAGATTTTGTGTGCGTGTATACTGGGGTTTGGGGGGTGTGTGTTGGCCTGCGGTTTGCCAAGGAAAAGGCAGGGCAAAGTAACAGCCTTTTAAGACTTAAGTTGTATGACGTCACCATAGAAACAGCAAGCAGGGCTCGTGCACCTCGTGCTTTAGGAGCCACTCAGCCCCTCCCTCTTCCTCAGATTGCCCCGCCTCTACGTCCACCCAAGACTAATTCGCTCCGCCCCGCGAATTCCAAGTCGCCAATCACCATCCAGTTTTCCTTGGCCGTGGACCGCGCGTGCCCCGGTTTTAAAAGCCCGGGGGCGGGCTTCTGGTTTCGCGCCTGCGCAGTCGTGCTCTCGCCCCACGCCGGTTCCGCGTCCTCTCAGTGCGTTATCTCCGCTCCTGGCCAGAGCGGACTCAAGTCTCACCGAGGTGTGGGCTCTCGCTGCCGCCGCCGTGATGGGAAAAACCGCGGACTCTCGGGCTACGGGAGCCCGGCCCGACCCGGTGCGGAGCTTTAATCGTTGGAAGAAGAAACACAGCCACAAGCAGAGTCAAAAGAAGCAGTTGAGGAAGCAGCTGAAGAAACCCGAGTGGCAGGTCGAGCGCGAGGTTATCAGCCGCCTCATGCAGAATTACGAGAAGGTGAGGCCGGCGCCGGGGAGGGGGCGCGGGGCCGCATGTCCCTGCCGCACTGGGCCGCATGGGCGAGCGGGCTGACCGGTCACTGGGACCTTGCCTGGGGAGCAGGAGAAAGGGGTGGGATGAGAGGTGCCCCGTTGAGGCCACAGGTGGTCTGCTGGGTGCCAGCCCAGGCCTCCTGACCGACCAGGCCGCCCTCTGGCTCACTACAGCGGTTTTGCTAAAATGGGGAAAACGTAGTAGTGCTTAAGCATAGGGAGATTAATTGCTATAATAGTTATCAGTTCAGTTCAGTCGCTCAGTCGTGTCCAACTCTTTGTGACCCCATGGACTACTGCAGCGCGCCAGGCCTCCCTGCCCATCACCAACTCCCGGAGTTTATTCAAACTCATGGTCATTGAGTCAGTGGTGCCATCCAACCATCTTATCCTCTGTCATCCCCTTCTCCTCCTGCCTTCAATCTTTCCCAGCATCAGGGTCTTTTCAGATGAGTCAGTTCTTCGCATCAGGTGGCCAAAGTATTGGAGATTCAGCTTCAGCATCAGTCCTTCCAATGAATATTCAGGACTGATTTCCTTTAGGATGGACTGGTTGGCTCTCCTTGCAGTCCAAGGGACTCTCAAGAGTCTTCTCCAACACCACAGTTCAAAAGCATCAGTTCTTCAGCGCTCAACTTTCTTCATAGTCCAACTCTCACCTCCATACATGATCACTGGAAAAACCATAGCTTTGACTAGACGGACCTTGGTTGGTAAAGTAATGTCTCTGCTTTTTAATACGCTGTTTAGTGAAAAAGTTGGCTTAAAGCTCAACATTCAGAAAACGAAGATCATGGCATCCAGTCCCATCACTTCATGGGAAATAGATGGGGAAATAGTGGAAACAGTGTCAGACTTTATTTTTCTGGGCTCCAAAATCACTGCAGTTGGTGACTGCAGCCATGAAATTAAAAGACGCTTACTCCTTGGAAGGAAAATTATGACCAACCTAGATAGCATATTGAAAAGCAGAGACATTACTTTGCCAACAAAGGTCCGTCTAGTCAAGGCTATGGTTTTTCCTGTGGTCATGTATGGATGTGAGAGTTGGACTGTGAAGAAGGCTGAGTGCTGAAGAATTGATGCTTTTGAACTGTGGTGTTGGAGAAGACTCTTGAGAGTCCCTTGGACTGCAAGGAGATCCAACCAGTCCATCCTGAAGGAGATCAGCCCTGGGCTTTCTTTGGAAGGAATGATGCTAAAGCTGAAACTCCAGTACTTTGGCCACCTCATGAGAAGAGTTGACTCATTGGAAAAGACCCTGATGCTGGGAGGGATTGGGGGCAGGAGGAGAAGGGGACGACAGAGGATGAGATGGCTGGATGGCATCACTGACTCGATGGATGTGAGTCTGAGTGAACTCCAGGAGATGGTGATGGACAGGGAGGCCTGGCGTGCTGCGATTCATGGAGTCGCAAAGAGTCAGACACGACTGAGCGACTGAACTGAACTGAGGGTGGTCATAACTTTCCTTCCAAGGAGCAAGCGTCTTTTAATTTCATGGCTTCAGTCCCCATCTGCAGTGATTTTGTAATGTTCATAAAAATAATACAATCTTATGGTAAATAATGACACATTATAAGCCACTCACCATGTGGTTTACATTAATTATTTGACTTGATCTGAGGTATTGGGTCTTATTTCTCTTTTACAGATGAGAATCTTGAGGATCCAGGAGAATAAGAAACTTGTCTTTAGCTCTCACATGTAGTAAGTGGTGTGGAATTGGAACCAGACTCATATCTCTGATTCCAAAGCCTTTGCTTTTAACCATTATGCTAGAATTGCGTCTCTGAACATCACCCATCCTTTGTATACTTATTTCATTTTCTCAACTGAAGGACAACAACTTGTTTCATGTCCCCATCCGAGAATTGCCATAGAAAAGCTGGGTTCCCAGTCCGTTTCTGATACTTTACCATCCTACAATGTAGCTGATGTTCCCAGATGAACATCCCTGTAGTTATCATTTTGACTTCTTGACTTCTCTTACCTGCTCAGCCTCCTTGGGACTGCAACTACCCTTTCTTTTCCTTCCCTGTAAATTCTGTGTTTGTTGGCCTTCACCCACCTCACTCAGCCTTTCAGTGATTGCTTCTTTTTAGTGCAGTGTAATTAGGGATTTAACATGTAGGACATATATGGAAAGTCATCATGTATCATGCTGGTATAGCTTTTCTTTAAATAACCCTTAGATCAAAAGTAAGGACTCGATGGACATGAGTTTGGGTAAACTCCGGGAATTGGTGATGGACAGGGAGGCCTGGCATGCTGTGATTCATGGGGTTGCAAAGAGTTGGACACGACTGAACTGAACTAAAGTTTAGATAAAGCTTAGAGTTTGTTTTGGGCTTATGTATACACACACACACACACACCTATGTGTGTGTGTGTATATATATGTATTTATTTATGAAACAAGTTGTTGTCCTTCAGTTGAGAAAATGAAATAAGTATAGGAAGGATGGGTGATGTTCAGAGACGCAATTCTAGCATAATGGTTAAAAGCAAAGGCTTTGGAATCAGAAATATGAGTCTGGTTCCAATTCCATACCACTTACTAGATGTGAGAACTAAAGTCAAATATATATATATATATATATATATATATATATATTTGTGGGTGTGTGATTGGGGGTTTTAAGTTACGATGATTTGGTTCTGGCTTTTGCTCACCTGTGGGGTTGCAAAGAGTCAGACATGACTGAACATGTACATGCACCTCACCTTTGTTCACCTGATGAGTGACTTTGGGCATGTTACTCTGCTTCTCTTTTCTTGTCTTTAAAAGGAATAATAGTATCTACCTTCATTAGTTATGGGTATTCTTGTTATTCAGTCTCTAAGTCATGTCTGACTCTTTGTGAGCCCATGGACTGTAGCCCACCAGGCTCCTTTGTCCATGGGATTCTCTAGGCAAGAATACTGGAGTGGGTTGCCATGCCCTCCTCCAGGGTATCTTCCCAGGTCAAACCCAGGTCTCCCACGTTGCAGGCGGATTCTTTACCATATGAACCACCTTGGAAGCTCACTATCATCTGGAGTTTCCTCAAATTCATGTCCGTTGAGTTGGTAATGCTATCTAACCATCCTCTGCCTCTCCTTTCTCTTCTGCCTTCAATTTTCCCAACATCAAGGTCTTTTCCGGTGAGTTGGCTCTTCACATCAGGTGGCCAAAGTATCAGAGCTTCAGCATCAGTCCTTCCAGTGAATATTCAGGGTTGACTGCTGATAGGGCTGACTGGTTTGATCTCCTTGCAGCCCTAGGGACTCTCAAGAGTCTTCTCCAGCACCACAGTTCAAAAGCATGAATTCTTTGGTGCTCAGCCTTCTTTATGGTCCAACTTTCACATCCGTACATGATACTGGAAAAACTATAGCTTTGACTAGATGGACCTTTGTTGGTAAAATGATGTCTCTGCTTTTTAATATGCTGTCTAGGTTGGTCATAGCTTTCCTTCCAAGGAGCAAGTGTCTTTTAAATTCATGATTACAGTCACTGTCCACAGTGATTTTGGAGCCCAAGAAAATAAAATCTGTCACTGTTTCCACTTTTTCTCCTCCTTCATGTTTGCCATGAAGTGATGGTGCTGGATGCCATGATCTTAGTTTTTTGAATGTTGAGTTTTAAGTCGCCTTTTCCACTCTCCTTTTTCACCCTCATCAGGAGGCTTTTTAGTTCCTCTTCATTTTCTGCCATTAGAGTGGTATTATCTACGTATCTGAGGTTGTTGATATTTCTCCTGGCAATCTTGATTCCAGCCTGGGGTTCATCTAGCCTGGCATTTTGCGTGATGTACTCTGCATATAAGTTAAATACGCATGGTGACAATATATAGCCTTACTGTACTGCTTTCCCAAGTTTGAAAGTTATGAGTGGTTAGTAAGTATGCATGTAAAGTGTGCTGCACAATGTCTGACACATAAATTTTCCACATATTACCTGTTATATTTTTATTACTACCACTGTATACACAGCACCTCAAGAAGCCATTGTAAGTAAATTACTCTTAGATTACATTTTGGGTCCTTCTTCATCTGACTGAAATTGCTTCTGGAGGAGAGCCTCAGCCCTTAATTCTTCTCACTCTGTTCTGTCCTCTTATGTAATCCCAAGGCTTATTTCTGTGACTTCCTTGTATTCTACCCAGAGCTATTTTGACTTCATATCATTTTTCCCCCCTGATGCTACTGGATGTCTTTAACTGTGTCATAAAATACCTTATATGCCACCAGTCTAAAACTGAGTTACCTATCTTTTTAAACTAAATTCACAGTCTTGTATATTATTTTCATATTACCACCATGGCAAATCAACCACAAACATGGTGACTTAAAACAGCAGAAATTTATTCTGTCACAGTTCTGGAAGCTAGAAGTCTGAAATAGTTTAACTGGGTTGAAATTGAGGTGTCAGTGGGGACACACTCCCTCTAGAGGCTGTAGGGGAACTTCTGTTTCTTACCTTTCATAGCTTCTGGTGGCTGTTTCCCTTGGCCTGTGGCTGCATAAGTCCAATTTCTGCCTCCACAGACCCACTGCCTTCTGTTCTGTGTCACATGTACCTATGTCCTTTTTTTGTAAGGGTGCTTTGATCACATTTAGGGTCTACTCAGATAATCGAGGATAATCTCCCATGACAAGATCTTAATCACTGTGCAAAATCACTTTTGTCAGGTAAGATACATATTTGGGGACCGTTATTTAGGCTACCACATTCAGTGTGCTAAGTTGTTTGAGTCATGTCTGACTTTGCAGCCCCATGGACTGTAGCCATACTCCTCGGTCCATCAGATTCTCCAGGCAGGAGTACTGGAATTGGTTGCCATGCCCTCCTCCAGGGAATCTTCCTGACCCAGGGATCTAACCTGAGTCTCATGTCTCCTGTATTGGCAGGTGGGTTCTTTACCACTACTGCCACCTGGGAAGCTGCCACGTCCTGGCCCCAGTCTAAGCAGACTGCTGAGTTGGAAACCTAGGATTAATCCTGGAGGCTTCCGTTTTACCACTCACATTCTGTTAGTCACACTGGTGATCAGCCCTGCTTCTTCAGTTTCTCAGATACTTCTCCATCCCCGCTGCTTGCCTTAGTTCAGGCTGCATCGTCCCTTGCCTGGGTTACCACAGGAGCTATTGCTTGTAACATGGGTCAGCAGACAGGACAGAATAGTCAGTGGTTTTAGTTTTGCAGGTTGTAAGGGTGAAACTAGTCAACTCTGCCATTGTAACACAAAAGCTTGCCTTACAAATACTTAAACGGGCATAGCAAACCTTCAGTTACTGAAGCAGGTGGTGGGGTTTGTCCCTTAGGTCTTACTGCTTTCTAATCTAGTCTCTATATTGCTGCTAGAATGATTCTTTCCGAGATGAAATCCCAGTCCATTATTACTCCTGATTAAAGCCCTTCTTGGCTCACAATTATTTTCAAACACTTCAACGTGTCAGCATATTCTAGTCCAGTGAAAGGGTAAGTTCCTTATGATCAGGCAGACCTGGTTTAAATCTCACTCATTTAAGTGTTTACTAGCCAAATTTCTTAATGTCCCTCTGTCTCAGTTTCTTTATTCAACAGAGATTACTAACCACTGAGAATGTTGTAGGGCTCAAATGAGGTAACGTATATAAAGCCAAGTGGTATGTGGCAGGCACACGTGAAAGAGCAACCTGCTGTATTGTGAGTTGGCCAAACTCCTTGATGTTTCCACTGCTTGCAGTAAGGAGTCCCATTTCTCCCACCCTGAGGACACCTAGTTGTCCTCCAAGATTTACCACCAACTTTTCCTCCTACCTCTGCAGGTAGGGTTAGGGCTGCTGTGTGTCTGTAGCTTTTCGTGTATGCCTTTATCATATCATCAGCAGGCTGTGATGACTGCCTTTAACTTCTTTGTCACCTCTTCCACTGGGCCATTGATACACTCCTTTGCTCTCCCCAAAGATGGGTCCCGCAGTGCTTGGCCTTAAGAAGGCCCTTAGTGTTTAGATGTTTGGTGCACGCTGGTCTTTTCCAGGTGACTTTATTCTGCTTGGTAACATGGATCCACTCGTTTTGATCTCTTGTTTTAATAATATTTACTAACGTTTATCAATCTTTTATACATGTTGACTTGCCATATCCTCACAGCAAACAACCCTATGAGATTGTTTCCATTATATGTTACGAAACTTTAAGACACAGCAAGGCTAAATGGCACAACATTAAACCGTAAGTGAAAAAGTTCTAATCCAGGAGATATAGGTCTGATGCCAGGGCTCCAAATCACCATGTTTTACTCTTTTGCACACAAATGTTTAAATCCCAGTCTTTTCACTAAGTTGAAGGAGCAGTTTTTTTCTCACCAAGTATTGTTTTTATTTTTTTTAATTTTAGAAGTATTTTCTTAAGAAATAAATGCAGTATGAAATCAGTTGCCTGGGTTAGCAGTCCTGGGATACAGTTAGAGCAGATTGTAGGTAAAAACGGGCAGACCCTCAGCATATGGCTTCTCAGGTGGTAGAATTTGTGCATTACAGTTTTATTACATTGGACAGTACACAGGTGGTGTTTAGTAGCCTCACTGGTGAAATACTGAACAATTTGATTCAGAGACATTTGAAACAATTTGACAGGAAGTTGTTGAAGCATAGGTAAAAGTAGGTGGGGGAAAAAAAATACCCGTCTGTATCCCTCGGGAGGTGGGGTGGGGTTGATACATTTTGACAAATGTAATGATAGTAAATATGTGCAGTGCTGTGGAGTAAGGGGACAGTATAATTAGGGGAAAGGTTCAGTTTTTCTGTGCAGAGCCCATTTTGGCCCTATGATTGAGAGAAAGGTGTTTCCTCTGGGCATGCTACCCTTCCTCTTGGTGGTCGCAGCCTCAGGCCTGGCCTGTGGAGCTGAAAGTGGGCTGAGTTTCAGCGTCCACACCTCAGCCTTACCAGATGCCTTTGTGTAGGGCACGGACTGTATAGCAGTTTGTGGTGGCCATGAGTGGACCTGGTTCTTGAATGATGTGTTCTCCAGGTAGAAAAGATTGGCCACGGACATTGTAGGTGGAGGGAGCAACATGAAGAAATAAAAAAAAAAAGTTAAAGTGTGTAGTGTTCTTTGAGGGGGACCTACTCCTTGGAATATGATATATGTTTCAGAATTGGCCTCAGATGAGGTTGAAGGGAGTTGCAAGTAGACTGAATGGCTTCGAAGGTTGTAGTAGGTAGAATAATGACCTTCTAGAGATGTCAGCATCCTAATCCCCAGACCTGTGATTAAGTTATAAGGCAAGGATTGCTGACTTTAAAATGTGTTGACTGATCTGGATTATCCAAGTGGACCCAGTGTAACCATCGAGGGGTCCTTAAACTTGCAAGAGGGAGGCAGAAGAGTCAGTGTCTGGGAGCTGTGAAGTGAGAGACTTGACTGCCATGCTGGCTGGGTTTTCAAAACTATAAAGGGGACCATAAGCCAACAAATGTGGGTAGCCTCTGCTGCTGCTAAGTCACTTCAGTTGTGTCCGACTCTGTGCGACCCCATAGATGGCAGCCCACCAGGCTCCCCCGTCCCTGGGATTCTCCAGGCAAGAACACTGGAGTGGGTTGCCATTTCCTTCTCCAATGCATGAAAGTGAAAAGTGAAAGTGAAGTCCGTCAGTCGTGTCTGACTCTTAGCGACCCAGTGGATTGCAGCCCACCAGGCCCTCTGTCCATGGGGTTTTCCAGGCAAGAGTACTGGAGTGGGGTGCCATTGCCTTCTCCGGTGGGTAGCCTCTAGGAGCTGGAAAAAGCAAGGAAATGGATTCTTTCCTAAAGCTGCCCAAAAGAATGCAGCCCTGCCAACACATTGATTTTAGCTGAGTGAGACTAGTTTTGGCCTTCTGACTTGCAGAATTGTAAATTAACAAATGTTGGTTTAGGTCATTGTTTTTGGTAATTTATTACACCAACAGTAGGAATAATATACGGAAGCTATATTTGAAACTATCTGGAAGCAGTGATGAGTTTCTGGGAGGCAATTAGGGACCATATCTAAATTTTAAAGGATCTAGAGGCTAGGCTGTTCGTATAATCTAGATCTTGGATCCTATGAGAGACCAAGATGGGATTAAGTGAGTTGGAATTTATTGGGGGAAAGTGTAAAGGTAAAGGAGAAGGAATAGGAATAGGGAGGGAAAGGAGAGAGGAGAGAAGGGTGGGTAGGAAGCACTCAGGCTACAGTGCTGTTTTTAGAAAGCTTCTCCTGACAGGATGTCCTCGAACCAAAGTTGCCCTTCAGAGGGACCCCCTGTCCTGCAGGAATGGGTACCTCTGTGGTGCTTGGTTGTTAACTGGGCACAGGCCAGGCAGGCATGACTTTCAGTGGTGGCTCTAGAGGGGTGACAGCTGGTATTTATGAGTCAGCTCTGCTTCCACAGTGGGAACTCTGGGGACTTATTTCTAAGGCCACCATGTAGGGCCTGTGTTCTCAAGGAGCTGATACAGAACTGAGGGTTGAAGCTTATTGAGAAATGTTGAACTGTTTGTTTTAGTTCAGCAACTGTTTTCACTTGCTGAATGACTCAAGCTCTCTGCACCTGGGATTCCTTTAGATTTTTATTGTAATTGGTGACATTGTACAGGAGACAGGGATCAACACCATCCCCATGGAAAAGAAATACAAAAAAGCAAAATGGCTGTCTGGGGAGGCCTTACAAATAGCTGTGAAAAGAAGAGAAGCGAAAAGCAAAGGAAAAAAGGAAAGATATAAACATCTGAATGCAGAGTTCCAAAGAATAGCAAGAAGAAATAAGAAAGCCTTCCTCAGCGATCAATGCAAAGAAATAGAGGAAAACAACAGAATGGGAAAGACTAGAGATCTCTTCAAGAAAATTAGAGATACCAAGGGAACATTTCATGCAAAGATGGGCTCGATAAAGGACAGAAATGATATGGACTTAGCAGAAGCAGAAGATATCAAGAAGAGATGGCAAAAATACACAGAAGAACTGTACAAAAAAGATCTTCATGTCCCAGATAATCACGATGGTGTGATCACTGACCTAGAGCCAGACATCCTGGAATGTGAAGTCAAGTGGGCCTTAGAAAGCATCACTACGAACAAAGCTAGTGGAGGTGATGGAATTCCAGTTGAGCTATTTCAAATCTTGGAAGATGATGCTGTGAAAGTGCTGCACTCAATATGCCAGGAAATTTGGAAAACTCAACAGTGGCCACAGGACTGGAAAAGGTCAGTGTTCATTCCAATCCCAAAGAAAGGCAGTGTTCAAACTATCCCACAATTTTACTCATTTCACATGCTAGCAAAGTAATGCTGAAAATTCTCCAAGCCAGGCTTCAGCAATATGTGAACCGTGAACTTCCTGATGTTCAAGCTGGTTTTAGAAAAGGCAGAGGAACCAGAGATCAAATTGCCAACATCCGCTGGATCATGGAAAAAGCAAGAGAGTTCCAGAAAAACATCTATTTCTGCTTTATTGACTATGCCAAAGTCTTTGACTGTGTGTATCACAATAAACTGTGGAAAATTCTGAAAGAAATGGGAATACCAAACCACCTGACCTGCCTCTTGAGAAACCTGTATGCAGGTCAGGAAACAACAGTTAGAACTGGACATGGAACAACAGACTGGTTCCAAATAGGAAAAGGAGTACGTCAAGGCTGTATATTGTCACCCTGCTTATTTAACTTCTATGCAGAGTACATCATGAGAAACGCTGGACTGGAAGAAACACAGCTGGAATCCAGATTGCTGGGAGAAATATCAGTAACCTCAGATATGCAGATGACACCACCCTTACGGCAGAAAGTGAAGAGGAACTAAAAAGCCTCTTGATGAAAGTGAAAGTGGAGAGTGAAAAAGTTGGCTTAAAGCTCAACATTCAGAAAATGAAGATCATGGCATCTGGTCCCATCACTTCATGGGAAATAGATGGGGAAACAGTGTCAGACTTTATTTTTTTGGGCTCCAGAATCACTGCAGTTGGTGACTGCAGCCATGAAATTAAAAGACGCTTACTCCTTGGAAGGAAAGTTATGTCCAACCTAGATAGCATATTCAAAAGCAGAGACATTACTTTGCCAACAAAGGTCCGTCTAGTCAAGGCTATGGTTTTTCCTGTGGTCATGTATGGATGTGAGAGTTGGACTGTGAAGAAGGCTGAGTGCTGAAGAATTGATGCTTTTGAACTGTGGTGTTGGAGAAGACTCTTGAGAGTCCCTTGGACTGCAAGGAGATCCAACCAGTCCATTCTGAAGGAGATCAGCCCTGGGTGTTTGGAAGTAATGATGCTAAAGCTGAAACTCCAGTACTTTGGCCACCTCATGTGAAGAGTTGACTCATTGGAAAAGACTCTGATGCTGGGAGGGATTGGAGGCAGGAGGAGAAGGGGACGACAGAGGATGAGATGGCTGGATGGCGTCACTGACTCGATTGACATGAGTCTGAGTGAACTCCGGGAGTTGGTGATGGACAGGGAGGCCTGGCGTGCTGCGATTCATGGGATCGCAGAGTCGGACGTGACTGAGCGACTAAACTGAAATGAATGCTGTATAGGAACTCTGCTTTCTAATTTTTTTTTTTTTTTCTTAATTAAAGTTTGGTCAGGTGTGATTTGAGGTAGATTGCTTTTTTTCTCTTAATTGTAGTAGGTGGAGCATTCTAGGAAGTTTTATACTTTCTTCTCTCATGCTTTGGGGTGTAAAAGCATCATTCACTTTTTTGAGAAATGAGACAGTTGGAAGAAGTAAAGGAGAGGGGTTAAGTCATATCCACCTCCACCCTGTTCTCCCTCTCTCTGCCCACTCTAACTTTTCTACCAGTGCTGAGAAGTTCTTAGTAAGTACCATCACTGAAACATCTGTTCTTTGTTTTCAAAAGAATGATGATACAGATTTTAGAGGGTGTATGATTTTTCTGGACATCACCAGATGGTCAATACCGAAATTAGATTGATCATATTCTTTGCAGCCAAAAATGGAGAAGCTCTATACAGTCAGCAAAAACAAGACCAAGAGCTGACTGTGACTCAGATCATGAACTCCTTATTTCCAAATTCAGACTTAAATTGAAGAAAGTAGGGAAAACCACTACACCATTCAGGTATGACCTAAATCAAGCCCTTAGGATTATACAGTGGAAGTGGGAAATAGATTCAAGGGATTAGATTTGATAGAGTGCCTGAAGAACTGGACTATAAGGAAAGCTGAGTGCCAAATGCTTTTGAACTGTGGTGTTGGAGAAGACTCTTGAGAGTCCCTTGGACTGCAGGGAGATCCAACCAGTCCATCCTAAAGGAGATCAGTCCTGAATGTTCATTGGAAGGACTGATGTTGAAGCTGAAACTCCAATACTTTGGCCACCTGATGCGAAGAGCTGACTCATTGGAAAAGACCCTGATGCTGGGAAAGATTGAAGGCAGGAGGAGAAGGGGATGACAGAGGATAAGATGGTTGGATGGCATCACTGACTCAGTGGACATGAGTTTGAGTAAACTCTGGGAGTTGGTGATGGACAAGGAGGCCTGGCGTGCTGCAGTCCATGGGGTTGAAAAGAGCTGGACATGACTAAGCGACCGAACAGACTGATGATTTTTCTAAGAGTGTTTTTTTTTTTTTCCCCCTAAGAAAAGAAAAGGATGAAGGTAAGGGGAAAGAGAGTTTTTTTTTTTTTTACCCAATCTAATTTTATTTTATTTTTAAACTTTACAATATTGTATTAGTTTTGCCAAATATCGAAATGGATCAGCCACAGGTATACATGTGTTCCCCATCCTGAACCCTCCTCCCTCCTCCCTCCCCATACCCTCCCTCTGGGTCATCCCAGTGCACCAGCCCCAAGCATCCAGTATCGTGCATCGAACCTGGACTGGCAACTCGTTTCATACGTGTTATTATACATGTTTCTTTTTTATTGGTAGGAACCATAGCCATCTTCTGCTGTGGCCTCCAAGTGTTCTTTGAACTGTAATTGACAGTTTTCTAGAACAGGGCTTCCCTGTTAGCTTCCCCGATAGCATAGTTGGTAAAGAATCCGCCTGCAATGCAGGAGACCTGGGTTCAATCCCTGGGTTGGGAAGATCCCCTGGAGAAGGGAAGGACTACCCACTCCAGTATTCTGGCCTGGAGAATTCCATGGACTGTGTAGTCCATGGGGTCACAAAGAATTGGACATGACTGAGAGACTTTCACTTTTAGAACTGGGGGGTGGGGGGCAGACTTTTTCTGTAAAGGGCCAAATAGTTAATATTAAGTTTTATGGGCCATAGTATATAAATGAATGGTTGTAGTTGTGCTCCACTGTAACTGTATTTACAAAACAAGAAAGGAATTGGATTTGGTCTCTGGGCCATGGTTTGCTGACCCTTGTTCCAGAGCATCAGTGAAGTAAAAACTGTTTGTTTCTTTGGTGACTTCTTTCTAAGTGTATAGTGTACAGCTTTGTGTGTGTATGTGTGTTTGTATACAGCTTTATGTTGTAATGGTTGGTAGAGTGCTGGAAGAGCTTCTTTCTTCCAGACTTTCCCTGTAGGAGGCTGATAAACTTTAGAAAGATGTGCACCACGCTGCGTCACTTTGTGCGTTACAAAGAGTAGCCCACTTTGCCTGTGGACTCTACCTTTGATGGGGATTAAAGAGTGTGTTACCCGTCTAACTCCTATAACCATTCCACTTGCTGTGAAAACAGATTTTTAGCTAATGTCCAGTTTGGGAAATTACCTCCTAATTTAGGTTCCTTGATAGGACAGGTTATTATTTGAATAAACTTTTCTCCTTTTACTGCTCGTACACTGATTCTGCCTCTGCCTCCTCTCCAGTGTTATCCGAAATGATTTGTGGGGATTAAGGCAATGTTTTAATATTTGTCTTACATCATTTGACGCCAGGGAATAACCCTGTCTGGACTATATTAAGAATTTTGGGAAAGATGATATGTAGACTAAGATGAAATACAAGGTGTTATCCCTTTACTTCCTGGAGTGTAATTTAAATAAATGAACCTTAGAAATGAAGCCTTCTCCTTTTGTGGATCATGTAATTTGGCAACATATTCCCATATCTGAGAAGTTCCTGCTTTCAGCATCTGCAGTAAAGTGAAATCCAGAAAATTGGGTTTATGTTAATAAAACAATGTCAGTGATAAACATTAGATAATGTAAAGTTAAAGGGCAAAATGTTACTTATTGTGGCTTTGGATCATTACAGAGACACTTCCACTGGTTATTGTTAAATAATACTCCTTTCTCAGTATACCCCCAAATGAGTAGTTGTCAGGTTGGATTTGAGAGGTTTGTGCTAGCAAGATATATTTCTGCACATAATTTCTGTTTATTCTCCAAATTGTGTAAAGAGACCTGTTCTCATCATGGTCTTTGGTTTGTAGTCATTTTGCCCCTTACTTCCTAAACTGATATTCTTCGAAGAATGGGCTGACAGTAAATTTTCTTCCTAAAATTGATGTGATGATGACTTATTGTGTTAACATTTTAGAGGTTTTCGAGGATATTGAAGGTAGCAGTGTGTGGTAGTAGTGTGTATGTTGAGTGAAGTTTTCTTTTTTTTAAAGTAGAAATGATTACAAAGTTATATTTTTGATGAGAGCTTCCTCAAGGCATATTTTTTCCAGAGGGAATGATGGTTTTTAACTAGAGTGATGCTTGAATTTACTCCTGTAGTACAAATGATGAGCTAAGCAGCACAGTTTAGACAAAAATTAGCTTTGTTGCAAAACGAATGATGCAATATGTTATTTTGTCTTGTCTAATGTAGTCCCTTTTTACTTTTCAGATAAATGTAAATGAAATTACAAGATTTTCAGATTTCCCCTTGTCCAAAAAAACACTGAAAGGTAAGTTCATAGTGATCTTGGGATATATTGTTGGGACTTCTTGATACCTTGTTATAAATGGAAAAAAGTTTAGAGAAAGTTTAACCTGGAAAAAAAAATCTTACTTTGGCAAGTAATTTTGATATCATGAAAGCCTGTAACAAGAAACAATGTTAATTAAGTTTTACTGATTTGTCATTCTCATTCTTTCTGGACTGGTTAAGAGACAGTAGTAAAAAATCCAAGGTGCCAGGGCCTCCAAGTAATTAAAATGTTAATTAAAATAAGCAAGAGAACAAACAAAATTGTGACACCTTTTTTTTGTATTGATTTGCTAGTGCCTCCAGAACAAAAATAACAGACTGGGTGGCTTAAACAATAGAAATTTGTTTTCTCAGAGTTCTGGAGGCTGGAAGTCTGTGATCAAGGTCCTGGCAGAGGTGGTTTCCTCCGAGGGCCATAATGGAGGCGTCTGTTCAGGCCTCTCTCCTTGGTTTACGGATGGTCAGCCCCCTGCTGCTTCGTAAAGTAGTTGTCGCTCTGTGTACTCACACCCCTAGTATTTGTTTTTGTGTCCAAAATTTCCCGTTTTGTAAGGACATCAGTCAGATTGGATTGGCTTCCCTGGTAGCTCAGAGGGTAAAGCATCTGCCTGCAATGTAGGAGACCCGGGTTCGATCCCTGGGTCGGGAAGATACCCTGGAGAAGGAAATGGCAACCCATTCCAGTATTCTTGCCTCAGAATCCCATGGACAGAGGAGCCTGGTGGACTACAGTCCATGGGGTCCCAAAGAGTTGGACACGACTGAGCGACTTCACTTTCTTCCTTTCTTTCACATTGGATTAGGGCCCACTCAAATGGACTTATTTTAACTTAATTACCTCTTTAATCACCTGTCTCCAAATATGGTTGCAGTCTAAATACCGGCAGTTGGGATTCAACATACGAATTCTGGGAGCGAGGGGTGCACAGTTCGGCACCCCTGAACTGTGGATGCTCACATGCATCAGGGATGCTCTAAAGTGTCATTTTCTTCCCGTCTGTACTGGCAGGTTTGCAGGAAGCCCAGTACCGTTTGGTAACTGAGATACAGAAGCAGACCATTGGGTTGGCTTTGCAAGGTAAAGATGTCCTCGGGGCCGCCAAGACTGGATCTGGCAAGACTTTGGCTTTTCTTGTTCCAGTAAGTGTTTTTTTCATGTTGGGTCAGGTCCTTTGTTACATGATTTTAAAGCATTCTGTGCCTAGATAGAAATAGATAATTATGTGGAGAGTTGTTTGGGGTTGGGTTTCCCTGGCTAGAATGCTGGCTTTATCAGACAGGTGTCACATCTCTCTTGTTTTCTGTGGTATGCCCCTTGTCCTAATATAGCACCTTGCACATGGTGGGCACTCCATCACTTACTGAAGGAATAAATTGTTATATGTGTTCACAAGCCTGAATTCCTGAAGGTTATGGGGTGTTCCAGGGTGGCAGGTCAGAGTGGTTCTGCTCTGCAGTGAGCCTGGTGGGGTGGCGGGGAAGGCTGTTTCTGTTCTCTTGCAAACCTGTGAGTCGCATTTATGCTTGCCACTTGTTTAGAATAAAGCCAAAACATGCTCACTCTAAGGAAATTGAGATTTTTCCAGGATATTGTCTTTTATAGCAGTAAAACAATAGAGCCTCTGAGGAATTCACTTACATCTGTTATGTGGTTGGTCTCATAGTTTTTAATTTCTGCTGAATAATCAACTCAAAAATGACATGTGGTTTTTGGTTCCAAATGTTACAAAATCATTTTTCTCTCAAATCCTAATTTTTTATAGCAATATCTTGAAAATTCTAGTCACTGTATAACTATAGCAGTTATACAGTTTATTTTAATGTGGTTTCTGTTCAGAAAATGATGACAGATATTTTTCTGAAATATGTTTTAATGGCCTGTGGACTGTACAGACCTTCCACTGATCGCCAGTCTCCTCATGGTGTGTCTCCGGTAGCAGCTGAGCTGCCATAGGGCGTCTTTTCCTTCCCTCTGTGACTTGGGGAAGGATGCTCTGATGGGTAGAAGGAAAAGAAGAAACAAAGCAAACAGTTTCTTCTGATTGAGACTCATGATGGTATGCTTTCTGCTTGGAAGGTGCCTCTGATTTGGAGTGGCAAGGCAGTCAAAAAGCTGGCTCTCTGAAGGACTTACTGAATGTGGATTTGTTCTTTTTTGAGGTGCTGGAAGCCTTGTATCGCTTGCAGTGGACCTCAGCAGATGGGCTGGGGGTTCTGATTATATCACCTACAAGAGAACTGGCCTATCAGACATTTGAGGTTCTCCGAAAAGTAGGGAAGAATCATGACTTTTCAGCTGGCCTCATCATCGGTGGAAAGGTTTGTCTTTTTATCCTTATCCTTCTTTCTTTCCTTCCGTGCCTTATGTTGGAGCACTGTGGCAGTTGACCAGGAAGCGGTGGAGATTTTATCTAAACAGACAGGCTGGCCCCCTAGACAGTGGGTGGTAGCATCCTGGTGTGGTCACTGTCATCTAGAGTCTGAGTTTTGCAGGTCCAGAAAGTTTGTTTTGTCAGGATATCTGGACTGATCAGATTCTCTGAGATTAATTAATTCCAACTAACATGAAAAATCTGTTTGTTAATATTCACTGGGAAAGGTACCGTTTCAGTATGTGGACTAGTTCCTTTCAATAAAGTATCTGAGAGGTTGAATAATTCAGAACATTGCTGGGTCAGCAGCAGAAGAAAGGGAAGTGAATAGAAGGTAGTTTTGAGGAGTGTTTATTTTAGGTCCTGGTAAAGCCTGCTGCTCCACCTCTCTTTCTTTTAGTTTACCTGGACTGCTTGTTTCTGTTCAAGTCTCTTCTAGGTTGTGAGGATAAATACTTGAATTCTTGAATTTATATGCAGACATGCCCAAGAAAAGAATGAATATCACAAGTCCTCACATACTCATGTACCTGTCACCCAGCTTTAACAAATAACATTCTATGGCTCTTCTTTCGAGGAGGGATTTTCTAGAAATTGGAGAACTCAACTCTTTTTCTGCAGTCCAGGAAATGCAGCGAGTGGTATCACAGAGCCTGTTCATTGTCCCTGGATTCTGACTTAAAGAATGGGTTTAATTCTAGTTTTTAAGTCGGTTCTGGCAGACACAGGAGGAGATAAAGACTTAGAGCATTCATGTATTTCTCATGGCTTCAAAATCCTGCATATGATTAAGGATCTAGAGGAATTCTGAGTTCTTTAGTTCTTAACTAAGGACTTGTATTTGGCCCAGAAATTTGGATAGGCTGTAAAAACATAAGGGAGAAACTACATTTATTTCTAGAGTATCTACATTGCTATGATGAAATGCCACATGTAGATGGCTTATATAGTTTTGGTACACAGGCTGCTCAGTGATGTGTCTGTAATCAAAGAAAACAACTGTTTTCAGGATCTGAAGCATGAAGCTGAGAGGATCAATAACATAAATATACTTGTTTGCACACCGGGTCGGCTTCTTCAACACATGGATGAAACAATATGTTTTCATGCTACCAATCTCCAAATGTTAGGTAAGTCTAATGAATCTTTATGAAAATAATCTCAGTCTTAGGAGCTAGCTGTCATAAATTTTAATGATAGAAATGTTTTATTGAATAAATACTGTGATTAAAAATCTTAAAAAGAACTCTAAGCAATTTTTTGACATATAGTTCTAAATCCAGAGAGTACAACTGAGACCTTTTTTAAGTCAGAAGAGTCAGAAAGAGATAAGCACTCTATTGCATATGAAATTAGATTCCTCAGTATTTGACACTGCTAAGAGTTATCTTTTAAGGTGAAAGATAAAAATCATCATCTACTTACTATGTTACCTATAGTATATTTTTTAAATCAACTTTTTGTCTCGGAATAATTTTAGCTTTATAGAATAGTTGCAGTGATAGTACAGACAGTTCCTCTATACCTTTCCTTCCCTCAGTTTCCCCATTGTAACATCTTCTATAACTTTGGTAGTTTTGCCAAAGTAAGTTACTAACACTGGTGTGTGTGTGTGTGCCCCTGCTGAGTTTCTCACCCGTGTCTGACTCTTTGTGACCCCATAGACTGTAGCCCGCCTGGCTCCATGGAATTTTTCAGGCAAGAATACTGGAGTGGGTTGCCATTTCCTCCTTCAGAGGATCTTCCCCCCGCCCACCGCAGGGATCAAACCCAAGTCTCCCGCATTGGCAGGTGGATTCTTTACCACTGAGCCACCTGGGAAGCCCTAACATTGACGCATTTATTTAATAATTCCGAACTTCTTGTTTTATTTCACCAGTTTTTCCACTAATTCCCTTTTTCTGTTCTAGAATCCTATCCAGAATACCATATTGCTTTTAGCCTAATGTGTATGTTAAATATTGTAGTTCAGTGTGCATTTTCCCTTTTTAGTTCTTGATGAAGCAGATAGAATCTTGGATATGGGCTTTGCTGACACCATGAATGCTATTATTGAAAACCTTCCCAAGAAACGTCAGACTTTGCTTTTCTCAGCTACACAAACCAAATCTGTAAAGGACCTTGCACGCTTGAGTTTGAAAAATCCTGAGTATGTTTGGGTTCATGAAAAAGCAAAATACAGGTATGTATTATTTGAAATCATATTTGATTCAATCAAAATCGGGGTTCTCTTTTTAGATTGAGAATTTAACATTTCAAATTAATGTGCTTTTCTAGGAAAGCATATTAATGTTATTGATTAAATATGCAAACATAGTGAATATACTGGTAAAAATTATTTAAATTCTCAATACACCTTTAAATGTGAGACAACTCTAATGTAGTATTTCCCAAATTGTGGTACGGGGAACAAATTACCCCCATAAAATGGGAATAAGGTGGGAAAACGTGTTCCTGGATAGTTAAATAGCAAATGTTGAGTTAAGGTAAAGCGGTGTTCTTTAAGACTTCTCAGAACCTTTGATATTTTTATGAACATTGTGATTCTTAAAAGCAGTGGGAGATGAATAAAGCTTTCTGCATTTATCAAAATTATTTTGGTTTAGAATCTTTTTTTTTAGCTGTATTATGCAGGGCTAATGTGCTATGGAGCACATTTTATCAAATGCATTAATATTTAGCAAAATACTTTGCTATTTCAAACATTCCAGCAACAGCTGTTTTGTTTTGGTCTCACTAAAACTGGAAAGTAAAATGTGTGTCTGTGTCAGCCATCTCCTACTTTTTGATACCTGGGACCAATTTCGTGGAAGACAAGTTTTCTACTGACATTGGGGGTGGGGTGGGGTGGGGTGCGCTGGTTTCTGAATGATTCAAGCTTAGTAGGTTTCACGTTCCTTTGAAAACCTAATGCTGCTGATCTGACAGGAGGCAGAGGTCAGGTGGTAATGAGATGGGGAGTGGCAGTAGATAGAGTTGAAGTTTTGCTCGCTCACCTCCTGCTGTGAGACCTGATTGCTACCAGGCCACAACTGCTACCAAGGTTGGGGACTCCTGGTCTTTGTGGCAGTAGAAGGGGTGTGTGTGTGTGTGTGTGTGTGTGAGAGAGAGAGAGAGATAGTAAATGGATTGAGGGAAATGTTTTAAAGTGTATTTTGATGTTATGACAGCTGAAAATGTATGTATGTTTGGTATGAATCATACATACATACATACATACATACGTGCAGACCGTGGACGGATGTGGCTTTGAGAAACGTTTTCCAGTGACTTTAAATTAAATCTGTGTTGATGATCTCAATGTGGGCTCACCCCTTCCATTATCTCTGTCTTTCACTTCTTGCTGTGAAATGCTAGCATGAAAAGAAATATATTGGGAAAATGAATTGAGTTATCCTCTTGGAAGATCTTTAAATGCAGGGAATATGGCCATTCAGGGCCACCTTGACTTTGTTCAACCAATAGATGTCTAGGATTAAAAAAAGCCTGAGAAGAGGCTAAATTCTATACTTCCTGATGATCCTAATGAATGAACTTTGGAAAATCTGAGTTCTTGTAGCTTTGGTTATCAAGAACTCCTCAGGAATGGGATAGCAGGAGATATATGAGGTATAGTTACCTCCTTGGCTTACCATTGAGTAGACATTGGTTTTTGTTTGTAAAGTTGTGTTGAGATAGCTATTGAAATTCTTAGTACAATTAATTTGATAGTCTAAAGATTGTTTAGGTCTTTTGATTTTCTTTTTTTGCTGTTTCATTTCTGCCTGTTTTAAAAACTCACTAGACACTCATTTTTCAATATTAGATGGTCTCTAAATTGCAATTGTACATATTATCCCTGTCCCTAATTTCTGTAGATAATAGTTGGTCTTTATCTGTAGATCATAGAGTTAGTTACAAAAAACTGAGTGTAAAAATTGTTTACTTCATAATTCTTGAAAGCAGTTCCATCATTTGTAAAAGATGTGACTTTCAGAAAACATTTTAGAATGTAGAAGGCAGATATTTAGCAACATAATTTACAAAACTGCAGCTTATCTGGTAATGACTGCAATACTCTGTAATTTCAAATTCACCAGAAGCACTATAAAAAGCAGCTGCTATTGAATTTTGTTTAATATTGTTACTGAATTTTCCCTTTTACCAACTTAACAGTTAGTTTCATAAACCCTGAGAGATTATGGTTGAGAATATTTTAAGGCATAAAAGAATATTTACTCTTAAATTGTAAAGGATCAGAAAAATCAGAATTGAATTTTTCTGAGTTGTGTATCAGATTATATGCAGAAGTACACCAGTGTATTTCCTTTATATTGCTGTCAGTTTAGTCGTGTCTGACTCTTTGCGACCCCATGGACTGCAGCCTGCCAGGCTTCCCTGTCCACCAACTACCAGAGCTTGCTCATATTCATGTCCATCGAGTCGCTGATGCCATCTAACCATCTCATCCTCTGACGTCCCCTTCTCCTCCTGCCATCAGTCTTTCCCAGCATCAGGGTCTTCTCCAATGAGTCAGTTCTTCGCATCAGGTGGCCAAAGTTTGGAGATTCAGCTTCAGCATCAGTCCTTCCAATGAATATTCAGGACTGATTTCCTTTAGGATAGACTGGTTTGATCTCCTTGCAGTTCAGGGGACTCTTAAGAGTCTTCTCCAACACGACAGTTCAAAAGCATCAAGTCTTTGGTG
The DNA here is from genome assembly GCF_003369695.1 of Bos indicus x Bos taurus. Classification (NCBI taxonomy): domain Eukaryota; kingdom Metazoa; phylum Chordata; class Mammalia; order Artiodactyla; family Bovidae; genus Bos; species Bos indicus x Bos taurus. The sequence continues at coordinate 65,925,745 of NC_040090.1, read as the reverse complement.
CTCAGCTTTCTTTACAGTCCAACTCTAACATCCATCATGACTACTGGAAAAACCATAGCTTTGACTATATGAACCTTTGTTGGCAAAATGATGTCTCTGCTTTTTAATATGCTGTCTAGGTTGGTTGTAACTTTTCTTCCAAGAAGCAGGCATCTTTTGATTTCATGGCTGCAGTCACCATCTGCAGTGATTTTGGAGCCCAAGAAAATAAAGTCTGTCACCATATCCGTTGTTTCCCCATCTATTTGCCATGACGTGATGGGACTGGATGCCATGATCTTAGTTTTCTGAATGTTGAGTTTTAAGCCAACTTTTTCATTCTCCTCTTTCACTTTCATCAAGAGGCTTCCCTTTTCTCCCTTTATATAAACACACACCCAAGGGATGCCTATATGTGCATGAATGTATATATACCTTCAGTCCCATAAATGGTATCAAATTTTGCTTCTTTCAGTTAACAGTATGCCCTAGTGATCATATCATAGCACTATATAGATTCCTCATTCCTTTTTTATTTTTTTATTTTTTCCTAATTTTATTTTATTTTTAAACTTTACATAATTGTATTAGTTTTGCCAAATATCAAAATGAATCCACCACAGGTATACATGTGTTCCCCATCCTGAACCCTCCTCCCTCCTCCCTCCCCATACCATCCCTCTGGGTCGTCCCAGTGCACTAGCCCCAAGCATCCAGTATCGTGCATTGAACCTGGACTGGCAACTCGTTTCTTACATGATATTTTACATGTCTCAATGCCATTCTCCCAAATCTTCCCACCCTCTCCCTCTCCCACAGAGTCCATAAGACTGTTCTACACATCAGTGTCTCTTTTGCTGTCTCGTACACCGGGTTATTGTTACCATCTTTCTAAATTCCATATATATGCGTTAGTATACTGTATTTATGTTTTTCCTTCTGGCTTACTTCACTCTGTATAATAGGCTCCAGTTTCATCCACCTCATTAGAACTGATTCAAATGTATTCTTTTTAATGGCTGAGTAATACTCCATTGTGTATATGTACCACAGCTTTCTTATCCATTCATCTGCTGATGGACATCTAGGTTGCTTCCATGTCCTGGCTATTATAAACAGTGCTGCGATGAACATTGGGGTACACGTGTCTCTTTCCCTTCTGGTTTCCTCAGTGTGTATGCCCAGCAGTGGGATTGCTGGATCATAAGGCAGTTCTGTTTCCAGTTTTTTAAGGCATCTCCACACTGTTCTCCATAGTGGCTGTACTAGTTTGCATTCCCACCAACAGTGTAAGAGGGTTCCCTTTTCTCCACACCCTCTCCAGCATTTATTATTTGTAGACTTTTGGATGGCAGCCATTCTGACTGGTGTGAAATGGTACCTCATAGTGGTTTTGATTTGCATTTCTCTGATAACCTCATTCCTTTTTTATAGTTGTATGCTATGTAATTGTGTGGATGTACAGTGGTTCATTCTACAAGTTTTTTACTGATGGACATATGGGTTGATTTCCATCTTTTTTTTTTTTGCCGTGTAAATTAAATGATAGTATATCTTTTTGTGTTTTTACCAGATTATTTTTTGGAACAGAATCCTAAAAGTAGGTTTATTAGTTCAAAGAGTAAATGCATGTATATTTCTCTATAACATTTTTATTATGAGAGATTTCAAATGTGTATGGTTGAAAGAATTTTACAGTTAAAACCCTATACCCACCACCTGGATGCTACTTGGTGGTAGTAGCATCCATTTACTGTCCATTTATCCATCCCTCTATATATTAACCCATCTTATTTTTGATGCATTTCAAAGAAATTGGCAGACAGCTGTACACTTCCTTTAAACATTTCAGTACGTATATCAGTAGCTAGAGTTAAATATTTGTATAGAGATTTTCTTTCTTAATATAAGATTTACATACAATGCTATGAGCAAATTGAGTAAATTTGCTTAATTTTGATAAATGTGAATATTTCTGTAACCCAAGGGCCTACTAAGAGATGGAACCTTAGCATCAGCCCAGCAAGTTCCCTTATATCCTTCAATTGATCCTTGACCCTACCGTTGTAGAGGTGACCCCTGTTTGCATGTGTATATTTATATATAGATACAGATATATGTATGCTGCGGCTGGTGCTCAGCCTTGTTCATAGTCCCAACTCTCACATCCATACATGACCACAGGAAAAACCATAGCCTTGATTAGACAGACCTTTGTTGGCAAAGTAATGTCTCTGCTTTTGAATATGCTATCTAGGTTGGTCATAACTTTCCTTCCAAGGAGTAAGCGTCTTTTAATCTTATGGCTGCAGTCACCATCTGCAGTGATTTTGGAGCCCCGAAAAATAAAGTCTGACACTGTTTCCACTGTTTCCCCATCTATTTCCCATGAAGTGATGGGACTGGATGCCATGATCTTCGTTTTCTGAATGTTGAGCTTTAAGCCAACTTTTTCACTCTCCACTTTCACTTTCATCAAGAGGCTTTGTAGTTCCTCTTCACTTTCTGCCATAAGGGTGGTGTCATCTGCATATCTGACGTTATTGATATTTCTCCCGGCAATCTTGATTCCAGCTTGTGTTTCTTCCAGTCCAGTGTTTCTCATGATGTACTCTGCATAGAAGTTAAATAAGCAGGGTGACAATATACAGCCTTGACATACTCCTTTTCCTATTTGGAACCAGTCTGTTGTTCCATCTCCAGTTCTAACTGTTGCTTCCTGACCTGCATACAGATTTCTCAAGAGGCAGGTCAGGTGGTCTGGTGTTCCCATCTCTGTCAGAATTTTCCACAGTGATCCACACAGTCAAAGGCTTTGGCATAGTCAATAAAGCAGAAATAGATGAGCACCAAAGAATGGATGCTTTTGAACTGTGGTGTTGGAGAAGACTCTTGAGAGTCCCTTGGACTTCAAGGAGATCCACCCAGTCCATTCTGAAGGAGATCAGCCCTGGGATTTCTTTGGAAGGAATGATGCTAAAGCTGAAATTCCAGTACTTAGGCCACCTCATGCAAAGAGTTGACTCATTGGGAAAGACTCTGATGCTGGGAGGGATTGGGGGCAGGAGGAGAAGGGGACGACAGAGGATGAGATGGCTGGATGGCATCACTGACTCGATGGACATGAATCTGGGTGAACTCCGGGAGTTGGTGATGGACAGGGAGGCCTGGTGTGCTGCGATTCATGGGGTTGCAAAGAGTCGGACATGACTGAATGACTGAACTGAACTGAACTGATGCTTCGGCTACTGCTGCTAAGTCGCTTCAGTCGTGTCCGACTCTGTGCGACCCCATAGATGGCAGCCCACCAGGCTCCTCCATGGGATCTTCCAGGAAGATCCATGGGATTTTCTAGGCAAGAGTACTGGAGTGGGGTGCCATTGCCTTCTCCGAGATAGATATGTATATATCTATATATATTCAAACTTTTTATTTTGTATTGGAGTATAGCCGATTAACAATGTTGTGATAGTTTCAGGTGGATAGCAAAGGGATTCAGCCATACATATACATGCATCCATTCTCCCCCAAACTCCCCTCCCATCTAGGCTGCCACATAACATTGAGCAGTGTTCCCTATGCTGTACAGTAGGTCCTTGTTGGTTATCCATTTTAAATGGCAATCCCAAACTACCTAACTGTTCCTTTCCCCATTCTTCCCCCTTGGAGATCAGGTATATTTTTGATATTTAATCTGTAAATGATTTTGAGTGTATTTTGGACACAATGCTGTATTCATTTCCTAAGGGGCAATAGAGAAAGTTTTTTTTGGGATATGTATGTATGTGTGTATGAAAGATTTGCTTGGGAGGCATACCATTATTAACATTTGTCTTATTTTTTGGTCTGGATTTCAAAGTTACCAACATGACATATTTTTAATATTTTCCCTCTTATTTACATAAGCACCCCTGCTACTTTGGAACAGAACTACATAGTTTGTGAGCTGCAGCAAAAAATAAGTGTGCTGTATTCCTTTTTGAGAAGTCACCTGAAGAAGAAAAGTATTGTATTTTTCTCCAGTTGTAAAGAGGTACCTTGTGTTTATTGTTCTTAAGTTATTCTTGTTGAATTATCATGTATAAATTTCAAGTTTCAGTTATAAAATGCTACTTTTCTTTTTTAATAAATGCAGTGCTAAATGTGAAGAGATTTGTAGATAATGAGAATCTTGTGTCTTCATTTTTAAAGAAACCCATGAATGAGACTTCAAGCTCAATAAGGAAAGGCAGAAACTGTTTTCACTTCAGTGTTGTTAGCATCCAGCACAATACTTAGAACATGGTAGTCCTCAATAAATATTGGTAGAACAACAGTTGAATGGCTAGGCTAACTAGAGGTCTTTATGACCTAATGTCTACCTTACCCTCTGTGAATACGCCATTTATTTCCCTGCCTCTTTGTCTTTGTTCATGCTGATCTGCTTATCTCCCTGTGCTCCTCCATCTGGAGGAATGATTACTGTCCTTTAAGGCTAAGCTCAAGCTCAAGTTTTATGCCTGAAAGTCCTTTTCTGACACTCCCCAACCCTCTTTTGACAATGAATTGCACCTTCCTCTGTCCTTTGGTAGTGTTTTCATTATATCTGCCTTTGTTTATCAGCATTTCTTAAACACTAGTCATGTGCTTGTAAGTAAAGGATTCAGTGATGTATAAGAAAACTTGGTCTTTTCTCTTTAAGAGAATAAACTATGGTTCGTTTTTGTATGTTACTTTTCTTTTACTATATTTTAGATTTCCTGATAACATATAGTTGTTGGTATATAGTAGATTGATTCTAGATTTATAGCTTTTGCAGTAGCTTAGCATGATGAATATGCAGTGAGTTTTCCTCCAGTTGATGGGGAAGATAAGTAGTGTCTGTCTCTATTTTGAGGAAAGCACAGAACTTCATTATTTTTCCATGTAAAGAATGACTTCAGATTTTTTAGGACTTCTTTTAGATTTTTATATTTCCCTAAAGAATGGATATTTTTCATATTTACGTACAAGAAAATAATTTTAAGTGTTAATGTTTAAAGTTTTTACTCTGTAATACTCTGCTTTTCTTCTTCACAGTGGAAAAAGTATACTCTGCCCTTTTTTGATCTATATTCTTTCTATACCTCTTCAGTTCTGTGACTTTAAATGCTGTCTGTATTCTAACAATTGCCAAATCCACATCTTAAGCCTTGGCTTCTTTCCTGAGCCCTTGACTTGTATATCTATTTGACTTCTAGATATTTCCATTTGGGTAAGCAATTTAAGATTTGCTATTTCTGAGATCTGCTCCCTCCAACTCTTCCCATCTCATTAAATGATCAAATCTTAAATTCTTGCCTGTCCTTAACTCACATTCAATCTGTTGACAGTTGTTAGTTTTACCACCTCTCGCCACCCCTCCTGCTACTATGCAGTTTAAACCATGCTTAACTTTTTCTTAGGCTCTTGGTTGATCTTCCATTTCTGTAGTTCTTCCATTTCCATGTGTCCTTTTCTGATATTGGTTGCCTAAGAGTGTATCTGTGGTCTTGTCTGTGGGTTCTTTCTCATCTCCGCTTTCACAGTAGCCTTTTAAAAAACTTTACAAAAGGAAAGGAGGAGTCCCTTATGCCTAGTCGTACTGGTGCATTGTCTTAGGATGAGAGAATCTTCCTAGCACCAGAGTATTATATGAGAAAATGAATAACTAATGCTGGGGTAGCAAGTCAATTTTGTAATTCGGTGGTTTCCCATTCTTCCAACAAAATTTGAAGGAAGACTTAATGGAGTTACTAGCTGATAGATGTGGAGAAGGAAATGACAGCCCACTCCAGTATTCTTGCCTGGAGAATCCTGTGAACGGAGGAGCCTGGTGGGCTGCTGTCCATGGGGTCACACAGAATCAGACATGACTGAAGCGGCTTAGATGAAATTATTTGTAATATACCATCATGACACATTTTATAGGAACTCAAAAAGTTAAGCTTCCTTCTAGTCCATTTTCTGTATTTTCTGTTAAGAAAAAGATGTTCTTAACACCTATATTAGAGAAATGGGATAAAATGGTGCTGGATTCTGCCTCAGTTTAGCAATCACTAGTATTCATTTGTAAGTATGTAAACTAAAGAAAAATAAAACTAAAGCAATAGCTTCATCTAGTCTCATATATTGAGAGAGATAATTTTATTTTTTAAATTAAATTCTAACAACTCTTTTTTTTGGCCAGCTCTAGGCAATAGCAACCCACTCCAGTACTCTTGCCTGGAAAATCCCATGGACGGAGGAGCCTGGTAGGCTGCAGTCCATGGGGTCGCTAAGAGTCGGACACGACTGAGCGACTTCACTTTCACTTTTCACTTTCATGCATTGGAGAAGGAAATGGCAACCCACTCCAGTGTTCTTGCCTGGAGAATCCCAGGGACGGGGGAGCCTGGTGGGCTGCCATCTGTGGGGTCACACAGAGTCGGACATGACTGAAGTGACTTAGCAGCAGCAGCATACTAATAATTGTAATAGTAACTGAGTCTGAGAACTTTTAATGCAGCTTTATGGCTACAGAAAGTTAAAATTAAAATATATATACATAGTTTTGTTGTTGAAAGTAATGGATTGTGATAAAGTAATCAATAAGAGACTTTGCATAAAATAAGACAAAATTCTGTGAGGTCAGGAAATAGAAATATGAGTTCAAGGAGGAAAAGAAATGATGTAAAATTTTTCTGTTGAAGAAGAGGTTCTTCACATTTTGTTAGCAATTTTCCTTTTTTAAAGACTGTTCTATAGCAGTCTTAGGTTTGCAGCAAAATTGAGGGGCCCTGCCCCACACATGTGTAGTCTCCCCTATTATTTTTATATATTTTGAAATAACTGGTGACAGATATCAAATTGTTGTGCTATTTAGAATCTGTTGGATACATTTATGAGAGGTAAGTCTTTACTTTAAAATATATTTAAATTGGCCAGATATGACATTCTTTGCAACCACTTAGAAATGTCAGATACTAAACTTAACAGTTTGGGGAGAGCATATTTATTTCAAAATTCTTTTAGGAAAAATAATATGAGCAAAAATGTTTGAAGACCACAGCTCCAGACTACATTTCCTTTTCTCTATTCTGTACTTTAATTAAATGTGTGCTCCATAATGCATTTTTCTGTTCATTTTGTAAGCTTACTTCCTGCTGTTACCCAGAAGTACCAAATAATTTTTCGGTTAACACCTAGGTTCAGTATCTGTACCGAGTGTTCTGCCGGCTGCGTCCTGGTGTTTCCCTCCTCGCCCTGCATGGGCGACAGCAGCAGATGAGAAGAATGGAAGTCTATAACGAATTTGTTCGCAAGAGAGCTGCAGTGCTCTTTGCTACTGATATTGCAGCCAGGGGGCTGGGTAAGAAAACTTCTTTTTAGAAAATTTTCTGTGATCAGGGGCTTATAAAGGGTATATTTTTGTAATTCAAATAGTTTGACTCAAATAATTGGGCTTTCTTATTTTATAAAAGAAAAATAAGTAAATTGACAACTGAGATGACTAAACTAAGGATATGTCAGTGAAAGTTTTTGTAGTAGTTTCACTTTTTGTGCTCTTATTGGCTCATGATAGTAATTGCATCACAGAATCTTAAGGAGCCTGTAGAATCAAAGGAAAGTTAAAAATTTAAAGCTATGAAAAAAAATTGTTTCTATTGGAAACTTGACAAATACTGTTACAAGAAAAATCAATGAAATCCATCTTTTCTCCAAACATTTTACTTTTTAAGATCACTACATTTAATGTGTTTAAACTTTGAAAAAGCCACTGTAATATTATACAACTGATGGCTTTGTGGGAGTGGGATGGGCTATGGAAGTAATTACAGAGGAAAACTAGAGGTAAGAAAAAGGATGAAGAGAAATAAGTGGTAATTTGAATTCTTCTATCAATCTTATTGCATTAATTATTGTGGCAGATTTTAAACATGTATGAAGGAATTGAGCCTAAAGTACCCTTGTTGTACATTGTACCCAGTTTGAGTGGTTATCTTTTTCTTGATCTCCCTTAGTGCTTGTGTCCTGTCACTCTGGGAGTGTTTTAAAGTATATCTCAGTCATTGTATTAGTCCATTTGAATGTGACAGGCAACAGTAGTCAAGTATGCATATTTTTTAGAGATCTCTAGGCTGTTTCTCAGCCCCAATTACTCATTCCGACTACCCTCTCCTACTCCCTAATCCCTCATTACTGTTTTGAATGTGTAGTTTTGAAACATAGATAGCATATTGAAAAGCAGAGACATTACTTTACCAACAAAGGTCCGTCTAGTCAAGGCTATGGTTTTTCCAGTGGTCATGTATGGATGAGAGAGTTGGACTGTGAAGAAAGCTGAGTGCCAAAGAATTGATGCTTTTGAACTGTGATGTTGGAGGACACTCTTGAGAGTCCCTTGGACTGCAAGGAGACCCAACCAGTCCATTCTAGAGGAGATCAGCCCTGGGTGTTCTTTGGAAGGAATGATGCTAAAGCTGAAACTCCAGTACTTTAGCCACCTCATGCGAAGAGTTGACTCATTGGAAAAGACTGATGCTGGGAGGGAGTAGGGGCAGGAGGAAAAGGGGGTGACAGAGGATGAGATGGCTGGATGGCATCACTGACTCGGTGGACGTGAGTTTGAGTGAACTCCGGGAGTTGGTGATAGACAGGCCTGGCGTGCTGCGATTCATGGGGTCGCAAAGAGTCGGACACGACTGAGCGACTGAACTGAACTGACTTGTATTACACTCTGATTCTACCTGACCCTCCTGATTTTTGAACCTTAAATAGTTTAGCTCCATGTAAGCAATTATATTGCACATGTGATATATATTCTGTATATATCACAGTGAACAGATATAACTATTTTGTTATATTTTCCTTGCAGTTTGTTAAAGAAACCAACTATTTACTAGATGTAGTTGGAATTCTTTTTGTCCCCTTTCCCAGTCTTTGAATGAAGGCTGTTTACCTCTTGTCTGGGATAGAATTCAGGAGGTCTGTGAACTTAGATGGAGAAAAAAATTATATGTATATATATTTACTAACCTTTAACTGAATTTAATATTTTCTTCAATTATAGATGGAAGCACTGAATTGTTGTGTTAGTACCTGTAGCCTTGTCATCACTTGAAATCGTGTTGTTGCTCAGTTGCGTCTGACTCTTTGTGATCCATAGACTGCAGCACAACATGCTTCTCTGTCCTTCACTATCTCCCATAGTTTTCTCAAAATCAGGTCCATTGAGTCGATGATGCCATCCAAACATCTCATCCTCTGTCGTCCCCTTCTCTTCCTGCCCTCAGTCTTTCCCAGCTTCAGGGTCTTTTCCAGTGAGTCAGCTCTTAACATCAGGTGGCCAAAATATTGGGGCTTCAGCTTCTGTATCGGTCCTTCCAGTGAAAATTCAGGGTTGATTTCCTTTAGGATTGACTGGATTCAGTCCTAGGATTGAATCATATCCTTTAGGATTTGATCTCTTTGCAGTCCTGGGGACTCTCAAGAGTCTTCTCCAGCACCACAGTTCGAAAGCATCAATTCTTTGGTGCTCAGCCTTCTTTATGGTCCAACTCTCACATCTATATGATTATTGCAAAAACCATAGCTTTGACTATATGTACCTTTGTTGGCAAAGTGATGTCTCTGCTTTTTAATACACTGTCTAGGTTTGTCATAGCTGTTCTTTCAAGGATCAAGCGTCTTTTAATTTCATGGCTGCATCACCATCTGCAGTGATACGGGAGCCCAAGAAAATAAAGTCTATCACTGTTTGCATTGTTTCCCCATCTATTTGCCATGAAGTGATGGGATCGGATGCCATGATCTGAGTTTTTTGAATGTTGAATTTTAAGCCAGGTTTTTCACTCTCGTCTTTCACCTTCATCACGAGGCTCTTTAGTTCCTCTTCGCTTTCTGCCATTAGGGTGGTGTCATCTGCATATCTGAGGTTATTGATATTTCTCCTGGCAATCTTTATTCCAGCTTGTGATTCATCCAGCCTGGCATTTTGTGTGATGTACACTGCATAAAAGTTAAACAGGCAGAGTGACAATATACAGTCTTGATGTATTCCTTTTCCAATTTTGAACCAGTTTCTTGTTCCATGTCCGGTTCTAACTGTTACTTCTTGACCTGGAATTCCATTAACTCCACTAGCTTTGTTCGTAGTAATGCTTCCTAAGGCCTCTTGACTTTATACACTAGGATGTCTGGCTCTAGGTGAGTGACCACAGCAGCATGGTTGTCTGGGTCACTAAGACCTTTTTTGTACAGTTCTGTGTATTCTTGCCACCTCTTTTTAATCTCTTCTACTTCTGTTACGTCCTTAGCATTTCTGTCCTTTACTGTGCCTTTTTTTGCATTAAATATTCCCTTGGTATCTGTAATATGTCTTGAAGAGATCTCTAATCTTTCTCATAGATATTTTCATTTTATATTGTAGTTTCTGTAGATATCTTGCATGATTGTTTATACTTAATACAATTTTGATATTATGGTGGTCGATACATAAGTAAGTTGTGTTATTTAATATGTCAGTGAATAAGCATATATATTGCTTATTCATATATATATATAAGCATATATATAAACATTCAATAGAATGTTTATTTCATTATAATTATTTTCTCTTGTAATCCTGTATGTTTTACTTTATGCACTTAAAAATACTCTGAAAAGGGTTTTGTAGATTTTAACTATGGCACAAAAAATGTCAAGAAACTCTTTTTTAATTTTAAAAAGCTTATATGATTGTATTCATGAGTGATATATAGTATTAGGTTTTTATGAAGTTTTATAAAACAATATTGTATATCCCAGTTTATGACTTGCTTTTCAATCTTTCCATGTTGATGTGTAAATTTCCAGTGTATTTGTGTCATGTGTCTCATGGTATAGCCAGGAATATCTTTAGAGTATACCAGTATCTTTTTTAAACTTTATTTTATTCTTAATTTTTTCCCAGTTCTATTTCTTAAAGAATAATATGGGTAAAAATGAGTTATGAGACATAGTAGTCCCTGCTTTACCCACTCCTCACTCTCCAGAAGCAATTATTCCTTTTAGTATTAAGCTTCATATTTCTAAGTAGTTTTCTTTTTTAATTCAAATTTATTATGGCTTTAAGGAAATATTTGATTAGGCATCCAAGCTTTTGCTAAACCATAACATTTTAAAAATTATTCCTTTTGAAGTATTGTTCAAAGCTGTATACACTTTATAAAAAGATAATGAGAGGAACAGTTCACTATTTTATGTATTCACACACGGTGAAGAGGAAATGATACTGAATCAAACTCCCAAACCCAAATAGCTGGATAACTCAGTTAAATATTTTAAAGCTGATTTGTGTGTGTGCGTGTACAATTTTTAGTTACTACCAGAGCATCTAAAACTGATCTGAAAGCTAACTGTTGTCCAAAACTCTTCAAATTCTTCAAATCCCGTAATTCCATTTCTTCCCTTTCTCAAATCAAAAGATTTAAACATACATAATTGAAGAACTGGTATGATCATTTTTCTCTTTAACAGTAGTATCTACTTCTGGATCACCTACTTAGCTGATCAGTTAGATTTACAGCTAACTGACAGGTAGAATCTGGCTTCCTCCCAAAGCAGCTGTGATGAACTCCCTGAACACTGTTTTAGACAGGTGGACCTTGAGGGGTTCACTCCGGAAATCAGAAACATTTGAGGTCTTTTCCAAACATTGCGCAAGGTCTGGCTTTAGAGAGGCCTCTTGAAGGTACAGCCACAGTTGCAGAGTTCATGATGCTCAAACATGCTGCTCTAGTCCACCAGAGATCTGTGCAGAAGATAATCAGAGAAGAATTTTCCAGGAAATGTTTTAAGACCCAATTCAAACCCAAGATCTGGGTTTAGCCTCTGATGAAAAAGATGTCACCCAAACCTTTATTTTTCACTCCTGATTCTGTGAAAAGGAAAACCAACTTTAGTGTCTGTCCCACCTAGGTCCTTACTGCTTGAAGCTCAGGGCTTTTTCAGAAGATGTAAGTATTTCGATTCTGTTTTTGAGGAACCGGTGGGGTTTCTTTTCTCTGGAAATGGTTCTTGCTCCCCCCAGAATGTGTAACATTTCATTAATCTTCACAGCAGTCCTCTGGGGTGGGCAGGACAGGTGAACTCTCTTCATTTCAGTGACCAGACGATTAGCAGACGACTTGCCGGGTGGCTTGCTACAAGCAAGGCTCTGATGCCAGAACCGAGTGCTCGAGTCCAGCACTTCCATGTTTTTATGCAAAGGCATCAAAAAGGGGTGTGACTGCTAATTTACTAACAAATCTATTGATTTGAACAGATGAAATCCACACATGAGTTATTCCCCTTGTATTAATCTAGACCAAAATCAAGAGTTGACTTGCAAATAAATCATGGCCACAAATGTGCCCTTCATTTGTTGTAGACTAGACAAATACCTAATTGGCCCTCACTAGAAAACTTTTTTTTTGATGGGCAAGAGAAATGAACTTAAAAATAGCTGCCATGAGAGTGACCTAAGAGAGAAAGCTGATAGAATCAAATAAGCCCTGGGGGAGGAGAGAAAAAAAAAGTTCTCCAGGGGAGGGAAAAAAAAAAGAATTCCCCAGGAAGTTACATGGAAATGTATATTAATAACTTATTATCTTGAGTATTTTAAACCTAAAAATGAAACAAGCATATCATTTATGTTTTCCTATATGGCATGTACATGTAAATGACTATACTAATTAAACTAAGATTGTATGATTAAGGAGACTTACAATTATAATATACTTAATTCCTCTTTATAATTACTGCTTTAAATCTAGCAAAAGAGATTCATCATCCTCTACTTTCACCTGGGGTTTAAAAGTAACTTTTAGAGGCTCGGGGGTCGAGACCTCCCTGCCTTCTTGGGGAGGATGCGTGGCACTGGCCTCCTCAGGGTCTGTTTCACTGAGTGCCTCGGGGTAGAGCTCACTGATGGGGCCTAGAGCCTCGCCCCTGGCAATGATGTCCACCCCCATCTCCCTGACCTCTTCTGGACCCTCAGCCACTGCTCAGTCACTGAGCAGTGGCTGAGGGTCCAGAAGAGGTTTAAGTAGTTTTCTTATATTCAAATTGAGTTAAAATTTGTTCAGGTTTGTGTTTTTCTTTCTGTTTTCTCAAATGTTCCAGCAGATGTCATCTGTTTAGTTTCCTAACAGTTCAAACATAGTCTGTTTCTTTTTCCCTGGGGACCTTCCCATTGCAGCCTTTTGTTTCCAGCTCTAATCTGAACTGGTTGCTCTGTAAGCTTGATGCACATGATACTTTCTTTCCAGATATCTCTCTTCCTTTTTTTGACTTATTAATAATACTGTTATTTTTTATGTAAAGACTAATTCTAATGAGGTGGATGAAACTGGAGCCTATTATACAGAGCGAAATAAGCCAGAAGGAAAAACACCAATACAGTATACTAACGCATATATATGGAATTTAGAAAGATGATAACAATAACCCTGTGTACGAGACAGCAAAAGTGACGCTGATGTATGGAACAGTCTTATGGACTCTGTGGGAGAGGGAGAGGGTGGGAAGATTTGGGAGAATGGCATTGAAACATGTAAAATATCATGTATGAAATGAGATGCCAGTCCAGGTTCAATGCACGATACTGGATGCTTGGGGCTGGTGCACTGGGACGACCTGGAGGGATGGTATGGGGAGGGAGGAGGGAGGAGGGTTCAGGGGGGGAGCACATGTATACCTGTGATGGATTCATTTTGATGTTTGGCAAAACTAATACAATTATGTAAAGTTTAAAAATAAAATAAAATTAAAAAAAAAGAAAAAAAAAAAGACTAATTCTTTAATAGCTTCCTAAGTAAGAGTGTATGGGAGGTACATTTTTTGAATTATTACATGTGTTATGATGTCTTATTCTTAAATGACAATTGACTGAGAATTGAAATCTAGTTTGAAACAATTTTCTCTTAAAACTTTGCAGATAGTGCTCCATTATCTTATAGTAGTCAATATTATGTTGACAAGACCTTTGCCTTTCTGATTTTGTTTTTTTGTAGCCTCTTTTTCTTATTCTGGCTTATTCTTAGGGTTTTCTTTTTATCTACAGAGTCCTGAAATTTTATGATAATGTGCTTTAGTGTGAGGTCCCATTTGGTGTATAGACATTCAATATGTTTTTTCAATCTAGACCAGCACTATTCAATAGAATTTTCTATGATCATTGAAATGTTCTGTGCTTGTACTAATACTGTAGATACTAGCTAAACATGATAGTTGTCCACTTGAAATGTGTCCAGTGCAATGAGGAAAGAATTATTGTATTAAATTTTAATTTAAACTTGACTAAAGTTTCTGTATTGAGCAGCACATGATAGAGACTCATGTCTTTCCTTTGCAAGAAATATGCTTCTGAATTCCTCTTTGGTGATTTGGTTAAATAAAGTTTCAGTATTTATTTGCACTATGTAATTATTGCTTACTAATGGGGAATTTGTGTACTTTGATTGTTTCCTTTCTTATATCTTTTTTATAGTATTTTTCCCCTTCCCTCTCTTATTTACTCTTTCTGGAAGAATATTTGACTTCTTTGATCAGTCCTCTAGATTTTCTGTTTCTTCTGTTGCCATCTTATTGTCTCTCTCTCGTTATTTCTGGGAGATTTCTTGATTTTATATTTCAACTTTTCTGATTAAAATTTTAGTTAAGTACTAAGTGTTTCTTTTTTATAGCCTCTTATTCTCATCTGACGGATGCAGTGTTTTATTTCTCTGAAGGTAGTGGGTTAAAGTTCTCTTCACGTTGTTTCTGCTTCTGCTGGTTTCATTTTTACTCCTCCGTCTTTTTTACTTTTGAGACTTTTCCTAATTGTCCTCAGTTGGCTGTGTTTTATTATATTTAGCAGTGAAACATCAGAAAAGATTATTTGAAGTGATTAGTATGTGGATGATGGTTGTTGACTAATGGCCTTCATTGCGAGGAGATTTTGGATGGAGTCAGTCATCTTGTGGAGGACTCAAGATGTCAAACTCTATTCAGTATTTTTTGAACATTGAGTCTGTCCAGATAAGAATATGTCACTTTCATGAGTAGAGGATTAAGCTTGCTACTGGCTCTGTAGAAGCCTGGCTATAGACATAGAGGGCTCCAACTCAGGCTTACACTCAGTACCCTGTTTTCAAGGGCTCTGGTGCCTCTTTCTTCTACTCTCTCTGGTGTCTTGGTTTGAAGCCTTTACAAGCTTTTCTTCAGGAGACCCAGTGTATAGGACCAGGAGGGGACCTGCGGGTCTGAGTGTTGCTTTCAGCCTGTCTTCCTGTTTATAGCCCTGAAACATGCCCTTGCCTTCTGAGGTACTTTGTACTTCAAGCCCCAAGAGGAGAGTTGTTTTAAATATCTTTTCTCTTGTTTCTGTTGAGTTTTGCCCATTTAAATAGATTCACTCCTTTTGAATAGCTTATATAACTCAGTGATAGTTTGATAGTTTTTATACTTTCAGGTACCCGTAGGTACCATTATCTTCACAAGTCTTTCTTTGTTTTTTTTTTTTTTTCTTTTTCCTCCCTCCTTCCCTCCCTTCTTCCTTTCCTCCTGCCTCCCTCAGCTTTTTTGTCTGTGATAGAAATTGTTCTGAAATCCTTACAGCAGAATCCATAAATGACTAAAGGTAGTTCTCTTAAATTGTTGAGACCAGGATCTCTGGAAATGAATGGAAACTTTTGCAACCAGAAATACATATGAAATAATTACTGCTAGGAAATGGGTAGAGGGATTTAAAAAGACATCTTTAGGAGATGGAAATAGCAGGAAAAGTAAATTTTCGTTGAAATTTATAAATCAGTTTCATAGTTCACTGGGAGCTCATGAGAAGTGGTTCTTTTAGGTTATTAACTATCCGAGTATTTCATTATTTTGTGTGACACAAAGCAATCTGTCTCCTCTATCAGATATAAAATAATCTTCACATTCAAACACTGTCATTAATTTTATTTCAGTTGATCAAAAAAGAGAAGTGTTTATTATCTCTTGGTTCATGCAATTAATTTTGTTTTTAATAGTGTTCACAGATGATATCTATCAGTTTGATGTGATGGGAAGCCCTGGCAAGCATTATTATAAAATAAAAATAGTACAGCAGGGCAGATCTTGGAACTGCTTTTTCAACTTGATGTTCTTTCTACACAGATTTCCCGGCTGTAAATTGGGTTCTTCAGTTTGATTGCCCAGAAGATGCCAACACATATATTCACAGAGCGGGTAGAACTGCCAGGTAGGTGTGCTGGCATGTGTCTTTGCTTTTGGTTTTACCTAAGTAAAAAAAAAAACTTGCTTTCTTAATTGTATACAAATAAAGAATGGAGAAATTCAGGTGAGTGCTGATCTGACATTTTTGTGATGTAGGTTGCTAGCATGTAGACAGCTCTTACACGTCTCTTGACTGAGACTTGATGATAAGGGCTGAGAAAAATCCATGAAAACTTATTTTAGTGTTTTGTTCTAACTTTCTTCCCTTACTAAGCTTTTCATTAGAATTACTCACTGAGCATCATCTTTTTGATGAGTTATAAGCCTATTTATTCAGTCTTTGTTTTCAGATGACAAAACTTGAATGTTTTGAGCAGTTAAACATTTTGTTTGAAAATCTGTAGAGCCAGAATTTGAACCCAAGCAGTCTCCTAAAGTCTAGATCTGTGCTCTTACTTTCTCTGGTACAGGTTCTAAGCAAGAAGGTGGTTTTGAATAATAGGTTGCTCTTTTCCTTTTTTCATGTGGGAATTACAGGCATTGCTGGGGACCACTCCCAAATATGCTCTTTTCACCACCCCCACACACCCCCTCACCCAATAAATTACCCTGTGTGGGCTCACAAATGTAGGGAAACTCTCTGGAAAAGAATATAGCAAAGTCAGTTATTTGGGGATTAAGGGCATAGAAAGGTATATGAATAAATCAAAAGGATAGCATGTTATGTCATTAATGTTGAGGTTTCAGTAAAGTTGGGAGATGTGTGCTGTAGGTAGAATTATAAGTAATATATAAATGTTTCTGGGTAGTATTTGGTGGTGTGGTGGTTTAATTGCTAAGTCGTGTCCAACTCTTGAGACCCCATAGATTGTAGCCCACCAGGCTCTTCTGTCCATGGGATTTGCCAGGCAAGAATGCTGGAGTGGGTTGCCATTTCCTTCTCCAGGGGATCTTCCCAACCCAGGGATCAAACCCGGGTTGGGTCTCCTGCATTGCAGGCAAGTGTCCTGCATTGCAAGCGGTCTTCTGCATTGCACGTGGTCTCTTTACTGACGGTTTGGTAGTACTTAGAGTTCTTCCTTTTACCTCAGTAATTTTATATCCAGAAATTGATCTTAAGAAAATAAAGTTTCTATACGGATGTTCATCTTACTGACATTCCCAATAAGAATTGGGAATAACCAATTAAGTGTTAGACCCAAGATCACTAAACATATGGCAGAAACAGAACTAGAACTCAGGTTCTTTTGACCCCAGATTTCATTCTTTTTTCACTAAGTAACCATGTATGAAAGACCAGCCATATGTGAGGTACTGGATTAGGCCTGGTGTGAGCTTCTGCACAAATATAAGGTATAGTGTGCATTCCATTAAGGAAGTTGTTACCTTAAAACAGTCTATAGTACAGGCATATACAGTGTTAGAGGTATTGACAGAAGTTTTGTGGCGCTCCAGAGGAAGTAGAGAAGGAAAACTTCACTGAGGAGAAACAGCTGGGTTCAGTCTTGATTGGCAGATACAAGTTCTTGGGAGGCAACTTGATAGAAGATATTTCTTTCTCTATTAACTAACATATATCTCTCTGTATTTTAACTCAGACTCAAATACCATCTAATCTTGATAATTTTTTTGAAGGTGGGACTACTAGAAAATTCAAAAATTCTACATGTCCATATTCTAAAATGTGATTTTTCCCCTATGCATCTCCAAACACTGAGTCCCTAGTCTGTAATTAAATATTGTTCCCTAAACTTAATGAGTGGTCTGTGTGCTGTGCAGTATTGCAGCCCCTTGCAACCTGTGACTTTTTAAATTTAAATTTAGTAAAATTAAAGTAAAAATTCAGTTTCTCATTCACACTAGTTACATTTAAACTGCTTATAAACACATGTAGTTAGTACCATATTGAACAGAGCAGGTATAGAACCTTTTTATCATTGTGGAAAGTTCTATCAACTATTACTAGTATATGTTTAAAATACGTTTTGTTTAAAATTGTTGAACCAAAGAACCATAGGTTCATATAATAAAACCATAAAATAGACATTAGAACTGAGAGTAATCTAGATTTACTCACTCATTTATTCTATATGGATTTAACAGATTCATATTAATTGCCAGGCATTGTACCTAGTAGGCAATATAATGAGCAAAACAGACACGATTCTGACATCTTTCATCTTGAAACCTAGAGGGAATACAAACAGTAAAATATGTAATTTCAGTAGAATGTGATTCATTATTTGCTTCTATCTCTAATTTTGTTGCAGTCATGAGAGCAAATGACAACTCTCTTGGGTTTAAATGTACAAAGAGAAGTAGACGTTTTTGTCTACTGAGAGGTTATAATCTTTCTGAGTCACTAATGAAAGTTTTCTTTCAGGGAATTCTGTAAGATTTTTAGGTGTGAGCTTATTGACAGACATTTTTACCTCACTTAGATTCAAATATGAGATTCTTTAAATGTGATTACATTTTGCTTTTTAAAAATTTGGAAACAACCTAAATAGTAATCACAATAAGGTTGTAATTGGTTATAATTAACCACAAATTGGTTGTGATTAACTATCTCTTTTGTTTTGCATTTTCTTTCATCAGAACTGCATGAGTATTTATAATGCGGATGCCAATGACACATTTTTGGTTAATGATGGAAGAGACATCAACTGTTGGTTTAAATGGACCAGTTATTTCTGATTTTTAAAACACTAACTTCAGTTTAATGAGTTCCCAGGGGTGTCAGGATCCTTAAGACCCAAGATTAAATCCTCATCTAAGAAAGTCCATCATTTGCCAGCAGGCTTGCTCTTCTACCTGTCCTGTACCCATTTCAACCAATGGACTAAAATTTGAAAGCGTCCTCTATCCTTTGCTCATCTAGGAAGTCTCTTTGGAGTTAGTTCTCTTAAAATTTTCTTTGTATTCACTGTTTGCATCCCACTCCAGTATTCTTGCCTAGAGAAGCCCATGGGCAGAGGAGCCTGGTAGGCTACAGTCCAAAGGGTTGCAGAGTCAGACATGACTGAGTGACTGAGCATGCACGCACTCACCATTTTTGGATGATTTTAAAGGGAAATTTTTTTTTGTTTGTGTTTGGTGAGTTTTTTTGTTTGAGCTGAAGTGGAAGTTTTTCCTGTTCTATACCTTAACAAGATGTAGAGTTCCTCCTTGCTATTTTATTTTCTAATTTTCTTGAACTATTTTTTAAATTTATTTATTTTAAATGGAGGCTAATTACTTTACAATATTGTGGTGGTTTTTGCCATACGTTGACATGAATCAGCCGTGGGTGTACATGTGTCCCCCCATCCTGAACCCCCCTCCCACCATCCTCCCCACCCCGTCCCTCCGGGTTGTCTCAGAGCACCAGCTTTGGGTGCCCTGCTTCATGCATTGAATTTGCACTGGTCATAAGTTTTACATATGGTAATAAATATGTTTCAATGCTGTTCTCTCATATTGTCCCACCCTTGCCTTCTCCCACATAGTGCAAAAGTCTGTTCTTTACATCTGTGTCTGTTTTACTGTCTTGCATATAGGGTTGTCATTACTGTCTTTCTAAATTCCATATATATGCATTAGTATACTGTATTGGTGCTTTTCTTTCTGGCTTACTGCACTCTGTATAATGGGCTCCAGTTTCATCCACCTCATTAGAACTGACTCAAATGTGTTCTTTTTTTTATAGCTGAGTAGTACTCCATTGTGTATATGTACCACAGCTTCCTTATCCATTCATCTGCTGCAGGACATCTAGGTTGCTTCCATGTCCTAGCTATTGTATAATTTTCATGAGCTGTTTTAATGTTTAAACATTTTTCAGTTGATTCAAATTTACCCTGTGGGCTGAAGGAGAGGAGAGAATAATATAATAGTGAAACATAAAACTATTTAACAGTAAGATTGTACTGCTGCTAAGTCACTTCAGTCATGTCCGACTCTGTGCGACCCCATAGACAGCAGCCCACCAGGCTCCCCCATCCCTGGGATTCTCCAGGCAAGAACACTGGAGTGAGTTGCCATTTCCTTCTCCAATGCATGAAAGTGAAAAGTGAAAGTGATTGTACTAGAGGATGCAAAAGTAAATCTTTTTATTGTAATTAATTATATAATTTGAGCAAGTAATAGAGTTAGAACTAGGCTTTGTGTATGATTTCATTGTGCATTCAGACTGATTTGCCTTTAGACCGTTAACCTTTTGTTTTCTAGTTGGATCTAAGTAAATGGGACATGGGTAGACCAGCAACTTTGTTTTCCATTTTATAAGAAGGTACCTGGTACAGAAGCGGTCTTTGTGTTGGGTACATTTTTGGATTATCTTTTGTAGTGAGTTATTTAGAGAAATCATTAGTAGTGGCTAATGGAATTAATATTTCACCACTGTTTAATTCACCTCAGTGAATATGTAGCATGTATGAATTTTTACATGTACCCATGCGTATATTTGCATTTTGTGGCCCTGTGGGCCTCTGGATAGGTGGATATAATCTCTCATTACTGTATTGGACAAGGCCAGAGAGACTTTTTAGATGTGTCAGTTGTGTGGGCATGAACAGGGTAAACGGATTACTTTGTAGAATACATTTAGCAGAGTTTTAAAATTATCCATCCTGTATGAAGATTATTGGATATCTCAGTATATCAGAAAAAGATCCAAGAAGGGGAGATATTTCAGGGTGCTTGTGTTCCTGAAGAGTTGTTAAAAATCTTTCATAGTTGAACATGCCATGGTGAGCATTAAATTGGTTTTAACTGTGGAGATGAAGAGGTGGTACAACATCACAATGATTGTGTTTGGAGAGAGAATATCAATTTGAAAAACTATTGTAATGCAGTTTCTGTTATGGTCATTAATTTTGAAAGCACAAGCCTGTTTGACCCTTTGTAACCAATTAAAAATATTTTCAGTTGATTGTTTTAGATGTATAGTTAGTGGAAAAGTTCAGCATAAATGCTTATTTTCCCTTAGGCAGTCTAATAAAAAAAAATAACCAAACTGCAAACAGTTAAAAGTTGTTGTTAATGGACTTAGAGATAATTAGAAAGTTTCATGGGCCATCAGACTGGATAATTGAATTGAATAAAGGCTAAATTAAAATTTGAAACTAATTAAAATCCTGTGTATATGCTGTAATTAAACTTAGGTTGCCATATAGTGCTTGCTTTTGAAAGTGAACTATAATATATGAAAACAGGTAAATGCATTCACTGTGGCAAAATAGCTTCAGTTTGGGGGAATCCTTTTTTTCCCTTTCTGTATTTTAGCTAAAAATAAACGGTGATTTAGGTACTTGCTGCCTTAAGTGCTTTTTCTGTTTTAATTTATTCACCTATTTAAAATTCTTTTGATCTTTAGCAATTTAGAGAGATTTCTATTTTTCTTAACTGTCCACACCCCTTTTAACAAAATGGTTTCATTTAGAGGCAAGAGAGGCAAGGAAATGAATACAGTTTTATAAAGCTCTATCCTGCGATACATTCTACCACTTAAAAGCAAATGTCTTTAGGGCTTTTAGGTTTTGGTACTCATAAAACAAAGATCTTCTCTTTCTTATAAAAATGCTCAGTTGAAAATAAAAAGATTTGGGAATGAAAATCATTACACATCAAATACTCCTAATTTTTAAACTGCTTTTTGGAAAGTAGGGGTCTGTGGGTGGAAGATGGGAATTTATATATATGTAATTGTGTATATATAAACAGTTTAGAATTTGTAGGTAAAAGATACTTTTTGGTTTTTCAGAGTAGTGGTAAAATCCCAGCAGTATTTCAACTGAGCCTTACTTGTCTGGCTGTGTCTGGTGAATGTCAGATTTTATTTGTGGGAGAGTTAGGTAGCAAAATGTGGCTCCAGTAGGGGGCAGCAGAGGCTAGTTCTTTGCATTGCATACTCAGCCACAGCAAATAGGAAGATGGGAAGTAGTTAAAATTTCTAATGTGATAACTGGTGAAGAGTTCATGGTTTATTTGTGGAAAATACTAGTACTTTATGGAATAGATAACGAGAATTTTTAAAATAGTTTTTTTAATTGGTTTGTAAATTGAAATAATAAAAATGAAAAGAAATTTCCATGAGCATTAATTTATTGAAGCATACTGTGTTTATCTTAGGAATAATCTTTGCTAGTGAAAATCCGTTGGAGAAGGCAGTGGCAACCCACTCCAGTACTCTTGCCTGGAAAATCCCAGGGATGGATCCTAGTGGGCTGCCGTTTGTGGGGTCGCACAGAGTCGGACACGACTGAAGTGACTTAGCAGCAGCAGTGAAAATTCCTACTGCTTTGATTCCTCCCTTGACTGAAGATCCTAACTTTAGACCACCCCTCCTAGAGACTGGTATTTCCTTAAATGGCCTTTTGCCTTTTTTGTTGTCATCTACAGTTTAAAGCTTTAAAAAAGGACAAGACAAATCCTTTATTTTGCATCAGAAAGCATTGAGCTGGGTTAGGCTGTGACCACTATAGCTATAAAGGTAGATAAGGGGGCTGATATTTCTTGTTGTTGTTGTTTACTCACTCAGTCCTGTCCAACTCTTTTTGACCCCATGGACTGCAGCATGCCAGGTTTCACTGTCCTTCACCATCTTGCAGAGCTTGCTCAAACTTATGTCCATTGAGTCAGTGATGCCATCCAACCATGTCATACTTTGTCATCCCCTCCTGCTCAATCTTTCCCAGCATCAGGGTCTTTTCCAATGAGTCAGTTCTTCGCATCAGGTGGTCAAAATACCGGAGCTTCAGTTTCAGCATCAGTCCTTCTAATGAATATTCAGAATTGATTTCCTTTAGGATTGACTGGTTTGCTCTCCTTGCAGTCTAAGGGACTCTCAAAAGTTTTTTCCAACATTACAGTTTGAAAGCATCAATTCTTTGGTGCTCAGCCTTCTTTATGGTCCAACTGTCACATCCATACATGACTACTGGGAAAAGCATAGCTTAGACTAGACAGACCTTTGTTGGCAAAGTGATGACTGCTTTTTAATATGCTGTGTAGGTTGGTCATAGCTTTTCTCCCAAGGAGCAAGCATCTTTTAATTTCGCGGCTGCAGTCACCATCTGCAGTGATATTGAAGTCCAAGAAAATAAGGTCTGTCACTGTTTTCATTGTTTCCCCATCTATTTGCCATGACATGATGGGACTGGATGCCATGATCTTCGTTTTTTAAATGTTGAGTTTTAAGCCAATTTTTTCACTCTCCTCTTTCACCTTCATCAAAAGGCTCTTTAGTTCCTCTTTGCTTTCTGCCGTAAAGATGGTGTCATCTGTGTATCTGAGGTTATTTATATTTCTCCCGGAAATCTTGATTCCAGCTTGTGCTTCATCCAGCCCAGCATTTCACATGATGACTCTACATAAAGTTAAATAAGCAGGGTGACAATGTACAGCCTTGATGTACTCCTTTCCCAATTTCGAACCAGTCTGTTGTTCCATGTTCAGTTCTAACTTTTGCTTCTTGACCTGCATACAGGTTTCTCAGGAGGCAGATTAGGTGGACTGGTATTCCCATCTCTTTAAGAATTTTCCACACTTTGTTGTGATCCACACAGTCAAAGGCTTTAGTGTAGTTAGTGAAGCAGAAGTAGATGTTTTCTGGAAATCTCTTGCTGTTTCTGTGATCCAACAGATGTTGGCAATTTGATCTCTGGTTCCTCTGCCTTTTCCATAACCAGCTTGTATATCTGGAAGTTCTCAGTTCATGTACTGTTGAAGCCTGGCTTGGGGAATTTTGAGTATGACCTTGCTAGTATGTGAAATGAGTGCAATTGTGCAGTAGTTTGAACATTCTTTGTCATTGCCTTTCTTTGGGATTGAATGAAAATTGATCTTTTCCAATTCTGTGACCACTGCTGAGTTTTCCATATTTGCTGGCATATTGAGCAGAGCACTTTAATGGCATCATCTTTTAGGATTTGAAATAGCTCAGGTGGAATTCTGTCATCTCTACTAGCTTTGTTCCTCGTGATGCTTCCCAAGGCCCACTAGTCTTCACACTCCAAGATGTCTGGCTCTAGGTGAGTGATCACACCATTGTGGTTATCTGGGTCATTAAGATCTTTTTTGTATAGTTCTGTGTATATTTGTCACCTCTTCTCAGTATCTTCTGCTTCTTTTAGGTCCATACCGTTTCTGTCCTTTATTGTACCCATCTTTGCATGAAATGTTTCCATGGTATCTCTAATATTCTTGAAGAGATCTCTCGTCTTTCCCATTTTGTTGTTTTCCTTTATTTCTCTGCATTGTTCACTTAGGAAGGCTTTCTTATCTTTCCTTGCTATTTATTGGATATTTCTCATGAGTCTTTTATTTCCTAGCACTTCCTCCTTGTTTTCCTGCTGTCTGTTCTCAACACAGCAGACAGAGTGATCCTTTAAAAACACCAGTAAGTTGTATTTAGGGAAAGGTTATTGGTGGCAATGTAGAGGGTGAACACACACGCAAAAAGCGAAAATACAAGTCAGGTCTTAACATTCCTTTCATGGCTTCCTTTTTCACTCAGAGCAGAAGTTTAATGGGTCTATATGAACCCCTCTCCAATCTTGATTCCTAATTAGCCTCCTCTTGTTCCCTTGTTCTTCACTGGTCTTGCTGTTTAGAAGCCGTGCATGTTTTTGCCTCAGAATCTTTATATTCCATTTCTTCCACAGGAATACTTTTTCCTCAAGTATCCACATGGCTGTCTTTCTTTATACTGCCCCAAACACTCCTCTTTACCATGCTCTTATATTTTCTTTTTTCTATAACACTTAACTCTGTCAAATATCCTAGAGTGTTAATTGATTATAATTCTTTTTTCTCTTTCTCTTTACTAGAATGTAAGCTCCACAAAGGCAAAAGAGCTTTTCTACTTAATTGTTATTCTCAGAGAGCTTAGAACAAGGCTTAGAATGGAGTAGGCACTTGAGAAAACACAATTAGTTCCAGATGACATATTAATTATCTATTGTGGTGTAATGAATTACCCACAACATAGTGACTTGAAGCAAGAGCCGTATATTATCCCATGGTTTCTGTAGTTTAGGAATACAGGTATGGCTCATCTGGGCCCTTTGGCTCTTAGTCTGTCATAAGGCTGCAGTCAAGGTATAATAGGTACCTTGAGGCTCAACTGGGGGTCGATCTCTTTCCAAGCTCATGTGCTTGTTGACAAGATTCATTCTCTTGATGGCTGTTGGTCAGAGGTGTCTTCCAATTCCTTTCCATATGGCCCTCCTCTTCAGATGGCTTCTCACAATATGTCTGCTGGCCTCATCAGAGAGAGCACATGAGAGGGGAAGAAGGAGTAGGGTGGAAACAGCAGTGTCTTTTATGACCCAGACTCAGAAGTCACACTCCATCTTTAATTATTGAATACAACGTATTAGTTTAGGCATGCTGCTGCTGCTAAGTCGCTTCAGTCGTATCTGACTCTGTGCGACCCCATAGACGGCAGCCCACCAGGCTCCCCCATCCCTGGGATTCTCCAGGCAAGAACACTGGAGTGGGTTGCCATTTCCTCCTCCAATGCATGAAAGTGAAAAGTGAAAGTGAAGTCACTCAGTCGTGTCTGACCCTCAGTGACCCCATGGACTGCAGCTACCAGGCTCTTCCATCCATGGGATTTTCCAGGCAAAGTACTGGAGTGGGGTGCCATTGCCTTCTCCAAGTGTAGGCATACAACATAACAATTCAGTATTGGTATATTTTGCAAAATAACCATCAAAATATGTCTAACACCTGTTACCATATATACTTACAAAATTTTTTTTCTTGTAAAGAAAACTTTTAATATCTACTCTCTTGTTGTTATTTGATCCCTAAGTCGTGTGCAATTCCTTGTGACCTCACGAACCGCAGCACTCCAGCTCCCTCATCCTTCACTATCTCCCGAGTTTGCTCAAGCTTATTGTGTTCATTGAGTTGGTGATGGCATCCAACCATCTGTTGCCCCTGTCTCCTCTTGCCCTTAATCTTTCCCAGCGTGTGGGTCTCTTCCAGCGAGTCCACTATTTGTGTCAGGTGGCCAAATATTGGAGCATGAGCTTCAGCAGCAGTCCTTCCAGTGAATATTCAGGGTTGATTTCTTGTAGGACTGACTGGTTTGATTTCCTTGCTGTCCAAGGGACTTAAAGGAGTCTTCTCCAGCACTGTGAGATTTGAAAGCATCAATTCTTTGGTGCTTAGCCTTCTTTATGGTTAAACTCTCAAATTCATACATGGTGGTGTGGTGATTTAGCTGCTAAGTTGTGTCTGACTCTTGGGATCCCATGGACTTTAGCCTGCCAGGCTCCTCTGTCCATGGGATTCTCCAGGCGAGAATACTGGAGTGGGTTGCCAATTCCTTCTCCAGGGGATCTTCCTGACCCAGGAAAAACCATAGCTTTGACTATATGGACCTTTGTTGGCAAAGTGATGTCTCTGTTTTTTAATACACTGTCTAGGTTTATTAATAGCTTTTCTTCCAAGGAGCAAGCGTCTTTTAATTTCATGGCTGCAGTCACCTTCTGCAATGATACTGGAGCCAAGAAAATAAAGTCTGTCATTGTTGCCGTTGTTTTCCCATCTGTTTGCCATGAAGTGATGGGACTGGGTGCCATGATCATAGTTTTTTTGAATGTTGAGTTTGAAGCCCCCCTTTTCACTTTCCTCTTTCACCCTTATCAAAAGGCTTCTTTAGTTCCTCTTCACTTTCTGCTGTTAAATTGGTATCATCTGCATATCTGAGGTTGTTGATATTTCTACTGGCAGTCTTGATGCCAGCTTGTGAGTCATCCAGCCCACCGTTTTGCATGATGTACTCTGCATAGAAGTTAAATAAACAGGGTGACAGTATACAGCCTTACCGTACTCCTTTCCCAATTTTGAACCAGTTCCTTGTTCCATGTCCAGTTCTAACTTTTGCTTTTTGACCTGCACGTAGGTTTCTCAGGACAGGTAAGGTGGTCTGGTGTTTCCATCTCTTTAAGAATTTTCCACAGTTTATTATGATCCACACAGTCAAAGGCTTTAGCATAGTCATTGAAGCAGAAATATATGTTTTTTCTGGAATTCTCTTGTTTTATCTATGATCCAACAGATGTTGGCAATTTCATCTCTGGTTCCTCTACCTTTTCTACACCCAGTTTATGTATCTGGAAGTTCTCAGTTGACATACTGTTGAAGCCTAGCTTGAAGGATTTTGAGCATGACCTTGCTAGCATGTGAAATAAGCACAGTTGTGTGGTAGTTTGAACATTATTTGGCATTGCCTTTCTTTGGGATTGGAATAATTGACCTTTTCCAGTCCTTTGGCCATTGCTGCATTTTCCAAATTTGCTGGCATATTAAGTGCAGCACTTTAACAGCATCATCTTTTAGGATTTGAAATAGCTCAACTGGAATTCCATCACCTCTACTAGCTTTGTTCACAGTAATGCTTCCTAAGGCCCACTTGACTTTATACTCCAGAATGTCTGGCTCTAGGTGAGTGACCACACCATTGTGGTTATCTGGGTCACTCAGACCTTTTTGTATAGTTCTTCTGTGTATCCTTGCCAACACTTCTGCTTCTGTTAGGGCTTTGCTGTTTCTCTCCTTTATTGTGCTCATCTTTACATGAAATGTTCCCTTGGTATCTCCAGTTTTCTTGAAGAGATCTGTCTTTCCCATTTTATTGTTTTTCTCTATTTCTTTGCATTGTTCACTTAAGAAGGCTTTTTACCTCTCCTTGGTATTCTCTGGAACTCTGCATTCAGTTGGGTATACCTTTCCTTTTCTCCTTAGCCTTTCACTTCTCTTCTTTCCTTAGTTATCTGTAAGGCCTCCTCAGCCACCCACTTTGCCTTCTTGCATTTCTTTTTTTGGGGCATGGTTTTTAGTCACTGACTCCTTGTACAGTGTTGCGAAGCTCCATCCATAGTTCTTCATGCATTCTGTCTACCAGATCTAACTCCTTGAATCTATTTGTCACTTCCACTGTATAATCATAATGTATTTGATTTTGGTCATATCTGAATGGCTTAAGTGGTTTTCCCTACTTTCTTCAATTTGAACCTGAATTTTGCTACAAGGAGCTCATGATCTGAGCCACCGTCAGGTCCAGGTTTCGCTTTTGCCGACTGTAAAGAGCTTCTCCACCTTTGGCTGCAAAGAATATAATCAATCTGATTTCAGTATTGACTGGTGATGTCCATGTATAGCGTCGTCTCTTGTTTTGTTTAAAGAGGATGTTTGCTATTTCCAGTGTGTTCTCTTGGCAAAGCTTTGTTAGCCTTCACCCTGTTTAATTTTGCAGTCTAAGGCCAAAAGTGAAAGTAAAAAGTGACGTGAAAGTGAAAATCGCTCAGTTGTGTCTGACTCTTTGCGACCCCATGGACTACACACTCCATGGAATTCTCGAGCCCAGGATACTGGAGTGGGTAGCCATTCCTTTCTCCAGGGGATCTTCCCAATCCAGAGATTGAACCGAGGCCTCTCACATTGCAGGAGGATTCTTTACCAGCTGAGCCACCAGGGAAGCCTGAGAATACTGGAGTGGGTAGCCTATCCCTTCTCCGGCGGATCTTCTGATTCAGGAATCGAACCGAGGTCTCCTGCATTGCTGGTGGATTCTTTACCACCTGAGCTAGTCAAGTGATACCTGGAGTAATAGGGTAGTTTGGCAATTCTAAAGGCCAAACTTGCCTATTAACTCCAGGTATCTCTTGACTTCCTACTTTTGCATTCTAGTCCCTTATGATGAAAAGGACATCTTTTTTTGGTGTTAGTCCTAAAAGGTCTTGTTTGTCTTCATAGAACTGTTCACCTTCAACTTCTTTGGCATTAGCGGTTGGGGCATAGACTTGGGCTACTCTGATGTTGAATGTTTTGCCTGGGAAACAAACTGAGATCATTCTGTCATTTGGGGATTGCAGCCAAGTAGAGCATTTCTGACTCTCTTGTTGACTGTGACGGCTACTCCATTTCTTCTAAGGGATTCTTGCCCACAGTAGTAGATATAATGGTTGTCTGAATTAAATTTGCCCATTCCTATCCATTTTAGATCACTGATTGCTAAAATGTTGATGTTTAGTTACACTTGGCATTATCCTCTTCACCACTTCCAGTTTGCCTTTATTCGTGGACCTAACAGTCCAGGTTCCTGTGTAATATTATTTTTTATAGCATGGACTTTACTTTCACTACCAGACGCATCCACGTCTGAGTTTTGTTTCTGCCTTGGCCCAGCTGCTTCATTCTTTTTGGAGCTATTTCCCCACTCTTCCTCAGTAGTGTGTTGGACACCTGCCGACCTGGGGACTCATCTTCCAGTGTCATGTCTTTTTGCCTTTTCATACTATTCATGGCATTCTTGAGGCAAGAATACTGAAGTAATTTGCCATGCCCTTCTCCAGTGGACCACGTTTTGTCAGAACTCTCCACCATGACCCGTCCGTCTTGGGTGGCCCTGCACTGCATGGCTCATAGATTCATTGAGTTACACAAGCCTGTGATCCATGTGATCATTTTGGTTAGCTTTCTGTGATTGTGGTTTTCGTTTTGGAGTCTGTGGGATTGTAATTCTTGCTGCTTCTGTCTGCCCTATGATGGATGAGAATAAGAGGCTTGCGCAGGATTCCTGATGGGAGAGACTATTGTGGGGAAAACTGGGTCTTGCTCTGGTGGGCAGCACCGTGCTCAGTAAATTTTCAATGCAGTTGTCTGCTTGCTCCCTCCCTGTTGTTTGACCTGAGGCAACCAGTCCTGGAATCTATAGCCCTATGGTAGGGTTACTGGCTGTCTCCAAAAGGACTTACGCTAGTATTCGCCTCCCTGGGCTTCTGCTGCCAGTCCCCCTGTCCCTGTGCCAGGCCAGTGCCCACCCACACCTCTGCAGTAGCTCCTCAGACACTCCCAGGCGAGTCTGGCTCAGTCTCTTGTGAGGTCACTGCTCTTTCCCCCTGGGTTCTGGTGCACACACGGTTTTGTTTGTGCCCTCCAAGAGTCTCTGTTTCCCCCAGTCCTGTGGAAGTTCTGTAATTATATCCTGCTGTCCTTCAAAGTCAGATTCCCTGGGGATTCCCAGTCCTTTGCCGGATCCTCAGGTTGGAAAGTGATGTGGTGCCTGGAACCTTTGCAACAGTGTGAGAACTTGTGTGGTATCATTGTTCTCCAGTGTGTGGGACACCCACCTGGTGGGTTTGGGATTTAATTGTAATGTGATTGTGCCACTCCTGCTTCTCTTTGCAGCCTCTCCTTTGTGCTTGGACACTGGTATGTTTTTTTGGTGGGTTCCAGCATCCTCCTGTCGATGGTTGTTCAACAGCTAGGTGCGATTTTGGTGTTCTCTTAGCAGATGAGCACAAGTCCTTCTTCCATCTTAGCAACTTTCAAATACAGCGTTCTCCAACCTTTTTGGTAGCAGGAACTGGTTTTGTGAAAGACAGTTTTTCTGCAAACCTGGACAGGGGGTGGGGGTGGTTTTGGGATGATTCTAACACATTATTTTTATTGTGCACTTTTTTTCTATTACTACATCAGCTTCACCTCGGATCACCAGGCATTAGATCCTGGAGGTTGGGGACCCCTACAATGCAGTACTATTAGCTATAGTTGCACTGTTGTATATTAAATCCACATAACTTATTTTACAATTGGAAGTTTGTTCCCCTTTACCCATTTTGTCTATCCCCTGCCCCCTGCCTCTGGCAACCAATAGTCTGTTCTCTGTATCTGTGAGCTTGGTATTTTGTTTGCTTTTAAATTTTACATATAAGTGAGTTCATACACTATTTGTCTTTCTTTGGCATATTTCACTTACTGTTTTTTGAATCTATTTTTGTTCCACCTGCTTCTAACTTATTTTCCATAGTGTTATGCCCTCAAGGTCATTGTTGTTGCAGATGCAAAATTTCATTTTTTTTTTAATGCTGAGTAATATCCCATTGTGAGTGTATACACACACACACACACACACACACACACACACACACACAGGCCTTCCCTGGTGGCTCAGATGGTAAAGAATCTTGCCTGCAATACAGGAGACCTGGGCTTGATCTCTGAGTTGGGAAGATCCCCTGGAGAAGGGAATGGCTACCCACTTTAGTATTCTTGCCTGGAGAGTTCCATGGACAGAGGAGCCTGGTGGACTACAGTCCATGGGGTTGCAAAGAATTGGACACAACTGAGCGACTAACACTGACTATTTAATACACGCACACACCATTTTCTTTATCTGTGTATCCATTGGTGGACACTAAGGTTGTTTCCATATCTTGGCTATTGTAAATAATGCTGCAGTGAACATGGGGGTGCATATATCTTTTTGAGTTAGTATTTTTAAAAAATTTATTTATTTTTAATTGAAGGATAATTGCTTCAGAATATAGGTTTGATTTCTGCCATACATCAACATGAATTAGCCATAGGTTTTTAAATGTCTCCTTCCTCTTGAACCTTCATCCCACCTCCCACCCTTTCCCACCCCTCTAGATTGTTATATGTACCCCAGTGTTCATTGCAGCACCATTTTCTATAACTAGAACATCAAAGCAACCTAAATGTCCTTTGACAGATGAATGGATAAAGAAGCGGTGGTACATATGTACACTGGAATACTACTTAGCCATTAAAAGGAACACATTTGATTCGGTTCTAATGGGGTGGATGAACCTAGAGCGTATTATACAGAGGGAAGTAATTCAGAAAGAGATAAATATCGTGTTTTAGCACAGGTATATGGAATCTAGAAAGATGGTATTGATGAACTTATTTTCCGGGCAGCAGTGGAAATGCAGACATAGAGAACAGATTCTATAGGTTAGTGTTGTTTTTTTTTTGGATAAATACCCAGAAGTGGAATTGCTGGATCGTATGATGGTAGTTTTCTGTAATGACTGCACCAATTTACATTTCCACCAGCAGTGCACAAGGGTTCACTTCTCCACATTCTTGCCAATACTTGTCATTTCCAGTGTTTTGTATAATAGCTATTCTGACAGATGTGAGGTGATATCTTATAGTAGTTTTGATTTACATTTCTCTAAGTACTAGTAATGTTGAGAACCTTTTCATGTACCTGTTGGCCATTTGTATGTCTTCTTTGAAAAAAATGTCTACTCAAGTTCTCTGCCCATTTTTTGAGCTAGATTGTTTGGTTTTTGCTATTGTGAGAGTTTCTTGAACAATTTGGTTGTTATAAACCTTATCAGATATGTGGTTTGCAGATATGTGGTTTGCAGATATGTGGTTCCCATTTAATAGGTTACATTTTTGTTTTGTTGATGGTTTTCTTTTCTCTTGTTTGTTTTTGCTTTTGTTGCCTTTGCAAATGTCAAACCTAGGACCAATGTCAACACTTCATCTTGGCCAGGAGGCCCAGATTATAGTAAGTCCCCTACATATGAATGAGTTCTGTTCTGAAAGCACATTCATAAGTCCAGTTTGTTCGTGAGTCCCTCAAAATTAGCCTAGGTACCCAACTAACGCAATCAGCTATACAGAACTGTACTATAATAGGTTTATATTACATTTCACATGAATAATACATAAGAAAGAAACACAAAAAAGAAAGAAAACGTTTTAAATCCTGTAGTATAGTACCTTGAAAAGCACAGTAGTATGGTATAACAGCTGGTATACTGGGGCTGGCATCAAGTAAACAGGTAAGAAGACTTACTAGCTGGGGAAGGGAGAGGCAGTGGGAGATGGTAGAGCTGAGGGGTCTTCAGCAATAGGAGATGGAGGGCAAGCTGCAATTCCACTCATGCCTGACCTTGATGGCCCAGGTTCTGGTTCCTTGGGGGATTCAGTTCTGTCTTCTTGAAAAATATGATCCAGTGATGTCTGGGTAGTAGCACTTTTTTTTTTTTTGGTCATAGATGACATGGTAACAAAGGATTGCATTCTGAACAACTGCTGCAACCTTTGTGTACTGTTCTACGTTTGAGTCCTGTGCTTCAAAAACTAACAATGTTTCCTCAAATAAAGGAAATGCCCTTGCCATTTCTTGCATTGTAAATCTCTTTGGTCTTCAGTTACTTCTTCCTGTTGTCTCTCTTCATCCTTTCTCTTAGCCTCCAGTTTGCCTTCATTAGTAAGCTCCTTGTGTTCCTCAGCAAGGAACACAGTGAAGATGTCCTCTTGCAAATCTGGCTTGAAATAAAGATACTCTACAGTACTGTACAATAAAATACACTATAAAGTGCAGCCTTTGGTAGAGGATGCCTGCATGTGAGAGTGTGCAGCAGACACATGAACTAACTTTTGTGATTGGATATGCAAACGTATTTTTCACTTTGAAAATTTACAACTAGAAGGTTCAGATTTAGGGAACTTAATGTATTATTTGTTGTTGTTCAGTCAGTCAGTCACGTCTGACTCTTTGCGACCCCATGGACTGCACATGCCAGACATTCCTATCCTTCACCATGTCCCTGGAGTTTGCTCAAACTCATGTCCATTGAGTCGGTGATGCCATCTAACTATGTCATCGTCTGTCGTCTCCTTCTCCTCTTGCTTTTAATCTTTCCCAGCATCAGGGTCTTTTCTAATGAATCGACTCTACGCATCAGGTGGCCAAGTATTGGAGATTCAGCTTCAACATTAGTCCTTGCAGTGAATATTCAGGATTGATTTTCTTTAGGATTGACTGGTTGATCTCCTTGCAGTCCAAGGGACTCTCAAGAGTCTTCTCCAACATCACAGTTCAAAAGCATCAATTCTTCAGCACTCAGCTTTCTTTATAGTCCAACTCTCACATCCATACATGACTGCTGGAAAAACTATAGCTTTGATTGTGTTGACCTTTATTGGCAAAATGATGTCTCTGCTTTTGAATATGCTGTCTAGGTTGGTCATAGCTTTCCTTCCAAGGAGCAAGCGTCTTTTAATTTCATGACTACAGTCACTATCTGCAGTGATTTTGGAGCCCAAGAAAATGAAGTCTGTCACTGTTTCTATTTCCCCATCTGTTTGCCATGAAGTGATGAAACTGGAAGACATGATCTTAGTTTTTTAAGTGTTGAGTTTTAAGCCAGCTTTTTCTTTATCCTCTCACCTTCTTCAGGAGGCCCTTTAAGTTTTTGCTTTCTGCCCTAAGGGTGGTGTCATCTGTATTTCTGAGGTTATTGATAATCTCCCAGCAATATTACTGTACTGGGAGCCAGTAATTTAGAAGCTGCCTCCCACACCTAATATCAAGCTTCACTGATATGTAATTTCAAGTACAACAGTAATCGCAAGGTATAGGTGAAGTGGGAAAAGGTCTGGGACCTCCATCACTCTCCACAGATGCATTCTTGACACATCAGGTTGTGCTCTGGCTCAGATTAACCTCAGAGTCTCTAAGTGATATATAAGGTTTATCACTTACAGATAGACCATTGGTTTAGTTATAAAGCTGACCTCAGAGACCTACCTTTTAAATACATAGACTGTAAACAAACCTAGTATATCATATTGGCATCTCATAGATGAGGCCTCTCATTCTAGCAGATTTACCTTTTTTGTTTCCCAGGAAACTTGTGGTTAGTATGTTTATGAGAAGATTCAACTGTATCCCTTGTTTTTTTGGCCAGGATAGCTTCTTCCCTACCCTCTTCTCCTGTACCCCCACAGTGAACAATGGGTTGTGGCTTACCCATTCACTTCTTAACACATAGCTGGGTGAATATGAATGAAATCATTTAGCCTTTATAGTAGCTTTATGAGAGAAGTCTTTGTACTAGAAAACTGTTTCTCAGAGAACCTGAGGTAAAGATGTATCTTAAGATCACTCATGAAGAATTGTTGCATTTGAACTGTGGTGTTGAGAAGACTCTTGAGAATCCCTTGGACTGCAAGAAGATCCAACCAGTCCATCCTAAAGGAAATCAGTCCTGAATATTCATTGGAAGGACTGATGCTGAAGCTGAAGCTGAAGCTCGAATACTTGGGCCACCTGATGCGAAGAACTGACTCGTTGCAAAAGACCCTGATGCTGGGAAAGATTGAAGGCAGGAGGAGAAGGGGATGACAAAGGATGAGATGGTTGGATGGCATCACTGACTCAATGGACATGAGTTTGAGTAAACTCTGGGGTTTACTCAAATGGAGTTTGCAAAGAATCGGACACGACTGAGTGACTAAACTGAACTGAACTGAAGATCACTCTGGGAGTACTGTGACTGGGATTTATACTTGGGTCTTACTGACTCTACAACTCATGGTCTTCCCAGTGTGCCCCAAACTAGCTGTTTGCATTTAATAAAGTCTAGTGGCACCCCACTCCAGTACTCTTGCCTGGAAAATCCCATAGAGCCTGGTGGGCTGCAGTCCACGGGGTCACCATTCTGCCCTCCTGTTTCCTATTCTAACTACCTAACAAGGATAAACTTAAATATATGAATTTACCTTCTTTATTTGGACTGTGAGAGACCAATATCCCATAGTTGATTGAACACTATCCTTACAAGTCAAGAAATTTAGGTATAGATACAGCTGTGTCACCTGATAGCTGTGCACCCTTGGACCTTATGTTATCAACATCTCAGTTTCTTTTCTTTGGAATGGGATTAATCATATCTCTTAGGTTCCTGAAAGTATAATTTTCAGTAGTATCAGTACCACTTTTATGAGTTTTCATTTTCTTTTTAATTAATTAAAACTTTTGTCTTTTTTTTTTTTTTCTTTTCTGGGGACAGAGTTGACAGTTTAATGAACTCCATAAATTCTTATACTTAAGAATTATATTACTTAAACTTATATCAGTTTGCTGGAAGCTTTCCATGCAAGGCATGTTAGCTTGGGGTCTTTCCAGTTAATTTTTGGTGAACCTCATTTGTCAAACTGTTGAGCATATGTGGTTATACCTGTTATATTTCTAAGATCTTAGGCTGCAGGATATTGTCCAGTCTTTTTTTTTTTTTTTCCTTTTTGAATCTAGTGTAGGGTCTTTAGATACTCTGTGACTCAGAGATACCCTTTTTCCTGGAATAAGCTCTCCTTTGTACCACATTGTGCAGGAGGAGCAGTTGAACTCTGATTCTTATCCTGCCTGTCTGCATCTGCATGGCTGAATGTACTGTTTTCCCTCAGTGACAGGAACTCCTGGGGCTTGTTGCCACAGGTAAGGCCTAAGGAGGATAGAAGCAGACACAGGGAGGGGACAAAAAAGAGAAGCGCTATGGAATATAGCAGAGTGTGACCAACAGTGGCCCCCATTTCTACACCTCTTGATCATCCTTATATTGTGAACAGTGACTAGTATATTGATACTAGAATTTAGATCCTGAAGGAATAAAGATCATATAATTCCAACTGTAATTTATAATTAAGAAAATACAATATGTAGAGATAAAATGACTCATTATTCAAGATTATACAGCTAGTGAATAGTAGGGCTGGGACTTGAAATCAGCTCTCTTGGCTCCAAATTCAGTATTTCATCTGCTAGTGCAACTTCTAGTGGTTTGTTTGCATTTTTTTCACCAAATATTTAGTGACCAGCTTTTAGGTACATATGGTGTATGTTAGATATGAAAGGCAAATTCATACTGTCAGTTTAATCATCAAGAGAATACACTAATATTCGTAGTACTCAGATATGTGTTAAATGAGTTAAAATTATATAATAAATGTAGATTTTAAAAAATATTTGAATTTTTTGTTTTTTACTTGTTTTCCTTGTAGTGTGTAGAGGTTAAGTTTCCTGATATCAGGTAATCATGATCAGTCTATTGAGGCTTCTACTTTGTGGAGGAAATCCTGGTAGAGTTGAAAAAAAATATTGAATTGAAAGCTTAAAGTCTCCAATATGTAGTCATCAGCTGCTTATTTATTTGGGCCAACTTCTTGGCCTTTCAGGAACTTTTTATTTGCTTCCTCTGTTAGTTGCTTGTCTTTAAGTTTGGCAAGTCAGTGTAAAATGAAGCTCATCATAAATTCTGAAGAGTTAAAAGTAACATGGTACTAACACTGATGATAAAAATGAGATTTTTTGTTGTATTTCAGACGCAGGGCTTTTTTGTGTGTGTGTGTGTGTGCCTACAATGTTTCTTAAAATATCTAAATATATAGAATTTTAAAATGTAGGTCTTATGAAGAACATTTATTTCTCTTTATGCATATATTTAGCTTTGGGCCTTGGATATTGCTTCAGAAATAAAAAAACTAGCTCATGGGTAAATAGGATTATTCTTATAAGCATTTTTTAAAAAGAGGGAAATGTTCTTATGCTTTTTTAAAAGCGCTTTTCTTTTTGAAATAAAAGCTTACTGGAAAATTTTAGGTGTTGGTATGTGGGAGATAATTTGTGTCTTACATTATTACTGGGAAAAGATGTGTGTGATGTAAAACAGCCAGTGATAATCTTTATTAAAAGATACTTGCTTTGGAAAAAAAAAAAAAAAAGATACTTGCTTTGTGGGATTTGACTTTGGACTTGTTTTTCTTTGGGAATCTTTTTCTTCTAAATTTCAGTGTTGTAATCCGCCTTAACCTTACGCTTTCATGTGTGTATTCTGTTAGGTATAGTTTCAAACATTTGGATATGGCCCCTTTGTGACTTTACTCATGACTCATCCTCCAAGATTATCCCTGAATGCATGAATGGGTAGATAAGATAGATGTAGATGGTTAGACTTATTATTTTTGCTTATGAGTCAGTCTGAAGATTGAGATCTTCTTTGGATGCCTTTTTGATATTCTTGAGATTTCTCTTTACCCCTTTTGCTGCATCTCTGGCCTAGACTTTGGGAGCCTTTTTACATCCTCTCTCCATCTCTGAATTTGCATATAGAATGTTAAAAGAATTTCTTATCCTTCAGCTTTTTTAAAAATGCTATCTTTATCCTATCTTTAGTTTACTCTTGTGTTTATTTCCTGGTTCCCACTCCTTTGTTCATGCCATTCTTCCTCTTCGGATTATTGTAGCCTTTCCCTTTCTATGTGATTTCCCTGGTGGCTCAGACGGTAAACCGTCTTCTACAATGCAGGAGACCTGGGTTTGATCTCTGGGTGGGGAAGATCTCCTGGAGAAGGAAATGCAACCCACTCCAGTATTCTTGCCTGGAAAATCCCATGGACGGAGGAGCCTGGTAGGCTACAGTCCATGGGGTCGAAAAGAGTCGGACAGGACTAAGCGACTTCACTTCACTTCACTTCACTTCCCTTTCTACACATTTTTTAGGCCCACCTCAAATTTCATTTGCTGTGACATACATATTTCTCTTCTTCTTTGGCTACCCTTGAGTGTCTTCCTTTCACTTCTGAGTTCTTGGCTTTTATTGCCAGTGGCTGTCCTTTCACACTTACTGCTCTACCATTCTGGGGCTGTTGTTTGAATCTCTTGCTTTTGTGTGTGTTTGTCTTTTCTGGTAACCATATTGTTAGATCACTGAAGACAGGGATATTCATCTTGTTTTTGTTCTTCCCAGTTTATACCTGGCACAGAGTGTCTCAGTAAATAGTTTATTTGATTAACTATAAAAATTTATTTTCCCCTCATATTTATAACACGAACCCTTAAGAGAATGTTTTGAGATTATCTTTTTTGTGTGTCTTTATTAGGAGTTGTACAAAATCACTAGGAGGTGTAAGTAGTGATGAATATTTGAAAAAGGTGTTCCAAGAGGCCCTAGTTTTCTGTTGTCACAGATGTTAAAGAACATGGTATTCCTAATACTTACTAATTTGGTGAACTTGCTTTCTTGTTACCTATTCATCAAGCTGTTAAAATGTAAAATGCAGATTGCATTAATGTGAAAGAGATTTTCTTTTTTTGTTTAGGTACAAAGAGGATGGTGAAGCTTTATTAATTTTGCTTCCCTCAGAAGAAAAAGGGATGGTACAGCAGCTTCTTCAGAAGAAAGTGCCTGTGAAGGAAATCAAGTAAGAATGACTTGCTGTCTTGATGTTATTGTTAGAAAAATGAAGTCATGAAATTACTGTGCCTAATTATGTCCACCTAATTCCCTCCTCCCTGTAATCTTTTCTGCTTTCGGATTTTGGACTTTTTGTTTGTTTTAACAACTCTTTTAGAAAATGGTCAGAGGATAATACAAGATGAAAAACAGACCTTGTTGGCATCAGGAGGCATTGATGGTTGAAAAGATTAAACCTCTTGGATGAACTTATTTTTAGGATTGTTTGTCCTTTTCAGAGGATTGTGCTCTCCTGTCATTGAAGATGTTTAGATTGAGTATCAGTAGATTTGGTTGTAGGCTCATTTATATTGTTTTATATGAAAGGAGAGAAGGTTAGCACTCCCCTTGACTAGGATGGAAGAACCTCTCAGGCCTGACAACACGCATACAGTTAAAGCATTGCCACCTACTTCATCTCATCTAACCACTGTTTTTTGGGGGGGCTTCTCTGATAGCTCAGTTGGTAAAGAATCCGCCTGCAATGCAGGAGACCTTGGTTCGATTCCTGGGTCAGGAAGATCCCCTGGAGAAGGGAAAGGCTACCCACTCCAGTATTCTGGCCTGGAGATTTCCATGGACTGTCCATGGGGTTGCAAAGAGTCGGACACTACTGAGTGACTTTCACTTTCACTTATATTGGGGCCCTTGAAACACTGACTTGATGGACATGAGTTTGAGTGAACTCTGGGGGTTGGTGATGGACAGGGAGGCCTGGAGTGCTGCAATTCATGGGGTCGCAAAGAGTTGGACACAACTGAGCAACTGAACTGAACTGAACTGAAACACCCTGGCTTTATTTGTAGGAAAGTAGGTTAGATTTGGTGGAGGAGTGGGTAAGGGTTTAGGTAAAACAAAGTTGGGTGTGAGCTCTGTAATTGTTGAGACTGAGTTAAGGTTTTTATGTATATGTATTTTGATATTTTCTGTAATTAAAGAAAAACCTCATCTGCTACCACCTATCACCACTGCAACTTTTCGGAACAAAATTGTTGAGAAAACAAAATTGTTTAGAAAACAAGTGGGATTTCCTTTGTGAAATATAGAATAGATGCTTGTAAGAATTTCATTTTTTTCCCATAATTTTCATTCTAAATCTGGATAAATTTAAGTAACAATTCTGTTATATTATGCCTAATTTCCAGATAAGGAAAACAATGTTTATATCCTTGACTACTTGTTTATTATTTGAATTTGATTTTTTTGATATTTGACTGAAATGGAAATCTTATAAAAAATGAACATTTTCTTTTATTTGTTCCGTTTCATTGATGATCCACCTCCCAGGACGGACTACTTTCTATCTTTAAAGATTTAAGAGGAACATTGCTAATTGTGGTGTTAACCTAATCTTTCACTCAGCATAGGTTGTTTAGAGAAAATGTCTGATTTTATTTTATTTACTTTTTCTGCATTATTTGAAATATACAGAGTCAACTTTAGGTCTAGTGTAATTTCGATCTAATCTGGGTCATAGATGAGAAAAGATGTTACGGATTTTAAAAATACTGAGGAAAATAGAAAATAATGTATACTATTTTCAGCTTCTAAAATCAAGATGTCTTAGTTTAACTTTTATCTTTTTGTTATAAAAGAATCAATCCAGAAAAA
Source organism: Bos indicus x Bos taurus (assembly GCF_003369695.1). NCBI lineage: Eukaryota > Metazoa > Chordata > Mammalia > Artiodactyla > Bovidae > Bos > Bos indicus x Bos taurus. Next base: position 65,885,120 of record NC_040090.1, on the reverse strand, counting down.
CTTATAGATGTTCAGAAAAAATTGGAATCATTTTTAGCTCAAGATCAAGATTTAAAAGAAAGAGCTCAAAGGGTAAGTTATTTTTGAATTGGATACCTTCCTTGGACTAGAGCATGTAATAAAGTTCAATTGTATCATTTTCTGCTACTTCAGATATTCAGGTAGTATACTTTTAAGATAGCTTTACCTTATTCTTTAACTTTGAAAAAGTTACATATTTCTGTAAAAAAATTTTTCTTTGGCCATGCCACGTGACATGCCGCATCTTAGTTCTCCAACCAGGGATTGAACTTGTGCCCCTTGTGGTGGAAGCTCACAGTCTTAACCACTGACTGCCAGGGAAGTCCAAAAATTATATATTCCTTATAGTAACTTGGAAAAATGTCTATTACTTGTCCATAATTTTGCCAGACATATAGAAAATCTGCTTAATGATTATTAAGTATACAAGATAACTTAATAAAGATATCAATTTGGTTTCTTCAGTAAAGTTGTTATTAACTTCTCACTGTACTCTATTGACTGTAAAATTAATGTTAGGTTAAATTTCCAGAAAGCATAGCATTCTTGCTAAATTGTCTTTAGAAATGAGGTTTTAATCTATAAATGTGACGTAATGTTCCCAAACTGCTTTTTTGGACTTATAAGTCCTCTTGATTAGCAAATACCCAAGGAAATGTCACTTTTAGTAATACGTATTTTTTTTGTTCTTAGAGTGCTCAGCAGTAGATTCTTTAGAAAAGGAAGATGTGAAATTATTTTGCATTGTGCTTACAGCGGTTTAGTATTTGAATTGACAAATATTTGAATCCCTGTTATGAAACTCTTCATTTTCAGCACTCTGTTACTAACTAACTAAAATATTTTAGTTACGAGATCTACATAGGAAATCTATATCTGCATTTCCCGTAACACATCAACAATGAGTTAGATAGTAGGGATTCAGAGATTTGGAAGAAGAAAATAAAGAGGAGGTATGGAAAGGCCATCCAGAGTAGATAGAAGAGCCTGAGCAGAAAAAGTCAGGAGTTAGTCTTTTGGGTTAATGGTTTTGAAATTGGATAATCAAAGCAAAGAAGTTTTATTTAAAGAGAAGATCTTACACTTAAAAAGTTAACTTGGGTTATTTTTTTATCAAATTATTTATCACTATGCTCATGATGATAAGCAGTCCATGGGGTTATGAGGAGTCAGACACGACTGAGCAACTTCCCTTTCACTTTTCACTTTTCATACATTGGAGGAGGAAATGGCAACCCACTCCAGTGTTCTTGCCTGGAGAATCCCAGGGACGGGGGACCCTGGTGGGCTGCTGTCTGTGGGGTCACACAGAATCAGACATGACTGAAGTGACTTAGCAGCAGCGGCATGCTTATGATGAAAGTTAAATTCAGATGCTTAGTATGTGATCTGAATTAACTTTCATCATAAGCATAGTGATAAATAATTTGATAAAAAAATAACCCAAGTTAACTTTTTAAGTGTAAGATCTTCTTGCTTAGTATGTGATTGGAGAAGGCAATGGCACCCTACTCCAGTACTCTTGCCTGGAAAATCCCAAGGACGGAGGAGCCTGGTAGGCTGCAGTCCGTGGGGTCGCTTAGAGTCGGACACGACTGAGCGACTTCACTTTGACTTTTCACTTTCATGCACTGGAGAAGGAAATGGCAACCCATTCCGGTATTCTTGCCTAGAGAATTCCAGGGATGGGGGAGCCTGGTGGGCTGCCGTCTATGGGGTCGCACAGGGTCGGACACGACTGAAGTGACTTAGCAGCAGCAGCAGCAGTATGTGATAGGCCCTTAGCCATGGCATGGCCCTATATGACAGTTGGATGTGTATTATTATTTAATCTTCCCAACAACCTGTGAGGTAGGTGATAATTGATTTGATTTTGTAGATGGGAAAACAGGAGCTTGAGAAAATTAAAAATTGTCCAGGGTGATGTATCTATTAAGTGATAGACCTAAGATTTAAATCCAGGTCTGACTTTCTTCAGAACTTCCATGATACATCAGGAGAAATTAATTCTAAAATATGAGAAAAACATGAAATTCATTCTAAAATATATAAATAAAACATATTCAAACTTATGTAAGCTCACTTTACCTGAAATCTAATGAAAATAGTCTTTAAACAGATTATTTTTCTTAAAATGTTTGGGCATATATTTGGGCATGAAAACATTTATGTGCATGTTTTATCTAGCAGCATACTTTAAACTTGGAGGTAAATCTTGTAGAAGCTTTGGAAATAGTATGCACAATTTGAAAATAGTGTACGTGAATTCTGATGTTGTGACTTACTGCATACCTGGCTCATTCAGTTACGAATCAGGAAATATGAAAAACTGGAAGGATGCTGTTTCAGTGGTTTCTGCATACAGCAAATGAGCCTTCTAGAACAAGATCATAGAAAAGCACATTGAAATAAATGATGTGATTTATTGGATGTCATGCATGGTTTAGCAGAATGGCTAACTGTTGGCAGCTGCAGCAAGCTATCTGATTTCATAGAAGTGATTTTCTAGCTTTTGATTATAATCTGGATAGAACAAAAACGATAAGCAACTGGGGTGATTTCTTGTGGGTGATTGTAGGTGGAAAATTGTCCTTGAATTATTCATTTTAATGCCTATGGAGACAGGGAAAATGGTTTGGAGACTAGTGTAAATGGTTTGAAGAAAGGATTAGTGTAAAGTTAGAAAAAATGTGAAGTTTAGGAAATATAGAAATGGGAATTAAATATAGTTTACAAAGCTTAATTTTAAAATAAAAAAATAAAACTTCTGCTTTGCTGTTTGTTTTTCACCATCTTTGCTGTTTGTTTTTCAGACTGACAGCATTTAGGACCATGTTTACCTTTTAGTTTGCAATGGTTCTTGGCATAAAGATAGTTTACTTTTTTTTAAAACACAGAAGAAAATATTGCAAGTTAATGACAAACTACTTGAAATTATAATGATGAATTACTTGAAATTTCAGTAAATAATTTATTAAAGTTTATAAAAAAGTTTATTCCTAAACTTTTCCTGTTATGATTTTATTAAGCTTAGGTACAGTAAAATTTTATTTTGTTGTACTAGTTTTATTACAAGGATGTTTTCCAGTAATAATTATTATGAATAACTGATATTCATTGATATTTAATATATTTCAGAAGAAATGCTCAAGTAGTCTACATGCATTTTTCTCATTTAGTTCTCATTACACTCAAAGTAGAAGGTACTTTTATATTATCTTGATAGATGAGGAAACTGACAGAGAAATAATAAACTTGCTCAGCTTGTAAGATGTGGAACTCAGATTTCAACTGTTATTCCAAAACCTATATTTTTTCCCATTAATGTACCTGAATGATTTTAACTTACAGAATAGCTTTTTGAGAAGTTTATATTTTATGTTCAGTTGGCTTGATGAAACCAAATTTTATAGTCTTTTCTCAGATTACAATTCTAAAAAGGTAGATTTTTTTTTGTTTGTTTTTATGGAATGGAGATATACTCAGCTGTTTTTAAGAGTTTTCACTACTGTTGAATTTATTCCTTTGATTACTTTCTTTTATCTCAGTTAAAATTCATTTTCCATTTCTGACTGTTATGTCATATACCTCACCCTTTTTTGTTTACAGTGTTTCATCTCCTATATACGTTCAGTGTATCTGATGAAGGATAAAGAAATTTTTGATGTGAGCAAGTTACCTATATCTGATTATGCCCTGTAAGTATTCCTATTATAATTTTGATTGTGAGTCCTCAGAGTTAGAGGGAATTCGTTTGAAACCTGCTTCTGAGAATCCTAGTTTAAACCTCTTTATGTTACCTTGAAAGAATCTGTTGAAGATTTGCAGAGAAAGACTGTATAAGCTGTAGGAAACTTGTTGACTGTTCAGTTCAGTCAGAAAGAAATTTCTTGTTTGTGAATATAAATTCCTAAAAGGCTGGCAATTTCCTGTAGTTTGGTCTTAAAGGAGATGGAGAGCAGTTGACCAGCATTCTTTGAAATCTTGAGGTGTCTTGTTTTCTAAAAAGCTGACCTGGTTTCCCACACACGGTTCTTTTTATGCTTTGGATGCAGGTCTCTTCGTTGGTTCTTCCCTTCTTTTAGATTGGTATCCCATGCTGCTTGTTGCCTGGGTATTCTTTGTGTCTTGGTGTTTCTTACAGGTGCTCACAGTTACCATGGTAAAAGGTCTGTCTTTAGTAATTGCAATTGCTGTTATACGAAAATGGAACTCTTGGTCCTGTTTTGGCTAGTATATGAAGGATATTTTTCCCCTCATCTTTTCAGGAGCGTCCATTTTTCAGTGGGGTTCTACCTGTGGGAAAAGCAGTGACAAAATCCTAGAGAAGCGCCCTTGGGGTTACTCGTACTTTGAATGTCAGCTTGAAATCCAATCTGGGATGAAATATGTACTTTCACAGCAAAGTCTGTGTATTTGGCCTGCTTTTCAGGAATTCGAGTGCCTTTACCTTTAAGTTAGGTCTAATAAAAGCTTGTATCTGGGTGAGCTGCTATTTTCTGTTCTTCATGTTAGATTGCAAGTTCAGTATAACAGGTAATTTGTCAGTTATAACATTTTAGAACCACTTAATTTGCAAGATAACAAAGTAAGGTCACTGACTTTTTGTTTAGGTAATGGATAGCAAATCAGATGCCATGGAAACGTGCTTTTCTTATCTCTTTACTAAGTTACTAATTTTAAAATTTCTGAATATGATTCATGGTTTAGATTATTAGCTGAGTTTTTGTGGTTTATGACATTCTATCCTGGTTTTCTCTTTGACATAGCTGAGATATTAACAAACAGGAGAGACACGGGTCTTTAATGCTTCCCTCCTCCGGGGAACTTTCCTGACCCAGGGATTGAACCCACACCTCTTAAGTCTCCTGCACTGGCAGGCAGTTCTTTACCACTAGTGCCACCTGGGAAACCTGGTGCAGCTTAAGCTGGTGTTTTAATTTCTGATGGATGCTGAATTTGTGATCCTAACTGTATCCCTATAACAGTGATAATGACAAGTGCTCAGAAGTGGCTGCATATGTGCTAGGCACTGTTTTAGATGCATTGTATCTATGAACTCATTTTTACAAGTCTTACAATGTCAGTACTCTTGTCATGCCATCTTGCAAATAAGAGAGCTGAGGTATAGAGAGGTTTAATTATGTCCTTGATCACACAGCTAGTAGCTGACAGAGCCAGGGTTTGAACTTCAATAGTTCTGTTTCTGAATCCAGGTTTTACAACTACACCCATCAGTTTCTGTGAATCATGTCTTAGGAAAAAGGCAGTGGATCCATTTTGTAATGTTAGCTTTTTATTAAAAGCTTATTTCCAATGCATCTGTGGGAACTTAGAAGCTGGGAAAGACCTAATCATAAAGTAAGTCTTGATCTTAGAAGGAGAAAATAAGATTTTTTTTTTTCTTTTTTTGGTCTCGGGTTTAAATATCCTTTTTTTATAGAGGTTATTATGCCATGTTAAATGTCTTAGAAGAGAGGATGATAATACTTGAATTCATTCCTTGCAGAGAACATGCGTTCTTTCATGGCCATGTCTTTTCCAGCTTTAATATTATTTATTTTTAATTGGAGTATAAATGCTTTACATTATTGAGTTAGTTTCTGCTGTACAATGGTGTGAATCAACTGTATGTATACATGTATCTGCTCCCTCTTGAGTCTCCCTCCCACTGCCTCCCCTGAGCTTTAGTATTTATATTTTTATATAAATAAAAACATATTTTACAAAGTATTTTCATATAGTTAGTGCATCAGATATTTACAACAACTGAGATAGGCCTGGTAGATATTTTTATCTTGTATTAATATTTGAGAAAGCTGAGGCTGAGAGAGTTATACTGGAAATAGATAGATCTAGTAGTTGTTTTTTTCTCATCTTATGCTCTTTATTTTGTTAATCATGTTAACCACCTAATGGAAAACAGACATCTCCAATATTTTGTGACAAGTATTCAGTATCTTTTGGATCACCTGACTTGTCAAGATGGAGTTATATCTCAGAAGGACATTTTCTTTTAAAAAAAAAACTCTAAAACATCTGAACTCTGAGGAACCATTTCACAATAAATTCATAAACACAACCATCAGTGTGTTGAGATAACTCTTCCTTTGCTTATATTTAAGGTCTCTTGGTCTTGCTGTGGCACCACGGATAAGATTTCTTCAGAGAATGCAAAAGCAACCCAGCAAGGAACTGGTAGTGAGTGAAGATAATAAAGTAACTGAGCCAAGGGCTCCCTCCCTGACCAATGATGAAGTGGAAGAATTTAGAGCCTACTTCAATGAAAAAATGTCTATTCTTCAGAAAGGTGGGAAGAGACCAGAAGGGACAGGTTACAGACCGGATAGTGGCATTAGTGATAAAGAGGAAGACGAGAAAGAAGATGAAGAAGAAATGGACGAGAAACTGAGAAGAGCAAAAGGATCTCCACTTGAGTCTGTCCCTAGCAGTGAAGAGTCCCAGAAGGACCGGGAAGCCCCCGTGCAGTTCTTGGACAGAGACGATGAGGAGGACGACGATGGCCTCGAGGCTGACTTCTTTAAAGTGAAGCGGCACAACGTGTTTGGGTTGGATCTTAAAGAGAACAAAACACTGCAGGTAAGCTTACCTCCAATGGAGGATCAGGGGTCGGGGGGCTTTTATTTCCTTACCGCTCTTATGATGTGCTGCTTTTTGCCTTTGAGGAAGTATGGGAAAATAACCAGGAGAAATTTGTAGAATGACTTTATTTGCTGTAAACTCTCCCTCCGTCTACATCTTTAGAGATGGAATAGGTGCCAAAGAATTCTCATTTTTCATAACTTCGGGAACTCTTAAGAGATTGACAGCTGTAATCTTCTCATTTATTGGCTTTCTGATGCATATTTTAAAAGTAGCCAGAGTCATGATTATAATATTAAGTAAGATGATAGGGTTCTGTGGCTTATGATGTGAGGATCCTTCATTGTGATTCTTAACACACTACTTTCTGAGTTAAATAATTACAAATATCCCTTACAACAATTCAGTCTCTCTAAACTTTTAATGAGAGATTTCGTTTTGGGCACCAATCCATAATTTGAAATAGAAAGCCAGCACTTCTATTTAAAGACCAGTTATGAAGGTTTATTAAGTTTCATGTTTCTCACTAGACACCTTCTAGGAGGAATAAAAAAGATAATCCAGGTAAAGCACCTGTTTCCTGGGATACTTGAAGGTGCACAGTAAATATGTTTCTCTGCCCTTCCCTTATTTTTCTTTAATTTTGTATTCCTTATTCTTGATCATTTCTTTAGACAGCATTTGAATGAAAAATAAACCTGAACTCTTGTTCTTTATACATTTCTAAGACTCACAATAGGGAACACTAAATTTTGAACTATGAAACTTGGATAGGTGTTTTTTTAAGTAACTAAATGGCAATTTAAAAAGTAGCAAACATGCTTATTGAGCATTTAATATGTATCAGGCATTTTCTAAGCATTATCTCATATGGTCCTTATATAATCCCTGTGAGGTGGATATCCTATCAGGTACAAGAAAGAGGAAAAAACCTGAGATATAGAGATAGTAAAATAGTGAGTTTCATAATTAGTTATTGGAAAATTGGAGTTTGGATATAGGTATTCTGACTCCAGTATTCATGTTTTGACCAATAATCTGATTTTTGAAGTTTGATTTAAATTTTCACTTATGTTTTCTTTTGGCTGTTTTATAGTTTTAGCACTTGAATTTAGGGCTAATACTCATTTCAATTTAATTTTTGTATCTGGTGTGAGGTAAGAGCCGAGGTTCCAACTGCCTCCCTCCTTGCTGTGTAGTTGTCTAGTTGAACCAGAACTCTGTTTGAAGTTGCTGCGCTTTTTCCATTCTAGTTACCTTGACTCTGGGTTGAAAATTAGTTGACCACGTCTGTGTAGGTCTGTATGTTGACTTGCTTCGGCTCTATACAGCTGTCCTTTCAGCAATAATGCCATTGTCAGTTAGTACAGGTTTATAGTAAGTCTCAGATCAGTATTAGTCTTCCAACTTCATATTTTAAAAATTTGTCTATTTTTTTAAGACCGTTGCATTTCCATATACATTTTTGAATCAGCTAGTAAGATTTTACAAAAAGTCTCATAGCATCTTCATTGAGATTACATTGAACCTTGAAATCTATTTGGGGAGAATTGACATCTTAACAATGTTGACTCTTCTGGTTCATGAATACAGCATATCTTTCCATTTATTTAGGCCCTCTTTAGTGTCTTTTAGCATTTTAAAATTATTTTAAGCATGTGGATCTTAAAACATATTTTGTTAGATTCATCTCTTCCTATTTTGTAGTTTTCAATGCTATCATAAATGATACTTTAAAAATTTCAGGTTCCATTTTTTGTTGCTAGAATGTAGAAGTACAGTTTTTGTATACCAGTCAAATCTAAACTGTCCTATTAAGTTATTGTGGCTGTTTTTTGAGATTCTTTGGATATTTTTTGGATTTTCTCTGTAGCTGGTCATGGTATTTGTGAATAAAGATGGTTTCATTTCTTCCTTTCCAATCCATATGTTGTTATTACATTTTCTTATTTGATTACACTGCATGTTGAATAGCAGTGAGAATGGGCATCATTGTCTTGTGCTTAGGGAGGGAAAACATTCAGTCCTTTACCATTACATCTGATGTTAGCCATAGATTTTTTTTTGTAAATGCTTTTAACAGATTGAGAAAGTTCATTCTATTTCTGGCTGATTTGTGGTTTTTATTAGAAATGGATAGTGAAGTTTGTCAGATGCATTTTATGCAACATTAGGGTGAACATAGAATTGTTGTTATTTATTCTGTTGGCCAAGAGAATGCACTGGTCATAGCAAACACCCTCTTCCAACAACATAAGAGACAACTCTACACATAGATATCACCAGATAGTCAATACCAAGATCAAATTGATTATATTCTTTGCAGTCGAATATGGATAAGCTCTATACAGTCAGCAAAAACAAGACCAGGAGCTGACTGTAGCTCAGATCATGAACTCCTTATTGCCAAATTCAGATTGAAATTGAAGAAAGTAGGGAAAACCACTAGATCATTCAGGTATGACCTAAATCAAATTCCTTACGATTATACAGTGGAAGTGACAAATAGATTCAAGGGATTAGATGACAGAGTGTCTGAAGAACTATGGAATGGAGGTTTGTAACATTGTACAGGAGGTGGTGATCAAAACCATCCCCAAGAAAAATAAATGCAAGAAGGCAAAATGGCAGTCTGAGGAGGCCTTACAAATAGCTGAGAAAAGAAGAGAAGTGAAAGGCAAAGGAGAAAAGGAATGACATACCCATCTGAATGCAGAGTTCCAAAGAATAGTAAGTAGAGACATGAAAGCCTTCTTAAGTGAACAAAGCAAAGAAATAGAGGAAAACAATAAAATGGGAAAGACTGGAGATCTCTTCAAGAAAACTAGAGATACCAAGGGAACATTTCATGCAAAGATGGGCACAATAAAGGACAGAAATGGTACGAACCTATCAGAAGCAGAAGATATTAAGTTTAGGTGGCAAGAATACACAGAATGACTATACAAAAAAGATCTTAATAACCCAGATAACCATGTTGGTGTGATCACTCACCTAGAGCCAGACAGCATGCGAAGTCAAGTGGGTCTTGATTTATTCCAACATATGGGAGCTGGGATTTTTCTGACTCTTGTCCCGACTCCTTTCCCCTTTCTCTTCCTCCTTGCTTTTTTTGTTCTCTCCTCCTGGCAGTGTGCCTGCGAGATGCCAGGAACTGAGCTGTGTTCTTAGTAAGTTTCAGAGGCTTATACTTTAACAGATTATTAAACTGAAATTTCAGTACAAGATTTTGGATTTCTTTATTGATTCTTGAAACCAAATATTTTAAAATGTTAACATTGGCACTTCAGTAGAGAAGACCATGAGGGAAGTTGAACCTTAAAGAATGGATATGAGTTTAATATATTGTCCTAGAGGTCTCTTCCTCAGTTCTTTTTGTTCTTTATACTTTATTCTGCTCTTCAGCAGTTATTTCCACCATTTTATCTTCCAGCTCACTAATCTGTTTTTCTGCTTCATATATTCTGCTATTGCTAGAGCGTATTATACAAAGTGAAGTAAGTCAGAAAGAGAAAAATATTGTATACTAACACATATATATGGAATCTAGAAAGATGGTACCGCAGAATTTATTTGCAGGGCAGCCATGGAGAAACAGACATAGAGAACAAACTATGCACATGGGGAGAGGGGAGGGGAGGGTGAGATGTATGCAAAGAGTAACATGGAAACCTACATTACCATATGTAAAATAGATAGCCAATGGGAATTTGCTGTAAGTCTCAGCGAACTCAAACATGGGCTGTGTATCAACCTAGAGGGGTGGGATGGGGAGGGAGATGGGAGGGAGATTCAAGAGGGAGAGGACATATGTATACCTATGGCTGATTCATATTGAGGTTTGACAGGAAACACCAAAATTCTGTAAAGCAATTATCCTTCAATTAAAAAATAGAAAAAGAATGGATATGAATTAATAGGAAGGGGAAAAAGAACATTCTAAGTAGAGAGTACAGAATGAGCCCATGGTTGCAAGAAAGTGTGTTTAATGTGGGGAGCTATTTTTGATATTATGTTCAGTTTCAGTACTGAGGCTTAGTGTCCATCTCTGTAAAATTACTCCCTGTCAGAGTTATTGAGATGCCTAGAGATAGAAAGTAACCAGAACAGTTTGTGTATGTAGAAGGAGTATTGTTAAAGTTAGCTGTTATTTCCACTTGATGAAATATAATAGGAAGATAGAAGTAAAGAGTTGATAGAGGTTTGCTAGTGCAGTGGCTAGGCAGTGTCTGAGGTAGTACTGAAAATAAAGCTTTTTTTGAATCAGGATGCATTATAGAAAGAAAAAGTGATGTATTTTATTTATTCTAGGTGTAGTAGTATCAGAAAATAAGACTACTTTTTTGATTTTAGCATAGTTGATAGACCAGTTTTCATATTTTCAGTGTCCTGCATTGATCTGGACGGTACTAAGCTGTATTCTGATACCACAGGTCCAGCTGATGTTTTAGCCAGGTATTTAAGGAGTTTATAATTTAGTATATTTAGACTGTTAACTAGGCAAGTACAGTGCCCTTTAGAAATGAATCATTTGGTTATAAATAAAACTAAAAATGATGTTGAGAGTAGATATATCATGTGGAGTCATTAAATGAAATTCATTATTATATGAATATTTTTCTGGGTGGAATTCTCTGTCCAGTTAACTGGCAGTGTTCTTGTGGATATTAATACTGTACAGTACACCTCTCAAAAAATACTATATAGAAGGTATTAGATTATGGATATTGTTTATATGTTTTAAGACTGTTGATTTAAAAATGGACATTTTTAAATGGACTGTTGACAAAGGAATGATAAAGAAGATGTGGTACATATATACAATGGAGTATTATTCATACAAAATAATGAAATAATGCCATTTGCAGCATCATGGATGAACCTAGAGATTGTCATACTGAATGAAGGAAGTCAGGCAGGGAAAGACAAATGTCATATGATATTGCTTATATGTGGAATCTAAAAAAAGTGTTACAAATGAACTTATTTACAAAATGGAAATAGAGTCACAGATGTAGAAAACAACCTTATGGGGTTACCATGGAGGAAGGCAGGGGAAGGGATAAGTCAAGAGATAGGGATTAACATATACACATTGCTATGCATAAAATGGGCTTCCCTGGTTAGCTTAGCTGGTAAAGAATCTGCCTGCACTGCAGGAGACCCTGGTTTGATTTGAAAGGTTGTTGTTGAATCACGCAAATACACCGGGATTCTTGGCCCCCGGGGGAGAAGAATTCAATCCGGGGCCAGAGACGAGGCTTGATCGCTCAGAGCTTTTGTGTAATAAAGTTTTATTAAAGTATAAAGGAGATAGAGAAAGCTTCTGACATAGGCATCAGAAGGGGGTAGAAAGAGTACCCGCTTGCTAGTGTTAACAATGAAGTTATATACTCTCCAGTGAATCCAAAGAATGTCTGGAGGTTGTAAAGACCTCATCAGACCTACTCCCATAATTTACATTTTAAGATAACACTGTCCTCAGGCAAGATACATCCTTGTAAAGACCAGGTCTACTCCCATAATTAACATTTTAAGATAACAGAAGGTTTAATCCAAAGACTGTCCTTAGGCAGGATACATCATTGGTATATAATCCTAAGGAATGTGGAGAAAGAAAAAAAGTTTGTCCTTTCTTCCTCCTTGAGAATTCCAGACCCCTCTCTCTTTGGGGACCCCTAGACTCCCTATCAACCTGCCTAGGAAATGACTCTCTCAGATTCCTAGGTTCGGACGGTCCCCTGGAGAAGGGATAGACTCCACTCCAGTATTCTGGTCTGGAGAATTCCATGGACTGTTTAGTCCATGGGGTCACAAAGTATTGGACACGACTGAGTGACTTTCACTTTCACTTTCATGTATAAAATAGATAACTAATGAGGACGTGGACTTTCCACGTGGCACTAGTGGCAAAGAACCTACCTGCCAATGCAGGAGACTCAAGAGATGTGGGTTTGATCCCTGGGTCCAGAAAATCCTTTGAAGGGGGGTCTTGCACCCACTCCAGTATTCTTGCCTGGAGAATCCTATGGACAGAGGAGCCTGGCAGGCTACAGTCTTTAGGATCATGAAGAGTTGGACACAAATGAAGTGACTTAGCATGCAATAAAGGACCTACTGAATTGCATCGGGAACTCAATGCTCTGTAATGACCTATATGGGAAAATAATCTTGAAAACAGTGAATATATGTATATGTGTCTGCCCTCTTAGTGCAGTAGGCAGCGTGTCAGTCTCATAATCTGAAGGTCCTCAATTAGAACCTCAGAGGGGGCAGATCATTCATTCTTTGTGTTTCTCTGGTGGCTCAGCTGGTAAAGGATCCTCCTGCAGTGTGGGAGACCTTGATTCAATCCCTGGGTTAGGAAGATCCCCTGGAGAACGGAACAGCTAGCTACCCACTCTCGTATACTGGCCTATAGAATTCCATGGACCATATAGACTGTGAGATCACCCTGAGTCGGACACAACTGAGTGACTTTGACGTTCATATGTATATAGGGCTTCCCTGATACAGTGGAAACTTAGTACAATGTTTTTAATCAGCTATACTCTGATAAAATTTTTAAAAAATGGACTTTCGAGAAAGTAATGCCCTTGTTTGAGGAATGATTGGGCATGCTGCTTTAGCAGAGTGCTGATTTAGCTGTTTTTTTTTTTTTTTTTAATCCCTGTAATTATTTGATTTAAAAATGGGGATGAACCATGTTAACTTATTTCCAGAAATTTCTTGCAGATAACTATGCTATGTTTTTGTAGAAGATCAGGAAGTAGTGAACATTTCTTGGTTTTCTGTAATCTGCTATGCCTTTGAATATCTCTGCTCATTGCTTCAACTCTTACCACAACCTTGTACAGTATTACCCCCATTTTGTGGGTTAAGAAACAGGCTTTGAAAAGTTTGATTGCTTGCCTAAAGTTTCACAGTTAGTAAAGTGGCAAAAGTGGAATCTGCTGTGCCCGGGCCCATCTGATTCTTTGGACTGTGCTTTTTTTGATTCCTGTCATTTCTACATTTTAGCAGGTGTCCTTTAGTTTAGTAGTCAGACTTGGCTTGTAGGATAAGCCTCATAATTGGTCCCAAATATTGTTCTTCTGAATCATCTTCCCGTGAACCTCTCTCAAGTCTATGTTTTTTCAAGTGGTTGGCCTTCAGTTCATCCTTGTCATTTGGGCTCTGTAAGCTAGCCCTACGCTGTTAACCTACCAGCCAGCCCGTTCTTCCCAGAGTGCGTTTCCATTTGCACTGAAGGGATTCCTTCTTCTGATAATGTCTCCAGTCCATGCTTTCACATTTTATCTTTCAAGATTCATTGCTGATCTTCTTCCTTGGAAGTCTTTACTTATTTACTCCACTGGCCTCTGGATTCCAGTTACCTGTTTTGCTAGTACTTTTCTTCTTGGCTGTTAGTAATATACCTAAATGACTGTCTTAATTTCCATTTCTTGGTGATTCCTGAGATTTTCATACCCTTTGTATGCAACTATCTTATATATTGCTGTTGAATTAAACAGAAGGGAAAACTTTTCAAAATATTAATAAAACCTGAGAGTCAGGAAACTTTTTCTCAATTTTTGATACCATGAAGTGGAAACACAGTCTTAAATGTTGAGCAGTTCAGAGTTGGTATATATGATGTTCTTTTGTTTTTTTACAGTGCCCCCCCCCCCCTTTTTTTTTGCATTCTGTGCTTAATTCTTAAGAGCTTCATTTCAATTCAAAAGGAATAGTTATTGTGTGACTTGAAGTTTAAATGTACATACCGAGTTGGTGTGTGGATATGTGTGTGTATCTTTTCTTCTCTATTTGATTTTTTTTTATTTGCAAATGGTTTCCTCAGGATGTAAATTCTCAATGGAAAGCTAAAAGTTTTTGGATTGATGTTTATTCTTTCATATGCTGCATTATTATTGTATCAAAAGTATTTCATCTTGTTTCTTTTCATTTCCTAGTTTTATACATATTCAGTGTTTAAAGGAACTGCTGACTTATACTGGATTTTCTAATGACCTACTTTTATAGCCTAAATTTCAGTAACTACATTTATCAGGATATTCTTATCTTCATTTTAACATAAAATAGAGATAAGGAAACAAGTTTGAAATAGGACAGGCTGCTATTGAAGGTCATAGAAGTTCACCTTGAACTTGACTGTTAGGATAATTAGAAATAAGGATCTTTCCAAAGTCATTGACAAGTACTTGCATCCATATAACAAATATAACTATAGAGAATTTAGACTACTATGCTAGGTTTTCTGCTTATAAACAGGTTAGTTCCAGCATGCCCTTTTTGAGATCCTTTGTTGTTGAGTGTAAACCGTCAGTATGTGTATATTTACCTAAAGCTTTTTAATGGAAAGACTGTCTTTGTGGTGACTCTGGATTTAACTGTTCAAGTTTCTTAAATTTGTCTAAATGTATTTCACTTTTGACTTTGTTCTTTTTGGTATGTACTTTTGAAATGCAGCTTCAAAAATCCGTGCTATGTCTGAGTCCAAGGCAGCAGTTTAAGCTAGTGCCATCTGGTGGTGATGGGCAGAGTTAAATCACCTTTTCTTCCATGTGAAGCTTTTTTCCTATCATGAAAGTTTCTATTTTAGATAAAATGAAGGATTAATGAAATTTAAAAAAAAATTCTCTCCTTCAGCAGATATTTATTGCACACTTGCTTTTTGCCTGGTGTTGAAAGATCACATTCCTTCTCCTCATGGAACTTACCTTCTAGTAAGGGGAGATGGACAAAAAATATAAACATTTGCTGTGGGAAAAATGAGGCAAGGTAAGGGGGAAACAGTGTTCAGGGGATGGGGTGTAGTGTTTCAAGTAGCAGGATAGTCAGAGGCACCTCCCTGAGAGTGTGTAAGGCATTCGTCTACCATTGCTGGTTTAAGACATTTAGATGTTTTAAGCACTGAAGATTATGGTGTTTCCTCTAGTCATATGTAATTTGAAACAAAAAGGATAGTGCATTTTAAAACGGTAAAAATCCTGAAGTATATTTTCCATGATGATTACTTTATTGCTTTTGTTGAAATACGTTATTTCAAAAACATTTTTTCTTAAAATACTCCAGTTTTACTGATGCTCTGAGCATGTGTTGTGAATGGCTGGGTGTTTAATTGCACTTGAAAGCTAGGCTTGGTAGGGGGAATGGAAAGAGAATTCAGACCCTCTTGGGAGTAGGCACCAGCAAGTAAATTGGTCAGAGCAGTGGCACTGTAGTGAAGTTCAGTGGGAACAGGGATGCTTGTATATTAAGAAAGGCCTATTTTTCAGTCATAGTAAAGTCTAAGTATAAACTATTTACTCATGAAATAAGATTAGTATAGTGATTTTATGATTTAAAATTTGCTTCTCAAGTTACGTTTGCTGAAGGGCTAGCATTTTAATCTCCAATTTATCATAGACCAATAATGTTATGAAATATATATATATTTTTTATTAAAGAAAATTATTAAAATTATTTTTAAAAATGACATGAGCCTCTCTTTGTTTTCTTAGTTTTTTTCTTTTTTACCTTTTTTGCTGCCTTCTGTTTTTCTCTCTGGGTTAAATGCATATTTTTCTCTTTTATTATTTGGTCATAAAGCCTCCTTCTGTATTCTTTTTTTTCCCTCCCCATCTCTTCTGTTTGTATGGCCATAGTAGAATACAGTGTTGTGGGGTGTGTGTATGTAATGAATAATGTTTGTCATTTAGAAAATTATGTATTTTCTCTTTAACCCTCCTATGGCTTTTGGTTATTTTTGATGAATAGGATTTGGCCCTGTAAGGAATACCACTAACTACAGTTGGGATATGTGGGTTCCTTGGCCCTTGTTGGTATTGGTTCCTTGTTCAGCACTTTAAACAAGGAGAGATTAAGAGGAAGAAATGATTGGTAAATGGGCTTTTGGTGAAACATTGACTATACTGCAGAATATGTAGAAAGATGAGTCTTCTTGAGAGCAGATAATAATACTTCTTGCTTGTAACTGCATTCTCTGCAACATGGTTTATATGATGGACACTGAACGCTTGTTTCTAGTGTCAGGTCATTTTCTTTCAATGAGCCTCTCCTTGGCATTCACTGATGCAGTTTCATATTTGGTATCAAAAGAAAACAATGATGTAGCTCTTCCTAAACAAGACATAATTAGAAACACCTATGATGAATTTTTAGTAAACTGAATTTTAAAATTTTATTATTTTTCAAACTGGGAGTGTTTTACTATGGAATAAAAGGTATATCTCTATTAAGCAAGAAGCAGACCATGTTAATCTCTGGACATTTTCTCCCCAAGAACACTGTTGCTGTTTTTGGTTTGTTTTCCTTTCTTTTCTTCTTTTAGCTTGCCTGCTGGCTGTTAAGACTAGAGGTGGCAGACGGTCCTGATATACTGTTGGGCAGAGAATCTGCTGGTTTTTATTTGGCATAGTAAATGATTGAAAACAGAGTGATATTTTGTTACAGTTCTAATAAAGCCAATACAGTGCTGATTCTTACAGTGCATTAATTTTAAGCTCCAGAAACAAGTGCCTTAGTATACTGGGTGCTGTAAATATCCCTGGAATATATGAAGAAAATCCCAAGCATTAGGCAAACATGATAGAAATCACATATTGCAACTTTTCTGAAAGCACATAAAGGATGGGGCTCGTATTTTCAGGGATAATCTCTCGATAAAATTTTCTTACTGTTGGTCTGTTCCCTCCCCATCCCTCATATTGGAATAAGCAAATCAATTAACTTCTCAGTGGCAATCACTATAGAGCCTGCCTCCTAGTAATAATTTCTACCTGAGTTTGTTTTCTAAATTAAAATGGCATATTCACTATTATTTTTTTGTGTATGATCACAGGTTAGCATAATTCTTCCACCTGCACACATTTTCATATCTGCTAGTTTTTGTCATGGGAAGCAACAGAGCAGAGGAATGCTTTCTTCCTTGCTGTGATACCTAATTTTGGAAGATGTACTAATTGGACAATGTTTGATGTAGGAGATGGTTGCATAGTCCAAAAACACTTAATAAGAATTTGCTGAATAACATTCTCTCTTGTGGATTGGGTTTTTTTGTTTGTTTGTTTTGCATCTTTTGATCTATCTGGACTATTTTTCCTATCTTTTGGCATTCCATAAAATAGAACTTTACAAATCAAACAATAGGTAACTTTTTATTAGGGTCTTTGTTTCTACTCCTTACCCATATCTTCTCAGACTTAATTTTTTTTTTAAAGAAATCTGAAAAGCTATCTTTTAGTGAATCTTATTTTCTACTTACTATTTTTCATTAAAGGTTTTTAGGTTGACTCAATTTCAAGCATACTTGGTAATACATGGGTTAATAGCTGTTAAACCTTTTTATTTAATAACTTGAACAAAGTAGTGGTGTTCAGTGAGTATTTTTAAAGATAATAATCTATTTCTAACTTGCCTTTCCACATCAAGGAGGGAGCACTGATATTTTATTGCCCAAGAATATTCCATCAGTGTCCTGGAGCCTGCCTGTCTATCTTGTTTCCAGCCTGTCTGGCAGATTTATAATGGATTTATAGTTACAGGATTAGATCTGGTATACTGGGCCTTCCTTCCTCTTTTCCTTTTCCCACCTTCCATTAACTAGTGCTGTTCTGTGATAGAAATTACAGACTACTTTGGCTTTTCGTATTCATCTATATTTTGAAAAGAGAAAAAATTGTTTCTAGGTTTCAAGATCCATGAAGTCTGAGATTCTACTCTACTTGCCATGAGTTAGCCTGCCACATTTTGATATATGTTGCTAGGTAACTCGTGGCACAGCAAGCTGCCTGTACTTCAAGTTTGCATTGGTTCTCTTGCCTTTAAGGTTCCACAGGGGCCATGTGGAGGTGTCCCCAGGTTGGAGCTGTCCACAGAGTAGATATGTGTCAGAGCTAGGAAACCCGCAGGCTTGTTAGGAAATCTGCCTAGCTTTTATCCAAAGAGAGACTTTATCTTTATTAACCTGCTGCTAAGTCACTTCAGTCGTGTCTGACTCTGTGCGACCCCATAGACGGCAGCCCACCAGGCTCCCCCGTCCCTGAGATTCTCCAGGCAAGATCACTGGAGTGTGTTGCCATTTCCTTCTCCAGTGCATGAAAGTGAAAAGTGAAAGTGAAAGTGAAGTTGCTCAGTCGTGTCCGACTCTTAGCCTACCAGGCTCCTCTGTTCATGGGATTGTCCAGGCAAGAGTACTGGTCAGGAGCAAATCTGTTCACTGCCCCCTCCCCTCAAGAGAGGTAGTATCTCTGTCTTCTATAGCTGTATGTTAATGTTGGCATCCTTGAACAGATAACCTGGAAGAGTAACTGATTTAAGATGTGCACAAACGTAAGAGACCCATGGATGATTGTCTCTTAATACTTGGTTGTAGCAGAGTCAGAACTGTGTCCTTCTGGTTCTGTTCTGGTGTGTTTCTCTCAAATCAGAATGTAGAAAAACTAGTTAAAGTGATCAACATGAAGGAGACACAGATTCCTCTGTGTGAGAGCTGTTGCTTTTATTTGATAAGGCCTAAAATAGTGGGTGTTTATTGGAAGGAATGATGCTAAAGCTGAAACTCCAGTACTTTGGCCACCTCATGTGAAGAGCTGACTCATTGGAAAAGACCCTGATGCTGGGAGGGATTGGGGGCAAGAGGAGAAGGGGACGACAGAGGATGAGATGGCTGGATGGCATCACTGACTCGATGGACGTGAGTTTGAGTGAACTCTGGGAGTTGGTGATGGACAGGGAGGCCTGGCGTGCTGTGATTCATGGAGTCGGAAAGAGCCGGACACGACTGAGCGACTGAACTGAACTGAACTGAACTGAAAATAGTGGGTAGGTAATGTTTGCTGAAATCAAGTTCACTGCTCCAAATATGTGTCCTGAGCAGCCTGTCCTCATGCTCTCATAGCCCTGAGCACACGACACTGTCTTGCTGCTGTTTTCCCCACCAGATGATGTACCGTTACCGAGGTAGGGAATATACATTATCCATTTTTGTGTTTTTGTATCTGTCAGGGTTGCCTGTCATTATAATAGGTTTCTGGTAGCTGTTTGTTGAATGGGATTAAGGAATAAGTAAAGGAGTAGACACTCTAATTCAAATCTAGTTGATGTTTTGTCTGTTTAATCAGATTCCTTATCCCAATTTGAGATGGTACCATTTGATAAAAAGTGTACTGAGAGTGGGTCACATATTTGTTGCCTGAATGGGTTAATCTTAATCCTACTCTTGTGTTGGATTAGAAAAGCTGGGTTAGATACAGAATAAATAGCTTCTGTGAAATCTTTCCTAAGCCTTACTTAATTCATCCATTATCCTTTTCTTGGCATAATGATTATTTTGATGTCTAGGACCTGTTTTCTTCTGGTCTTCTGTGTTTTCAGTAAAAATAAAAATTTAAGTGATATTTTGGCTATTCACCTTTTTCTAAAGATGGTTGAGAAAACTCTTTAGCAAAGCTAACAACCTATGTTGTGTCAGTTGCTCAGTCGTGTCTGACTCTTTGCAACCCCATGGACTGTAGCCCACCAGGCTCCTCCATCCATGGGATTTTCCAGGCAAGAATATTGGAGTGGGTTGCCATTTCCTTCTCCTCTTATATTGAATCAGCAGTAATTTTATTTTATGGTGAATTTACTTGTAGAGTTTAGTTCGATCCTAATGCTGTCCATCAGTGGCTAGTTTTAGGTATAGATGGGGTTATAGTTTTGAGTAGAATGTGTGTTTGGATCTCTGTTTCTAGCAGCCTGGGAGACTTTCCCAGGTGTGTACTTCTTCTTCAGCCAAGACTTAACCTTAGTAGGCAAATGGAGGCGGCTTCCTGTTCTTAGTGCTGGCCCAGGTGCTCCTCCATGTGCGGCCCCCTTTGAGTCCTGGTGTCCCCACACTTCAGAAACTTGGAGAAGCAATCTAAGAACTGCTAGGCAGTACTTGCACTGTCTCTTGAGAGATGAGTAACATGATAAATTATTTTAAACCAGAAATGACAGAATTGTTTTGGAAGGTCTGTGCATTCACATCTGTGTTGGATTTATAAGTTCTTGCAAAAAGTGTATTTAGTAGTATAAAGGGGAATAATGATTCATAAGCTTTTTCAAATTCAGATCTACAATTCATTTATACTTAATTATGTCCTCATTAATATCATTTTGAATGGTTTTATGTGGTTTTCTAGGAACTCCTCAGATCAGAAGTTTAGGGAAAGAGTAGTTTCATTGCAGTTGGGGAAGCATTTTTCTAAGAGTGTCTGTGTGTATTGAGTTGCATACATTGTGTGAAATGTAAAGCCTTAGCAGGTGGAAACTGATGATTATTTAATGAGGTTATTTTTGTCTGAGATTTTCTCAGGTCAAAAGACCCTGCTGGACTACTGAGAACACCAGCTTCTTTCTTATTCTGTTGAGGTCTCTGTAAAAACACCCACAGCCACTTTGGGACTTATTTATTTCTACTTTCACTGAAATAATTCATAGTTCCAGGATCCAGAAGTCTATTGAAAGAATACAAATACTGAACCTTTAGGGATAGTGGGTTAGCCCAGCATTTGGGATTGTTTTGTCAGTTGGCCTTAAATATCTTCTGTCACATTTTCCCCTACTGTAGTTTTTTTTTTTTTAATTTTATTTTTAAACTTTACATAATTGTATTAGTTTTGCCAAATATCAAAATGAATCCGCCACAGGTATACGTGTGCTCCCCATCCTGAACCCTCCTCCCTCCTCCCTCCCCATACCGTCCCTCTGGGTCGTCCCAGTGCACTAGTCCCAAGCATCCAGTATTGTGCATCAAACCTGGACTGGCATCTCGTTTCATACATGATATTTTACATGTTTCAATGCCCAAATCCTCCCAACCTCTCCCTCTCCCATAGAGTCCATAAGACTGTTCTATACATCAGTGTCTCTTTTGCTGTCTCGTACACAGGGTTATTGTTACCATCTTTCTAAATTCCATATATATGCTTTATTATACTGTATTGGTGTTTTTCCTTCTGGCTTACTTCACTCTGTATAATAGGCTCCAGTTTCATCCACCTCATTAGAACTGATTCAGATGTTTTCTTTTTAATGACTGAGTAATACTCCATTGTGTATATGTACCACAGCTTTCTTATCCATTCATCTGCTGATGGACATCTAGGTTGCTTGCATGTCCTGGCTATTATAAACAGTGCTGCGATGAACATTGGGGTACACGTGTCTCTTTCCCTTCTGGTTTCCTCAGTGTGTATGCCCAGCAGTGGGATTGCTGGATCATAAGGCAGTTCTATTTCCAGTTCTTTAAGGCATCTCCACACTGTTCTCCATAGTGGCTGTACTAGTTTGCATTCCCACCAACAGTGTAAGAGGGTTCCCTTTTCTCCACACCCTCTCCAGCATTTATTATTTGTAGACTTTTGGATCGCAGTTAATCAAGTATTTGTTTTACTCACTTAATGTGGACATGTTACTGTACCAAATTTGAAAAAATTAGACTTGTCCACTCTTAGGAAAGTTGTATAGTTGAAATAGGACATTTATGTGGAAATGTTAGGTGAAAAAACAGTATAAGATAGCTAAAAAGAAGATAAGGTAAAATATTTACCTATAGTAATAAAATAATTTGAATTGGGGCTAGAGTCTTAGAGATCTTTCTAGAATAGTTGGTGCTTGACTAGTACTAAAGGCTATGTTGGATCTAATAGATGGAGAAAGAGGGAAAGGGTATGAGCAGGGTTGGGGGCAGTAGTTTGGGTCAGTTGGTTTTGGAAGAGTAGAAGAGCTTTACAGGAAGTGTGAGGAACTATGAAGCAGGTAAAAGGTGATTCTGATCATATGTTTTTGTATTATTCAAGTTCACTACAAAGACTACTACTGCAGCTTAAATATAAACCTGATCATGATTATCAAGTTAAGGAAAGCTGATACAGATCCATCTTAAAATATGACTTCTAAAAGTTAGTCTTCCTTTTTACAGTTGTCTGAGTAATTCTCTGAATAGCCTTAATTATTATACAATTAGCATTTATAATTGTGATTTTATCAGCAAGAAGAAAATAATTCAGATAGTGAACTCTTCTAGACCTTGAAGACCTGAAATATGGTTAGATATGTTGGAAATTAGTGCATTGTGTTATTCTCTTCTCAGTAGAAGACTTTCAGCATGTCTCCCCAGTCCTCTCTTGATAACAACTTTATTGAGATATAATTCATGTATCATAAAATTCATCTGTTTAAATTGTACAACTCAAAAGCTTTAATATGTTTTCAAAGTTGTCCACCCGTCACCACAATTATAGAACGCTTCATTACCTCTGAAAGGAAATCCCACACCCTTTAGCTGTTACTCCTCAAGCCCCCATTTTTCCTCAGTCATAAGCAACCAGTAAAATATTTTCTGTCTCTACAGGTTTGCTTATTTTGGATATTTCACATAAATGGAATCATATATGTGGTCTTTCGTGACTAGCTTCTTTAACTTAGGATAACGTTTTTAAGCTTCATTCGTATTGTTGCGTGTATCAGTACTTCATTTCTTTTTGTGGCTGAATAATATTCCACTGTATAGATACACCACGTTTTGTTTATCCATTAATCAGTGTCCATCTTTTGGCAGTGATGAATGATGCTGTTATGAACATTCGTGTACAAATTTTTGTGTGAACCTAAGTATTCATTTCTGTTGGGTAAATACTGAGGATTGCCATTGCTAGGTCTATGGTAAGAATGTTTAGCTTTTTGCAAGTTTTCCAGAGTGACTGTACCACTCACTAGCAGTGTGAGAGAGCTTCAGTCCTCCCATATCTCCATTATCACTTGTTATCATGTATCTTTTTAATTGTAGACATCCTTCTGGATGTGAAAAGATATCTCATGGTGGATTTGGTTTGCGTTTGCCTGATGACCAATAAGTTGCTTTTTCTCATGTTTGTAGTTTGGTTGAGTATATAGAGCATAAATATTAAAAGATGCTTAACAGTACCTGTTAGCTTAGATATGTTATAAAAATGTTTTGGAGGGAGATAGTGAGAGAATGCCTTGTGAGAATGAGACTTGAATTGAGCTTTGAAAAAAGGAATTTAGCTAAAATTGTGATTATAAGGTTTTTTAGCAAGGTGATAGCATAAAGACTTGCAGATAGAAATATACATATCGTGTTGTGAAAGGGGACTGGATGGAGCTGTGAAGGTATAGGGAAAGGAACCATAGCTAAATTTGGATAGGTAGGTTGTGCTATATTAAGAGACTCAGTATATGAATTTGCTCTTGGAAGTATAAATATTTATTTATTTAACATATATTTTTGTTTAGTCTGTTGTTGTGTTCTAGTCACTAAGCTGTGTCCACCTCTTTTGTGACCCATGGACTATAACCCACCAGGCTCCTCTGTCCATGGGATTTCCCAGGCAAGAGTACTGGAGTGGGTTGCCATTTCCTTCTCCAGGGGATCTTCCCAACCCAGGGATTGAAACTGTGTCCCCAGTGTTTGTTTAGTCTGATTAAATATAAACCATTTTCAGTAGATCAGTCTGATCATATAAATCAAGGTTAGCAAGTAGGTTTCCTGTTGTATGCTAACTGATTAGTTGGTGGTGGCAGCCTAGATCTCTGTATTGAAAAGAATGATATATTCAGTTGGGGCTCAGTGGGCCGGAGTGTGGTGATTGAATAGTAAGGCCCACTTTTAATATGGTATGGAAGAGTTTTCACAGGAACAATAATTTCCCATTTCTAGGTAGACTGAGGTGATAGTGGATGTAAGAAACATGAAAAGAAGTGTTAATGGCATAATATTGTGGGGGCAAAATGTTTGTGAATTCTACTCTGACATTCCTTTTGATTTCTGGGGAATTGACTAAATTACCTGTATATTTCTAATATCTTTGACTCAGTCCTCATTCTCTTTTGTTCTACCACCTTCCCTTATTCTTTCCTTCTGACTTACTTTAGTCCCCTAACTGATCTCCTTTCTCAAATCCAGCCTCTAACATAGCCCATCAGAATTGTCTTGATTAAATGCATATCTAATCAGTACTATTAATGATCCAGCTCTTGCTATATATACGGTGATGCCAAAGTTATTGAGTCATGGAATTTGGCCTTCCTGAGACCTTGGGGTATACCGAGTATTATTAGGTTTCAGACAGAAATACACCCATGCATGTCCTTGCATGTGCACGTGCACACACACAAACACACAAACACTAAGTAACATTGAAAACAAATTTAAGTCTGCCTAGAGGCTTCTGTGATGTGAGTATAGTAAGTGCCTAATAGACTGACCCTCCTGCAATTAAGAATCATAAGTTTTGGGCAAAACAAATTTACAGGACTCCAGAAAGCAAAAGTAAACAGACTTTAGAGGGAAGTCAAAACTTGCAAGAAAGGACTGGCTGGCACAGGGTGAATTTTCTGTTGTGGTCCCTCTGTCCTAAGGATGGGCCAGACTTACATACTCTCATGGAAAGTATGCAGTCTTTCTGGTCTGAGGAGGAGAGTTGGACTAAGGCTTCCCTCGTGGCTCAGTCAGTAGAAAATCTGCCTGCAGTGCTGGAGATGCGAGTTTGATCCCTGGATCGAGAAAGTGCCCTGGAGAAGGAAATGGAAATCCACTCCTGTATGCTTGCCTGCAAAATCCCATGAACACTTGCCTGGAAAATCCCTTGAGCAGAAGAACCTGGTGGGCTACAGTCCATGGGGTCGCAAGAGCCAGACACGACTTAGAGACTAAACCATCACCAGGGCAATTATGGCCCTCAGAAGGAGTCGAGACCTCTGGAAGAAAGAGCAGGAGAAGAGCTCCAAATCATGTTAGGGCCAGTTAGCTCTCCTTTGTCAGCAAACGATGGAGCAAGTTGATTTTAAAAAATCAATAGACATATGAAGATGTTGAGAACCTGGATATTACTATCAACCACCTAAGCCTAATTAATACTTTAGAGCAATATATCCAACAACTGCAGAGTATTCTTTTCCAGTTCGCGTGGAGTATTCATAATACATCATGTACCAGGTCATGAAATAAGCATGAATGTATTTAAAAGCTTTAATTACAACCAAATTAGAAAAAAAGGAATCAATAAAAGTTCTAGGAAGACTCCAGGTACTGGGAAACCCAGTCCATTCAAAACCTGAAGATTATACTTGCTAATTACATGTTTTTGACTTCTCATTGCTAATATTGACACAAATATGCATTTTTAAATAGTGGGATAGAAATACAGAGGAACACAGAATGGGTTATATATGAATATTGAAACCTGTGTTTGGATTTTTTCCTTAGCTTTATTGAGAGGTAATCATGTGGACATTTTTAAAGGCCAGAGTGGTGAAGGAAGTAGAATTCCATTATTATACACACTTTGTGAAATAGGAATTTGTTACAGGGTACTATAATTCTTCCAAATTGGTGTTTACATTGTTAGTG
Organism: Bos indicus x Bos taurus; assembly: GCF_003369695.1. Taxonomy (NCBI): domain Eukaryota; kingdom Metazoa; phylum Chordata; class Mammalia; order Artiodactyla; family Bovidae; genus Bos; species Bos indicus x Bos taurus. The sequence goes on along the minus strand of NC_040090.1, from coordinate 65,859,097 downwards.
ATGGGAATCTTTATTCCAGGAATAGGAGATTACTGTCATATTTATTTCACTCTTCAAGTTTGTTAGCTTACTGAAAGGTTGTGTGTTTTATCAGGCTGAGTTTACAAGTTCTTTTGCTGCTTAAAGGTCAAAGAACTGATCCTCTTTTATTATTCTGAAGGAGAGAAACCATGTAATTTTCTTATTAAATGCTTCCTTTAAATGCTTGGCTTTCTTCCTCATGCTTCTTGGAGTTGTTACTGCTATAATTTTTTTTTTTTTTCTTTTCCAGTAAATGTCAGTATATAGAGAGTATATACTACATTATGAAGTAAATTGTGGCCGAATCACATTTAATGTATAACATTTTATTAATAAAATTGAGTTATCATGAAAGAAATCACATGGAAACTGTTTAATGATCATTTAGAGAGTCTAGAATTTCAACCAGGTGTTTAAGTAGAATTACTCCTACATGCACATAGATTATGTAATTTGTCATTTACAGCTTATCATTACAGAAGTTTTTGCTTTGTTAAGAAAATTAGGTTAAAACAACTGTTTTATTGTTGTTCAGTCATTCAGTTTGTCCAACTTTTGCTATCCCATGGACTGCAGCACACCAGGCCTCCCTCTCCTTCACTATCTCCCTGAGCTCCAACTCATGTTCATTGAGTTGATGATGCCATCCAACTGTGTGATCCTCCGTCGTCCCCTTCTCCTCATGTCCTCAATCTTTCCTGGCATCAGGGTCTTTTCCAATGAGTTGGTTGTTTGTATCAGGTGGCCAGAGTATTAATAGGTTCAACTTCAGCATCAGTCCTTCCAGTGAATATTCAGGGTTGATTTCCTTTAGGATCGACTGGTTGGATCTCTTTGCTGTCCATGGGACTCTCAAGAGTCTTCTCCAGCACCACAGTTCGAAGCATCAGTTCTTTGGCCTTCAGCATTTTTTATGGTCCAACACTCACATCCATTCATGACTGACGGAAGAACCGTAGTTTTGACTAGATAGATCTTTGTCAGCAACATAATGTCTCTCTCTTTTTTAATATGCTCTCTGGCTTCATCATAGCTTTTCTTCCAAAGAGCAAGGGTCTTTTACTTTTGTGGCTGTGGTGATTTTGGAGCCCAAGAAAATAAAGTCTGTCACTGTTTCCATTTTTCCCCATCTATTTGCTGTGAATTGATGGAACTGGATGCCATGATCTTAGTTGTTTGAATGTTGAGTTTTAAGCCAGCTTTTTCATTCTTCTTTTTTACTCTCATCAAGAGGCCCTTTAGTTCCTCTTTGCTTTCTGCCATTAGGGTGGTGTTATTTGCATATCTGAGGTTATTGATATTTTTCTTGGCAGTCATGATTCCAGTTTGAGCTTCATCCAGCCCAACTTTTCACATGATATACTCTGCATGTAAGTTCAATAAGCAGGATGACAGTATTCAACCTTATTGTACTTCTTTCGCAGTTTTGAACCAGTCTGACTAAACCTGTATACTCTGCATTGCAAGGCAGATTCTTAACTGCTGGATCATCAAGGACATCCCTGTAAAAATTATTTTTATCTTGAGCTTGTAATTTCCTTTCTTAAAGAAGAAAATTCATGATCAGTATGGTCAAAGCTAAAATAAAGTTGTAGAATCTGTATGAAGTTTAGCTGCTGCTTTGAATGTTGTAGTTGATGGAAATGAGAAGCCATATTAAGATTCTGTTATGAAAGATTCACTTAAGAAATGGGCTTTTGAAGAGTGTCATTGTTTTCTTCTTTGGGAAACAATGAGACTGGCTGATCTCAAAGAGATCTTTTATTTTAGCATATTTAGCAGTGAATGATATTAAAGTATTGCTACCAGCTTGGTTTGTCTTTCATTTAGTACAAGGTAGATAAGACTCAGACTGAAAGGCAGTCATGTAGTTTATTTAAACTTTTTAAGGTTCACTTGCCTTTTGTGATAATGTAAAATAGGAGACTTGAATCTTTAAGTTTTCTGCTAACAAGTTATAGGATATTGAACTACTTACACAGCGGTGCTGCAAATCAGTTGCTGTCATGTACAGGGGTTCCTAACACTGTGTTTCAGTCTCTGTCTTCTCTTTTGCAGTGGGCTCTTTAGCAGTCTGATAATGTGTACAGTGGGCTTCCCTGGTGGCTCAGTGGTAAAGAATCCAGTCTGCCTGCCAGTGCAGGAGACACATGTTTGATCCCTGGGTTGGGAAGATTCCCTTAAAGAAGGAAATGGCAAACTACTCCAGTCTTCTTGCCTGGAAAATCCTGCAGACAGAAGAGCCTAGCGGGCTACAGTCCTTGGGGTCGCAAAAGAGTTGGATGTGACTTAGCAACTAAACAACAAGAAATGCCTACAATCTCATTCTCAGAGTAGTGTTTCAAATGCATAAATAAAACACATAGGATTACTTGCTACCAAGTTACCCTGCTTTTCACCTCGACCTCATATTTATCATTCATTGACTACAGATTAGGAGGTTTTGTTATAGAAGAGATTAAATTAGAACTCCTCTACTTCTTAAAATACTTGATTCTAAACTTGTGGAAGGTCTCCTTTGATGATGAAATATCTTAAACTAATACAAAATTCCTTACATTATAATTTATTTGACTCGAGTTATTCTGTATCTACCCTATCAAACACTGTTTAATTTTTAATGTTAAAATACATGACCTATAGTAATAGGTTTACTTACCTACTTATTTACAACTATTGAAAGATTTGTAACAGCCAAAAAACATATTAAACTTTTTTTTTTGAGTATCCATTTGAACAAAGAATGATGGTAGGAATGTAAAGCAAAACAAAAGGTTCTTTCCTTCATTGGACTTTAAAACGTAGTTAGGGAGATTTCTGCATATTAAACAACATCGCAAAGCTTAAGGAGATAAAGAAACCAGTGAAAACACACATTTTTAAACCAGAATGTATGCTAGGAATATTTTACTGGAAGACTTAATAGTATTCTTTTCACCATCGCACAAAGCCTTAATATATGGTAAAGTTTCCAGTGAGTGTTACAGATTTTAAGTTTTAGAGCCCTCACCTCATGAAATAGATGGAGAGGGAAAACTTCAGAAATAGAATTATATATATTCCAGAGAATGGGACAGTTGGTCAAAGCATGAGACTGACAGTGTGACTTTGTTTTGAGGATTGGTTATGGTAGTTCAACTGCAGTGACTGTGTTTTTTTTTTTTTTCCCCCAGCTTTGTTGAGGAATAATTGACAAAGTTGTAAGATGTTTAAGATAATAAACAATCTGTAATAGGAATAGAAAAGAGTTTTATTTGAGCCAAACTGAAGACTGTAGCCTGGGAGACATCCTCTTATATAGTCTGAGAAACTGCTCTGGAGAAGCATGGTTTCCAACATAAAGAACATCAAACAAGTCAGAGATACCTTCTTTCAAGGTTTCAAAACAAAACAAAACAAAACATAAGTTTGTACATAGCCAGTCAATATGGTCTTGGCACCTAAGAAGGGAGTCTTACCATCAGAGGAGTACCAGCATTAGCCTTCCAAAAAGGGAGGCATTTAATCTTTATTTTCAGCATGGACATTCTTTACTTTTGGTCAGTATACCCATTTCTTTAATAATAAAACAAATGTAAAATGTATGCTTGATAGGCCACAAATACATTCTTTTAGTTATAAAATTCAAGTTAAATCATGAGTTAAATCATCATAATGACTTCCCTGTACGTAAAAATTTCTTTCATCAATAGTGTGATGATTTGATATACATACATATTGTAAAAGGATTCCTCTAATTGAGTTAATTAGCACATCTATCACCTCACCTCTGTGTGGGTAAGCACACACCTCACCTCTGTGTGTGTAAATTCTGCTCTCAGGAAATTTCACTTATATAGTATATCAGCTCTAGTCACCATGTTATACATTAGATCCTTAGGCCTTATATAACTGAATGTTTTGTATCTTTTTACCAGCCTTTCCCTGTTTTTTTCATCTTCTAGCTCCTGGAAACAACTTTTATGCTTTCTTATAGTGACTAGTTTTTACACGGAAGTCTTAGAAGTACATTTGTGGAGGGGCTTAAAGTTTAATCTAAGATTAAACCTGCTGATTTGCTTCTTGCTTTTGATGTGTACTCAACACAAGAAGGGGATGACAGAGGTTGAGATCGTTGGATGGCATCACCAACTCAATGGACATGAGTTTGAGCAGGCTCCGGGAGATGGTGAAGGACATGGAACCCTGGCATGCTGCAGTCCATGGAGTCCCAAACAGTCGGACACGACTGAGCAACTGAACAATAACAACACGAGATAGAAAAAATAAGTTTCAGTTCAGTTCAGTCGCTCAGTCGTGTCCGACTCTTTGTGATCCCATGAATCGCAGCACGCCAGGCCTCCCTGTCCATCACCAACTCCCGGAGTTCACTCAGACTCACGTCCATCGAGCCAGGTGTCCTAATACTGTCTTCAGCATGTCAGTGTTTTGGGTTTCTGCCACCTGTTCCTGCTGCTCTCTTTACTTTCTCTCTTATGGCATGAATTGGGTAGAGGTGGCTCACATAATGATTTATGTAGAGCTTTGGTTAAATTCATAGCTGTCACCACCTGATGGCATGAACATCTGGAAGTGTTTTATCGAGTAACCAGTGATGCATGTTTTGCATTGCATCACTAGTCTCTATTAGCCTTGGTATGCTTATGAATGAGTAGTTAGTGAATATCATGACTCAGTTGCAACAGTTTTGTTGTTCTGGTCAAACAGCCAAATTGGATGATCATATGACATTTACTAGTAGTAATTCATGGAATGATCACAGTGGAGAAAACTTGTGATAGCTATTTGAAATGGTTTTGTATTTGTCATATTCATATTACATACACTTCTAAAATAAAATTGGTAGACAATTACAAAGCAGTATTTTTCCCAGCACCTAACTATAAGCATAGCCTAACATTTTGCTATTTTGAGCAGTAGTACCTTAGTTTTTGTATTCCCTAGGCATTTCAGTGTTGTTTTTCAATGATAGACTTTGAGTCACGGCTAGACATTAAATGTCATAAAAGTTTCATTTTTGTCCCTTGGGGCCTAGCATAGTGGTACTAAATAAATACTTACTGTATTGAATTCTGGTTGTGGTTGTTGTTGTTTAATTCATAAGTTTGGCCTGATTTTTTGTGACGCCATGGACTGTAGCCCACCAGGCTCCTTTGTCCATCAGATTTCCCAGGCAAGAATTCTCCATTTCCCTCTCGGAAGGAAGGAATTTTCCCCATCCAGAGATTGAACCTGTGTCTCCTGCACTGCAGATGGGTTCTTTACCACTGAGCCACCTGGGAAGCCCCGTTGAATTCTGGTAGCCAAACTATAATGTCAGAAAATATATAGCTCTTTATCATAAACTAGAAATGTGTTTCATATCAATTACCAGTGACTATTATGGCAGAAAGTGAAGAGGAACTCAAAAGCCTCTTGATGAAAGTGAAAGTGGAAAGTGAAAAAGTTGGCTTAAAGCTCAACATTCAGAAAATGAAGATCATGGCATCTGGTCCCATCACTTCATGGGAAATAGATGGGGAAACAGTGGAAACAGTGTCAGACTTTATTTTTTGGGGCTCTAAAATCACTGCAGATGGTGACTGCAGCCATGAGATTAAAAGACGCTTACTCCTTGGAAGGAAAGTTATGTCCAACCTAGATAGCATATTCAAAAGCAGAGACATTACTTTGCCAACGAAAGTCCGTCTAGTCAAGGCTATGGTTTTTTCTGTGGTCATGTATGGATGTGAGAGTTGGACTGTGAAGAACGCTGAGCGCCGAAGAATTGATGCTTTTGAACTATGGTGTTGGAGGAGAATCTTGAGAGTCCCTTGGACTGCAAAGAGATCCAACCAGTCCATTCTGAAGGAGATCAGCCCTGGAACTTCTTTGGAAGGAATCATGCTAAAGCTGAAACTCCAGTACTTTGACCACCTCATGTGAAGAGTTGACTCATTGGGAAAGACTCTGATGCTGGGAAGGATTGGGGGCAGGAGGAGAAGGGGACGATAGAGGATGAGATGGCTGGATGGCGTCACTGACTCGATGGACGTGAGTCTGAGTGAACTCTGGGAGTTGGTGATGGACACGGAGGCCTGGCGTGCTGTGATTCATGGGGTCGCAAAGAGTCGGACACGACTGAGTGACTGAACTGAACTGAACTGAACTGATTAGCAGTCTTTATTTCAGAAGGGAGACTTTATAATGTGTAATAATTTATACAACCAAATACATGTAATTTTTTTTTTAGTAGTTGAACTAACAGCACAACTAGACTGCTCATTAAAAACTTATGTCTTAATTAAAAGGCACAAAGCCTACATAATTATTTAAGCACTTATCCTTGGTTGAAAAAAGTCTATCTAAGTAAAGTCACTGTTTTTTAATTTGCTATATGCTTCAGTTCAGTTCAGTTACTCAGTCGTGTCCGACTCTTTGCGACTCCATGAACTGCAGCATGCCAGGCCTCCCTGTCCATCACCAACTCCTGGAGTTTACCCAAACTCATGTCCATTGAGTCAGTGATGCCATCCAGCCATCTCATCCTTTGTCGTCCCCTTCTCCTCCTGCCCTCAATCTTTCCCAGCATCAAGGTCTTTTCCAGTGAGTCAGGTCTTCGCATCAGGTGGCCAGAGTATTGGAGTTTCAGCTTCAACATCAGTCCTTCTAGTGAACACCCAGGACTGATCTCCTTTAGGATGGACTGGTTGGATCTCCTTGCAGTCCAAGGGACTCTCAAGATTATTTTTAGATTAAAAGAAAAAACAGAGGCATCCTAAAATTTGGTTTGTTCATAGACATACAAGTAAACCTACAGAATGGAGTCATCCACTCCAACATGGATAGATATTTCAGAAGGAAGCAGCAGTGCTGCTTTATTACGTATTTCCCTTGCAAGTGTTAAAGCTACTTCCAAATGCCCAACCGTTCCCCATCTATCGCGTTTTTAGTGGTTACACTTTTTATCTATCATGAGTACAAAGGATTCTCTATGCATTGATTTGTGTAAATAACTGATTCAGAACAAAATTAGAAGCTAGAGTAAGCATTTAAGTTGTGTAGTTCATGTGGTATATTCTCATTTGAAAAGTGAAAAGCATTATGAAAAATTGGAAGTATTGAACATGTGACAAGCAAAAGTATTCTCCTGGAGTTAATTTGGAAATATTTTGTAAAGTTTTATATTGAGTTATCAAATGAACGAACTTAATTTTAAATTTAGTATTATGCTGAAGCCCATTATACTTGCTTTTATAGGAGTATTAAGAGATTTAGTGAATTAAAATTTCTTAGACTTTTCTTCAGATGTCTTATGACTGTAAAATGCTGAATGCAGAATGGGGGTGTGTATGTGTATATAAAGTAACATTTATTATCGGCTGCCTTTTCCCTAAAAGTTAATCCAAGACAGTCTCCCAATTTATCTCTTAAATTCAGTGTTGACAACTGTTCACATTCATTAAAAATTTTGTTTCTAACAGAGTTAGGTTTGATGGTGATCTATGTTGGAGTGTTGTAATGGACTATCTGTAGTGCCTTATCTTTTTGTCCACATTTGATGCTGCTGTTCTTGCTGGGATGTATCATATCACCAAACTATTCATTGTTCCCAGTGCGTAGTATGACTTTAAAGGTCCAGTATGACCTTCAGTATACTCATTTTCCTGGTGGGTTGTCCAAGCTGAATGAACCTAGGTTCGATCCCTGGGTTGGAAAGATCCCCTGGAGAAGGGAAAGGCCACGCACTCTAGTATTCTTGCCTGGAGAATTCCATGGACAGAGGAGCCTGGCGGGCTACAGTCCATGGGATCACAGAGTTGGATATGACCGAGACTGAGCAACTAACAACATAAATTCATACTCAAATTTTATACATTAAAATGTGTATTGGGTGCATATTTAAAATGTTTTTAAAAGGTGTAAGTGATCAAAAACATTTGGAAACCAAGTATTAATAAATAGCAGGTGGGTTAAAGTCAAATTAGAGCTGTAGTGTTGGAATCAGAGAGGAAGGAGAATAATTTAAGATACATTGCAAGTTTAGTTATGAGAGGTAAGATAAGAATAAGTTGGGAGATAGACGAATCACACAAAGTTCCATTTTCTTGTTTATAACTTCAGTTAGCCTGGGGAGTCTATGAGAACAAAGGGCAGACCTTTGCTCACTGTTTCTATTCCTTGGACCTAACTGCCTGAGTGGCCAGGAGGAGAACAGTCAGAAAGTCAGCATCAGAAAAGGCTGAATTTTCAGAGTGATGCATTTGTATCTGTTTAATTTACACATTCTACTGAAATTCACTTCCATCCTTCTTGCCTTTACTGTTCTAGGAAATCAGGTTTTGTTGGCTGAATGTTATGACCCTCCCCCTCCCCTCCACCCTACCGCCACCCCAGAAGAACAGGTGCTATTGATGGGGAGTAAATGTGGGCAGGGAACAAATGTAGGCTGTGCCGCAGCCCTGGTACAGATGGCTGTGGCTTTATTAAACCTGTTCTTGGGAAAAGTGCTACCTGTGCTACCTCCCCTGGGGATTTAGAGAAACCTAGAGGTGTCGACTGAGTGACTTCACTTTCACTTTTCACTTTCATGCATTGGAGAAGGAAATGGCAGCCCACTCCAGTGTTCTTGCCTGGAGAATCCCAGGGACAGGGAGCCTAATGGGCTGCTGTCTATGGGGTTGCACAGAGTTGGACACGACTGAAGCGATTTAGCAGCAGCAGCAGCAGCAGCAGCAGCAGCAGCAGGGATGTCCCTGGGAGGCTGCAAACAGCGTCTCTGGACACTGAAGCAGTGCATTATAGCAATATATTTAAAAGTAAAAATCTTTATGAAAATAAAACCACTTGCCCTTGAGAAGGTTCTTGGTGTTACTTCTTACAGCTTGTGTGCAGATTTTTTTCTGTAATTGATTTGTATAGGAGGTATGAATCTACTGAAACTTTTAAAATCACCTGCTTATGAAGTACCCTGGGCTGGCAAACTATGGCCCCTGAGACAAATCTGGCCTATTACTTGTGTTTGTAAATAAAGTTTAACTTTTTAAACAAAGTTTTATTGGAACACAGCTGTGCTCATTTGTTTATGGTTGTCTTTGGCTGCAGTAGCAGAGTTGAGTAGTTGTGTAGTTGTGACAGAGACTATGTGGGCCGTAAAACCTGAAATATTTATTATCTGACCCCTCAGAAAAAGTTTGCCTACCCCTGAGTGAGTTGAGCTTGCAGATATTTTATGAGTAGTCATTTCTCTTTCCTCAGTTTTTTTTTTTTTCTTTTAATGTTTAACGCAGAAACTTACCTTTTATGAAATAGTATAATGGAATGATTAACAACATAGACTCTGGAGTAAAACTTTGTGAGTTTGATCTTGCCTCAGTCACTTGTCAATTGTGTGACTTGGTGAATATTACTTCTCTTCCCTTTAGTTCCCTTTTTGGAAAGTAGGGCTAATAATAGTACTAACTCAAAGGTTTGTTCTGAGAATTCAATAATAAAGTGTCTAGTGTATAGCAGATACTCAGTAAATAAATATTAGCTGTTTTCACTGCAGGTTTTTTTTTTCTTTGAAATCTGAAATAAAATGGTCAAGATCATACATCATGTCAGAAGTTTACACCCTCCCTCATACTTTGTCACTGGCTACACTGATTTCATTAGTGCTGCTATAGTTTTCTTTTTTTTAAGATATTTCTCCAAACCACAGGAAGGCTAGTTAGTGGTAAATTTTATTTAATATGATTTCTGTTGGTTAATCTATATTTATTTTTCAAACACTGACTTAATGAAATTCAGCCCAAGTTGTTATTGGACTGAGTGACTCTTAAATAGAGAATTTTTCAGTGCTGTGAGACCTCATGTATCTGGTTGTCAAACTCACTGAGATCAAATTGCATTCTTGATCTGCTTTAATCAGATAGCGAGCATAATGAAATTCGAATTTATAGTTGTCCACAGAATTGATGCAAGGTAAATTGAAATTGACCCTATTTTCACTCAAGTTTATTTACTACTTTGCTGCATGTAGTTGGATTTGTCTGTTGATTTAAAATATTGTAGACTTTACATGATCTTTGGTTTACATAGTACTAAACTAGTAACCTTGTTCCTTTTTAGTTCTGCTTTTTGAACTGCAGATACGTTAGAGCAATGAATAATTTTCTACAGATTTCAGGTTGCTTACTTTTGGAGGTTCCTTTCAGAGCAGCTTGTCTAAAACCAGTAAGTCACTATTCTCATGATGTTTTCAGAGTTATCTATCATATTTGTGCTTTCTTGATGCCTTATGATGGCTATTAGGCCCTTTTGTTTTTTTGCTATTGTTAACGATGAGAAAAATGCAATTTTTGTGTTTTGGAAATTATAGTCATACCTTGCTTTCAGATTTTTTTGGTCTTAATTGAAGAAAAATAAGTTGTAAAGTAGAATTATCTTTTTTGTAATTCCTCAAGCATCTCAATGTGTTAATTATCTGTTGATCTGGGAATGATCTGAAAAATATAGCAGTGTTTTTCTACCTACCATGGGAATCGACTATAAAATCCCACTCAGTTTGTTCTAGTTAAGTCATAATTGTGTCTCTAAGATACCTTTAAGGCAGTCAAAAGGAAAATGGGAAATATCACTTACTTTATATATCTTTTATATATGTGTGTGGTATATAGATATATTTATTGCTCCTATTAAACAAACATACCAGGTCTAGTAGTGCTTTTAACTATGTTGATTTGCATTATTGAAGGTATTAGATGGTTAATAATATTCATTAAAGTATGGCAAAAACCACCACAATATTATAAAGTAATTAACCTCCAATTAAAATAAAATAAAAATAAAAACAAAAAATAATATTCATTAAAAGTGAATTCAGTAAAATGAATAATGTAATAAAAATTAACTTGTTTATCCATTAGAGGCTATATAATTTTAAAAAATTATTTGATTATGCTGTTGTTGTTTAGTTGCTAAGTCATGTTCTACTCTTTGCGACCCCATAAACTGATATAACTTAACAAAAAATGTGTCTGGGTTCCTTAATTTAGAGCTATCATACACCTGTAAAGCCAAAATGAAATAAAAAATAAAGCTAAAAACCAATGCAATTCAAATAGCATTCATTTTATGAGCCGCGTGATCCTGTTTTGAGTTAGTCACGCTGGTGCTGCAGGGGTTGTGTGATGAGTCAGTCCTCCTACTCTGCGTGAACTTCACTGCTTTTGCTCCTGCAGCCCAGCAGTTCTGCTTAGTGCCAATATGGTGGCCAATACTGCACTGAGCTCAGATGTTAAATTTGGTTGTAGGATAGTCTTCCAGTTGATCCAACATGTAAACTAAGCATTTTAGATTGTCATCAAATTTAAGTTCTTATAGCAAATTTATAGTTCACGGAGACCTTTTTTTTGGACTACATCAGTCCCTGGGCTGCTTTGATGACTCTAAAACTAAAGTAGGCAGAACTTGGTTTATGATCATCTTGCATCTTTTTCCTTCATCAGTTGATACAGCTCATGACTTAGATTTTCCATAAACTTGTAATGCAGATTAGGATGTGACAGTAAGATTTTTGATTTTAGATACTTATTCCAGATGTCATATTTTATCAGGAATTAGTGTTATTACAAAATTACAAGATAATGAGGGAATTTTCTAGGCATTCATGCTAAATCAAAAGAGCAGATATTTTTGTGTGGAGGATGCTTGTCCCTGCCTCCTTTCATTTCAGCATATAGCTGAATTTGTCTGCGAGAGAAATAGTTTTGTTGTATTTAGAGAAATTGCCTGCCCTGATTCACTGCAAAAAAAGGGATTATCCAACTGTGAGTGTTAGGGCTAAATTGGATGAGTGAGTAACTGGTACATTTTTCACTTCTTATGCTTCTTATTGGTTGTTTTTCTCTTTGCTTGACTCTGGAACTTTCACTTTTACATTTTATTTTTCATTTATGTTTTCTGTGTGGTATGTATAGGTTAATTTTTCTTATCATTAATTGAAGTTTTGTTTAAGCTTTAAGAGTTGTTTTGGATATTAGACTGAGTTTTAATTCGGATGTGTTCTGTGTCTTAATGAAATATATCTTTACAGGAAATTGACACAGCTCATTAGATTACTTGGTGGGTTTGTATAAGCTAGTGAGGGTGGTTGTGGGTGTGCATGTGAAAACTGAGGGAGAGGTAGGGGAGGATATGTTTCTACTTTTTATATTTTTATAAATTTTTAAATGATTTAATATATTAAAGAAACCATACTTGTTAAAATTCTTGTGTGCTTTCATATTAATTAACATGAGAATGTTCTTACATAGATTTTTTTTCAGATTTGTTGTTGTTTTTCACTCACTAAGTAATGTCTGACTCATTGCAGCCCCACGGACTGCAGCATGCTAGGGTTCATTGTCCTGGAGTTTGCTCAGATTAATGTTCTTGAGTCGGTGCTATTATCTAACCATATGATCCTCTGTCATCCTCTTCTCCTTTTGCTGTCAATCTTTCCCAGCGTCAGGGTCAGGGTCTTACCAGTGAATCAGCTCTTTGCCTCAGGTGGCCAAAGTATTGGAGCTTCACCTTCAGCATCAGTCCTTCCAATGAATATTCAGGGTTGATTTCCTTTAGGATTGACTGGTTTGTTCTCCTTGCACTCCAAGGGACTCTCAGGAGTATTCTTCAGCATCACAGTTTGAAAGCATCAGTTCTTTGGCACTCAGCCTTCTTGATGGTCCAACTCTCACATTCCTAAATGACTACTCAAAAACCATAGCTTTAACTATACGAACCTTTGTCAGCAAAGTGATGTCTCTGCTTTTTAATACACTGTCTAGGTTTGTCATAACTTTCCTTCGAAGGAGCAGGTGTCTTTTACTTTCATGGCTATAGTCAGCATCTAGTGATTTTGGAGCCCAAGAAAATAAAATCTGTTACTGCTCCCACTTTTTCCGCATCTGTTTGCTGTGAAGTGATGGGACTGGACGCCATGATCTTAGTTTTTTAAATGTTGAGTTTTAAGAGGCTCTTTAGTTCCTCTTCACTTTCAGCCATTAGAATGGTATCATCTGCATATCTGAGGTTGGTATTCCTATTGGCAATCTTGATTTCAGCTTGTGATTCCTCCAGCCCAGCATTTCGAATGATATACTCTGCATAGAAGTTAAATAAGTGAGGTGACAATGTACTTGATGTACTCCTTTCCCAGTTTTGAACCACTCAGTTGTTCCGTGACCACTTCTAGCTGTTGCTTCTTGTTCTGCATACAGAACAAGATCTACCTTCTGTTTTTCAGAAGATGGGTAAGATGGTATGGTATTCCCATCTCTTTCAGAATTTTCCACAGTTCGTTGTGATCCAACCAAAGTCTCTAGTGTAGTCATGAAGGAGAAGTAGATGTTTTCCTGGAACTCTCTTGCTTTCTCTGTGATGCCAACTGTGAATGTTGGCAGTTTGACCTCTGGTTCCTCTGCCTTTTCTAAACCCACCTTGTATATCTGCTTCATTTACTGCTGAAGCCTAACTTGAAGGATTTTGAGCATAACCTTACTAGCATGTGAAATGAGTGCAATTGTACGGTAGTTTGAACATTCTTTGGCATTGTCCTTCTTTTGGATTAGGATGAAGCTTTTCTGGTCCTGTGGCCACTGCTGAGTTTTCCAAATTTGCTGACATATTGAGTATAACACTTTAACAGCATCATCTTTTAGAATTTTAAATAGCTCAGCTGGAATTGTGCCACCTCCACTTAGTCCGTAGTAATATTTCCTAAGGCCCACTTGACTTCATACTCCAGGATGTCTGATTGTTGGTGAATGACCACACCATCATGATTATCTGGGTCTTTGAGACCTATCTTGTATAGTTCTTCTGTGGATTCTTGCCACTTCTGAATCCCTTCTGCTTCTGTTAGGTCCTTTCCATTTCTCTCCTTATTGTGCCCATCCTTGCACGAAATGTTCCCTTGATATCTCCAATTTTTGTTTTAGGTTTACAGATAATAAATTTATTTGTATAATTGTGAAATCATATTCAGATTTGATTTAGGATATATTTTTCTTAAATTACCACATAGCATTGTTTAAAAAAAATTTAGGGCCCATAACAGGAAATGTAGTTAACTTATCCTGAGTGTATCCCATTAACTTACAAATAAAAGACTTGTTGAAGTATTGAGTTGGCCAAAAGGTTCATTTGTTTTTTTCCATAAGATGGCTCTAGTAGTGTTTAGTTGTCTTTAACTTCATTCAAAACAATTTTCTTAGATTGTATTTTGACAGCTGTCATATCATTGTGCACTTATGAAACCTTATTAAACTTGGTGAACTTTTGTGTAGTCATTTTTATATTGAAAATGGAAGGAAAAACAAGATTTTCGTCATTTTATGATTTATTATTTTAAGAAAGGTAAAAATGCAAGTGAAACACAAAAGGATTTGTGTAGTATATGGAGAAGGTGCTAATCGAACATGTCAGAAGTGGCTTGCCAATTTTCCTGCTGGAAAAGGAAAATTTTCTCACTGGATGATACTCTGTGGTGGTTATACCAGTTGAAGTTGATAACAGTCAGATCAAGGCATCAATTGAGAACAATCAATGTTATACTACCTGAGAGATAGCTGACCTACTCCAAATATCCAAATCAAGCATTGAAAATCATTTGTACTAGCTTATGTTAATTGTTTTGATATTTGAGTTCCAGATAACTTTAGTGAAAAAGCCTGCTAGACTGTATTTCTGCATGCATTTCTCTGCTTACATTTAATGAAAAGGTTTTGTGATGGGTGATGAAAAGTGAATGCTGTACAGTAATATGGAGCAGAAGAAATTGTGGGACAAGCAAAATGAGCCACCACCGACCATACCAAAGGCTGGTCTTCATCCTGAGATGGTGATGTTGTTTATATGAGGGGATTGGAAGGGAATCCTCTCATGAGTTCTTTCCAGAAAACCAAACAATTCCAGCAAGTACTGCTCTCGATGAGACCAACTGAAAGCAACAGCAGTTGATAATAAGCATCTGGAGTTAGTCAACAGAAAGTGCGTAATCTTCCATCAGGATAACACAAGACCTCTTTGTTGACCTTTTTGTATCCTTTCTTTGATGACCAGGCAAAAACTGTTACAGCTTGATTGGGAACTTTTGATTTATTCACTGTATTCACCAGACATTGCACTTTTGGAAGTCCATTTATTTTGGTATTTACAAAACTCTTAGTCAAAAGAAATTCATTTCTGTTGTTGTTGTTCAGTTGCTCAGTCACGTCCCACTCTCTGCAACCCCATGCACTGCAGCACACCAGGCTTCCCTATCCTTCACCATCTCCTGGAGCTTGCTCAAACTTAAGATATGACACTGAAAGATGAACTCCCCAGGTTGGTAGGTGCCCAATATGCTACTGGAGAAGGATGAAGAAATAGCTCCAGAGGAATGAAAGGACTGAGCCAAAGCAGAAGCAGCGCCCAGCTGTGGATGTGTCTGGTGGTGAAAGTAAAGTTCAAGGCTGTAAATAACTATATTGCATAGGAACCTGGAATGTTAGGTCCATGAATCAAGGTAAATTAGAAGTGGTCAGACAGAGATGGCAAGAGTGACATTGACATTTTAGGAATCAGTGAACTAAAATAGACTGGAATGGGTGAATGGGCAAATTTAATTTAGATGACTGTTAAATCTATTGCTGTGGGCAAGAATCCCTTAGAAGAAATGGAGTAACTCTCATAGTCAACTCAGGAGTCTAAATGCTGTACTTGGGTGCAGTCTCAAAAATGACAGAATGATCTCTGTTTGTTTCCAAGGCAAACCATTCAGTATCACAGTGATCCAGGTCTGTGCCCCAACTGGTAATTCCAAAGAAACCGAAGTTAAACAGTTGTTTGAAAACCTACAAGATGTTCCTGAACTAACAGCAAAAACAGATGTCCTTTTCATCACAGGGGACTAGAATGCAAAAGTAGGAAGTCAGGAGATACCAGGAGTAACAGGCAAGTTACTGTCTGTAGAAGACTGTAAAAGGCATCTAGAAGAGATAGAAAGTTTTGGGAAAATGGAATTATGAAGTTATGTGAAAACTGTCAGAAGGTAGTGGAACAAAACGGTAAATAAATTAATAAAGTTCTTGGTGAAAATGAAAAATGTGTCTTATTTTTACTTTAAAAAAACAAACAAAAAAAAACTGAAGGAACTTTTTGGCCAGCTCAGTAGACATCTAGAGTTTAGGAATGGGAAAATCTATTTTTTTGCTGGTCCCAAAAAGGAGTTTTAAGTTTGATTTTTAAACTTTTGCCATGTAATTCTTTCTCATGGATTGTTTTGATGGTTATTTTGTATGATTGGCAGGGCTATTCACCTAAATCTTCTTTGAAATGATTTGAAAAATCTTGGGGAGTAGATGATTGAATAAGCAAAGTACTTCAATCACCTAAGCACATGCTATTGGAATTCTAGCTTTGTGACAAAGCCTAACTGATACATAGTGCTTTATCACGGCCTGTAGAAAAATTGAAACAAATGCAAGGTGTAAAATGAAAACAATTTTCAAACTCACATCACTTCAGAAAGCTTTTATTTTGGAGTGTGATAAGACCTCTAAGGACCTGGTTGGCTTTCCGCTGGCGCTCTCCCTATTATAGCAACAGTACAGGCATTCTTCAGAAGGAGTGAACTAGAGGATCTTTTCCATGATTGAATATTCAAAGCAGGGAAGGTGTATAAAAAAATTGACAGCATTTTGATTCTGTTATGAAGATTGTTATTTTATGTACTTATCTTTTTCTTCTGTCTCCTTTTGGAGAGCAGTAGTTTAGAGGCAACTTCTCTCCTTTTTTGTGTGTGTGTGTGGCTTGTAAGACAGTTCATTTTGCATGCTGTAGCTGTAGTGGGTTTAAAATCCTCTTTGATTTTGGTCTTTAATTTCTAAATGACTGTTAATGTTAACTTTTATAGAGCTTTTGGACTTCCGATCCCATCTAATACAAAATTTCTTTGATTTAGAATGCTGTTACTTCTGCCTGATGAATTTGCTATTTCCTTTTCCCCATTACTCAGTGATGGAGAGATTACCATGTATGGGCACTTCCCTGGTGGCTCAGTGGGTAAGACTGCAAGCTTCCACTGCAGGGGGCACGGCTTCAGTGTGTGTTTGGGGAACTAAGATCCCACATGCTGCGGTGCGGCCAAAAAATAAAAAGAGGGTGAGATTACCAGGTATTGCTTTTGTGTTCTTTGGGGAACTCAGAAAACATATGAACCACTGTATTAAGGAGATCAGTGATTTAAAGGAAGAGTCAAGAATAAATCCAGGTCTGTTCTTCCTGTAAGAAGTGTTTTTGTTGATGCTTCAACTTGCGTATCTTTTGGCCTCTTCCATTTGGCTCAGAATAAGAAAGGACCATCAGACAGAGTAACTATTTTGTATTAAGAAGTGAAAGTTACTGGTAGTGTGGAGAGTTGTGCTTTGCAGGAAATTTAAATATCCATTTTGTGGAAGTATAATATGTTAGCACTTTGGCAGATTTACTAAGAGTGGAAAATAAGACAATTTATAATAAATCATTAAGTAAAAATAATGTTTTTTTTTGTAGTAATGGAAATGTGAAAAATCAAAGTTTGACGTTGCGCTCATTAAGAATGAGTATGATTGATGTTTATTGTTCACTGAGGTTTCTCGGTGTTAATTTTGGCAGTTAGATTGGAATGATAATCCTTTTGGGTTGAACCTGCTGTCCTAATTTTCTTGAATTATTAAAAGAAAGCCTGCATATATTTAAATGAAGAATTACTCTTGCCTGGAAAATCCCATGGACGGAGGAGCCTGGTAGGCTTCAGTCCATGGGGTCGTGAAGAGTCAGACAAGACTGAGCGACTTCACTTTCACTTTTCACTTTCATGCATTGGAGAAGGAAATGGCATTCCACTCCAGTGTTCTTGCCTAGAGAGTCCCAGGGACAGCAGAGCCTGGTGGGCTGCCGTCTGTGGGGTCATACAGAGTCGGACATGACTGAAGTGACTTAGCAGCAGCTTAGCATGGGCATTTCAAAACTAGCTGTTCATTTTGTAAATCTGATTCATTTACCAAATATCTACGTCAGGAAAATGAATATAACAGCCTACCAGGTGTGAGTCAGAGGTAACCTTTCCTTAACTCCCTGTCCTCAGTCCTCCTGATTTGCCTTGATTACTTTATAGAAGGTGTAATAGTTTCTACTAGAGAGCAAACAACTTGACCTTACTTTAAATATTAGGCTGACTTATTTTAAGTACTAGGCATATTCAGTCAGAGTTGCAGAAAGGGACATTTTGTGTATTTAAAAACACTTCTCTGTTGATTTCTATTGTAACTTAAGTCCTACATAATAACAAAAAGTTTATATTTAGTACATAATAAAAATCAATCTTGTTAAATATTCAAGAGATGTTTTGCCTTTTTATTGTATAGTCTTTAGGCATTTAATTCTGTACTAATGCTTGCAAAAAGTTATTCAAATGGACAGTGACTCTTTATGACGTTATTAAAAAGACTCAAATATATAAAAATGACAGTACCTGTTAATCCTTAGTGGCTTCTGTACTTGTTCTTCTATACAAGTTTATTCTGTAGTTGTAAGGAGCTGTTGCTTTATGAGTTGCAGTCAGCTATGTCTGCGAACAAGAAACTAAGTCTTATTCAGTTGATAGACCACTATAGATTAGATGATAAATTGCTACACTGTAATGGAAATGAAGAAGAATTTATAGGTATTTAGTTCATAATTTTTATCCAAATTATCTTTTTGAATGACAACTAAAAGATCCTTACACATTTTAAAGGGGAGTTATAAGCCATTAGGGCTTAGAGAAAGGCATCCTAATTCAATTTTGGGGGCACTCTGATGTATAAATGCAAACTACGTTCTAAAATGATTAGTATTTTGGATAAATTTATCAACAAAAACTTGACAGTTAAAGAAATATGAAAACAATTTAAATCAAGTTAAAAAATAATTTGGACAATTCTGGAAGTCAGTTTTAATACATTATGTTTTGTTTATTTTGATAAAAAGTTTCATTTTAAAAGTTAAAAAGTAGTCCAGTTGGTGAGTCTAAACCTAAACTGGTCTGAAAATGTCTGCTTCTCTCTAAGTTTATGACCCTTGTTTCCATTCATTTATCACATACTTCCATTTCAACTGAACTAAACTTAAATATTTAAGTAATTGGATTAATGCATTATTCTAAGAACTTTCCATTTTCTAGATATGAGCCATACATTTTGGCATCACCCAATTATATGCTTGGGTATAAAGAGAATTGTTGGTATATTTATAGAGTCACTGAATAATACTTGAAGATTTATTTTTTAAAAAGTGCTAGAAGTTAGAAGAATGGCTCAGAGAATACATTTTTAAGAAATTGAGGTAGATTCTGGCAGTGAAAATTGGCAAGACTAGCTTTGATATTTAGTAAAAATTCTTATTAAATTCTTATTCTAGATCTTATTAAATAGATGCGAGCAACATAGGGGGAAAAAAGGAATGAGTGCTAGAAGCCAGTGTGGATTACTCACTTTAAATTTCGTTAATTTCATTTTCTGAATAAGATTGCTAGATTGACAAAACAGGGACTTCTTTCAAAGTGGAGTGTGTTCTGCTTTTGATTGAAATTCTCAGACCAAGATAAACTAAGAATCCCCAAAGTAGTGTCTGTTTTGTAATAAAGCAATACTAATCAAAGTATGATTTTCATACCAGTTTCAGTTCATAAAAAGTTTGTGGTTTGACCTTGATCAGGTTGGTATTTAAGATTTTAAACTTGACTCTTAATTTCTGTTTTCACTCATAGAATATAGGAGGTTTGGACTAGACTATGTCTTGGCTTCCTTCCTTGCTCTAAATTTCTAATGCTTGGGGATAGTCTTACTTGGCTTACTTACTTATGATGGAATGAAATGCTCAAATATGTAAGACAAATGTGTACCAGTGAGGTAGAAATACATCAGCAGTCCCTATTTAGGTAACAAAAACCAACAGAACAGGTAGTTTTTCCTCCTTGAGTTATTTCCCCCTTTATTAGGTTTGTGCTGTCAGGCAAACAGTGTGGTTCGTTTATATTGTACTTTTGAAAACAAGCAAGTACATAACAAACCGGAGATTCCATTGTTGGTATCACGGTTATGATGGGAATTGTGTATTTGTCTACATCAGGAACCCAGGCTTAAAAACTGGGGCACAAAGATTGAAAACTTCGGCAGGAGTTTCTGAGAGCAGAACATAACCTTGGTCAGCTGGAGGTCTTCTAGGCTATGAGACAGGGATTCTCAAAGTACCTTTAAATTGGTTTCATGTGTGGGTAAGGCAGATCTTATTGGAGGTAAGTAAATGATCCCGATTAAAGTTAGAAGAAAGCAAAGTAATGCCTAGATCAGTGGTCTCATTTTGGGGAGGGGGTGTGTATATAAAAATTAAGTGGTTTTTTTTACTCTTATTTTATACACTGTTTTATTCTGCCTTCCCATGGAGAACCCGCTTCTCTGGTAGCTCAGACAGAAGAGTCTGCATGCAATGCAGGACACCCAGGTTCGACTCCTGGGTCAGGAAGACCCTCTGGAGAAGGAAATGGCTAACCATTCCAGTTTTCTTTCCTGGAGAATTCCATGGACAGAGGAGCCTGGTGGGCTACTGTCCACAGGGTTGCAAGAGTCAGACTTAACTGAGCATCTAACACTTTCACTCCCATGGAGAACACTGTCTATTTGGCCGACAGTGAATATTCTTTCCTTTCCCCCTTTTTGGAACAGTGTGATTCCGTGAAATGTTGAAAATAGGTTCTGCTGGCTTTCTTTCTTTGCATATAGAATGATTCAGTTCTTGTTAAAATAACTTCCAGTTTCAGGCCTCAAAGAAATACATAATAGTCACAGAGCAACTGTGGTACATATATATCCTGTTGTCTCTTATCTTGTTGCTGCCTCTGTATTCTTGAACACATTGACTTTTGAACAGACTGTCACCATAGTGCGTGTCTCTCATAGAGCAGGACCTGTGTGCCCTGGACAAAAACCACCATGACTGGCAGAGCAGGTACTCGGTGAACAGATTCAAAGAAGGGTCGTTGTTCTTCCTCTGATTTCAGTTCCATTACTGCCAGTCTGGACTTCACTGTTAGCAGTAATATAGAGAAGCAGTAGATAGTTCCTCGGAGAAGGCAATGGCACCCTACTCCAGTACTCTTGCCTGGAAAACCCCGTGGACGGAGGAGCCTGGTAGGCTGCAGTCCATGGGGTCTCTAAGAGTCAGATACGACTGAACGACTTCACTTTCACTTTTTACTTTCATGCATTGGAGAAGGAAATGGCGACCCACTCCAGTGTTCTTGCCTGGAGAATCCCAGGGACGGGGGAGCCTGGTGGGCTGCCGTCTATGGGGTCACACAGAGTCGGACAGGACTGAAGTGACTTAGCAGTAGCAGTAGCAGATAGTTCCTCTGATGAAGGCGGATAACACTGATGTCTAATTTCATAGGCCTTTATGAAGGTCAACCACCCTTGGGCTTTTTTTTAACCTACTTTCTCTCCACCTGGTTTTAGAAGAATCCATAGTGACTTAACCTTTAAAAAAAAGTTAGCTGTAAGGCATTCTCTTGCTAGAAACAGTGTGTTAATAAGACTAAATAGAGATATGGGGGATTTTGAACACTTGACAGTACACATATTAAAGATTTACTACATTAGTGAGCACCATGCTTTTTCTAGTGTTGAATTTATTTAGCTTCCTTTTTTTATTTTTAATATAAATTTATTATTATTTTTTAAATTTTCATATTGTCCTTTTTTTTTAATTAAAATTTATTTATTTTAATTGGAAGCTACTTTACAATATTGTATTGGTTTTGCCATACATCAACATGTATAATATCATATATGAAATGAATCGCCAGTCCAGGTTAGCTTCCTTTTTAAATGGACTAGAAAACTTTGTGTTTTTCAAATGTTTTATTGTTGTAATTTGATATAACCAAAGTCATTTGGTATAAGGATGGTAGACTTTTAAAATTGAATTTTTGAATTAAGTTGTGAATCATTACATAGTAGGTTCTATTTTATTTTAATTGGGGATGTAAAGGAATAAATGGGAGAGAAAATATTTGATTATATGTATGTATAACGTACATATGTATGTACAAAATATATGTATAATGAAAGGGAAAGGGTTTCTATTCTCAATAAACATTCTCTACCTAGTAATACTGTATTAAATAGTTCAGGTTTAGAATTTTATATAAAAATAGCTTATATTCAAAAAATATGCTATATTTCTATAACGTAAAAAATTCATTTTCTTTTTGGCTGTGTGGGTCCTTGTTCGCGTGGGCTTTCTCTAGTTGCAGCAAGTGGGGGCTGCTCTCTAGTTGTTGTGCGTGGTCTTCCCTTTGAGGTGGCTTCTCATGTTGCAGAGCGCGGGTTCTAGCGTGCACGGGCTTCAGTAGTTGTGGCGTGAGGGCTTAGTTGCTCTGCAGCATGTGGAATCTTTCAGGACCAGGGATTGAATCCATGTCCTCTGCCTGCATTGGTAGGCGGATTCCCAATATATATTCCTATACATTCAGATTTGCAGAAAACAGAAATTGATAAATGTTAACTATTGAAAATTTGATGTTTTTATTCTTTATTGACTAAAAAGTGAAGAATGAAAATCATGAGAATTGTGGCAATAAACCATTTTATTTCAAAGGCAAATCATCTAAAACCTGTGGTAGGTTTTGAATAGAAAACTGTATCTCAGTGCAGCTTTATAACTCCGCAGGCTTCCCTGGTAGCTCAGCTGGTAAAGAATCCACCTGCAATGCAGGAAACCCCAGTTCGATTTCTGGATCAGGAACATCCTCTGGAGAATGGATAGGCTACCGACTCCAGTCTTCTTGGGCTTCCCTGGTGGCTCAGATGGTGAAGAATACTGCTGCAATGCAGGAGATCTGGGTTTGATCCCTGGGTTGGAAAGATCCCCTGGAGGAGGGCATGGCAACTCACTCCATATTCTTGCCTGGAAAATCCCATGGACAGAGGAGCCTGGCGGGCTACAGTCCATGGAGTCTCAAAGAGTTGGACACGACTGAGGACTCACCCACTTATAACTCCACACTCAGGTTTGAGAACTGCCTTTGCAGGGCAGTGTATCCCTGGTGGCTCAGATGGTAAAGAATCTGGCTGCAGTGCAGGAGACCCAGGTTTGATCCCTGGGTCAGGAAGGTCCCCTGGAGAAGAGAACGGCTGCCTTCTCTAGTATTCTTGCCTGGAGAATTCCATGGACAAAGGAGCCTGGTGGACTGTAGTCCATGGTATCGCAAAGAGTTGAACATGACTGAGTGACTAACACTTTGACTTTGATATATTGTGTTAGATGAGCAGCAAAATGAAGTTTCCCTCTTTTAATTTTATGAAATGGGCAAATACTCATCAAAGGAATATGATCCCTCCAGGGAATTTTTTGTTTAGTTAAGCAGAACACAAGATGAAGAGTGAAAGAAATGTTTACAAGGATTATTAAATCATTTTGGTGCAGGAGAGAAGCAGCATACTGAAGTTGGCTTTTAAAAATTAAGTATAACACAGATCAATTTCTCTGTGTTTGCAAGCATACATTGTCAATTAGGAGGACATTGAACAGGCCAAATAAGAAAAACAAAACAAAGCTTGGGAAAAGAACAAAAAATACTACTTTGATACTATGAATATAAGAAATAAAAAGCTTGATTTGAAATGAACTGAGATAGGGCATGGAATGCATTTTTTAAAATCATGCTTGCCTTGCCTTTGTCTCTTAGAAATCTGTAATGATTTGAAAATTGATTATAAACAATGAGTTGGATAAAACTTGAATAAAATGACTTTTGAACTGTCATATTTATAGTGATTTTAGTATAGGTAACAACATAAAGTTAAATCTTAAATTCATTCTATAAGCTTTGAAATAAAAAGCTTTTTTTCCAATGCATGTTCTTTAATAATGTATTCTGTCAGATAGGACATGCAAATGAAAGACTACTTGTATTGTAATTTAAATCTTTATTTTCATTTCTTTGTTTTTGGTAAGATATTAACTTTCTTGCAAGATTGTAACTGACCTTCAAATTAATTTTAAATATTCTGAAAAAAGCATAATTTCTTAGTAGAACTGAAAGATGGAGAAATCTACAGTTATAATAGTTTGCCAGTTCCCCAAAGTAGGTTTGTACCTTGATTCTGAGTTAATGAATATAACAACCTATTAATAATAGTACTTACTTAAAGTTAGGGAAAGTGTCAAAGCAGCCTATAGTGCCGCTGAACTTAAAAAGTAGACTGCTTTAAGGACTTTTATGCTACATCTTTGTATTGTCCCTTCATTGAAATTTTAACCTGTATGCAATTAATCATCATCTTTGAATATGAATAAGAAAAATACTGTGGTTTTAGAAAATTACTGCTCTTTTAGAAATGTTACTTAGGACTACGTGACAGGGTGCTATTAGTTTTTAAGTAAATTAGGTGCTCTGTCTTTAAATTAGGCCTAGAAAAATATTTGTAGCTGTAGTTTCACTTCAGCTGTCTAAAGGAAATAAAATATTTTGACTATAGTTCGAGAAATTTGACAACCTCATATTAAATCCAGGAGTCATTCTTTATTTAGTAGATGTCAGTTTACTTCTGCATTGTAAAATATATTACTAACCAGGATATTTGACATTTGTTCATATATTTTATTTTTCATGTGAGCGTCACGAAATGATTATTGATCTGTACCTAAACAGAGATTTTCTAATATTGCTAACTCTGTAATTCGGCAATCATTTAATTGTGTGCCTTTGCCTTTATATACTTGAAGAAGGCAATGGCACCCCACTCCAGTACTCTTGCCTGGAAAATCCCATGGACAGAGGAGCCTGGTAGGCTGCAGTCCATGTGGTTGCGAAGAGTCGGACACGACTGAGCGACTTCACTTTAACTTTTCACTTTTCCTGCATTGGAGAAGGAAATGGCAACCCACTCCGGTGTTCTTGCCTGGAGAATCCCAGGGACAGGGGAGCCTGGTGGGCTGCCGTCTATGGGGTCGCACAGAGTCGGACACGACTGAAGCGACTTAGCAGCAGCCTTTATATACAGTGAGAAGGTTTTGAATGAAGTGTAAAATTGCCTAGGTGATGCTGTGAGTGAAAAGTGAAGTTGCTCAGTCGTGTCTGACTCTTTGCGACCCCATAGATGGTAGCCTACCAGGCTCCGCGGTCCATGGGATTTTCCAGGCAAGAATACTGGAGTGGGCTGCCATTTCCTTCTCCAGGGGGTCTTCCCAACCCAGGGATCGAACCCAGGTCTCCTGCATTGCAGACAGATGCTTACCTTCTGAGCCACTAGGGAAGCCTGTAAAGAACCTTAAATTATTGATGAATTTGATCATTTTTAAAGGATATTTAAATCGTTTCTTATTTGTTGGTGAATTGAATCATAGGTGTCTACAAAATTTAATGATCAGTGTGATCCACAGTTGTATTCTTAACTTCAGCACAGCCTTACTTAAATGTAATTGATGTTACCTAAAGCTTTACTTAAATTATCTTGAATTGGGTATTTTCCTTAATATAATAATCCATGGGCCTCTGTGTTTATAGTTCTGTTGTATTTTTCTTTGTTCCTGTTATCTTTGTATTCTTTTTATTCTTCATAGATTATGAACCTATGAGTGCAGAACTATGTCTTGTTTGCCTTTGTATTCTCACAGAACCCAGCACAATTTTTGGCAAAAAGAAAATTAGTATATTTTGTACCATGTATCTAATATTGCATATTTCTGATTATTCCTTCATAATGACAGATCTGTAATTTCTTTTCATGGTGGTAGTGAAAATAGAAACAAAGGTAGTGTAGGATTTTAAAAAGTTTCTTACTTCATTCACGTATATAATTTAGATAAAAGTAGCTCTTCACACACACATGACTTTGAACACTTGCTTTAAAACCATTGCAAGCTAATTGTTATGTATTTTAGATATTTTTTTTATGAGCATAATTGATATTAACAGAGACTTATTGAACACCTACTGTGTAAGTTGTGTGTTTTCTTATCCCAGTTGTTTTACTTTTGGAGCAAACTTACATTATAGTAACTTGGATGTGAGTATTATATTTGTATTACTCAGAATTTTAAATAAAAAAATCTGAAGAGAATTTTAATGAATGAAAAGTATGGTTCTTGAGATTAAATGGTAACAAGCTGGGGAAATGTTTTATCATATAGGGAAGAAACATGTTTTCATCGTAATACCTAACCAATGCCCGGTTCATCATTAACACTCATTGAGTAATGTAATGACTGACTGAGTGAACAACCAAATACAGTTGAAGAAGGTTGGTAGAGAGTAATTAATTGGCTAGGCTGGTGTGCATTGTTTGTTGATTAAAAGCTTCAATTTGACTTAAGGGGTATGGAAAACTTAATTACTTTGAGAACTCTTTATTAAGCAATGGATGCTTATTGGTTGTTGAGGCAAGAGAATCTTACTTCCTCTTGTGGGGTGCTGGCTGTTTTAGCTTTCATTCATTTTGGAGGGTGAAAGGGAAAGCAGTGTTAGGCACTAAGTAATGTGGACCTCATCTAATATATCACCAGTATTCTGTGTATGCTTTCGGCATTCTGTGGAATTGTATTACTGCTTGTTGGAAGTCAATGTCATGATCACTTTGTTTTATACTGAGATACCTTCTGGGAAAAGGCAGTGTAAAAAGTGCAGGTGTGCAATAGAAATTCATTTTCTGCAATAAAGTGGAACTTAGATTTCATATTCCTTTGGGAACTCTTGTTCCCAATAGAACTCTTGTCTGTTTTCCAGTTTAGACGTCTGCGATTTGATAACATAGGGTGAGTATAGGACACTGATTACTGTGAGGAGAGGAAGGTGGGAAAGATCAGGCTGGGATCCACTGGCAGCTTTATTACCTATGGTAGAGATAAGGATGTCTCCTGTTGATTTTTAGGAGGGAATGCCAGGGAGATGAGCTTTGTGCCCTAGCAGTCAGAACTGCAAATTTCAAACTGTTTTTAGTTTTCCTACACAAACTGTGCTGTTTTATCCTTTTGGCTTTTACTCATGCTCTTATGTATCTTTGGGACACACTTCACTTAACCCCTTCTTTGCATAGTTAATTCATGGTTTATTATGTCAAGGAGTATTTTAGCTGGGGAAACTGTCCCTACTATAGAATCCTGGGCATATATTTCTACCTTGGTAAAGTGAAGAGCAGGATAATTCATTGGGATGCAGAAAAAATATGTTAGTTTTTTTTGTTTATATATTTATCTTGAGAGAAAAAAATCTAAGCTTTTATAATATTTTTGTTATTGTTCAGTTGCCAAGTTGTGTCCAACTCTTTGTGACCCTATGGACTGCAGCGTGCAGGTCTTACTGTCACTCACCATCTGGACCGACAGCGACACTCTCATTGTCTCATATGTCTCATTGACACTTGTACATATAATGTGAGATATACACTGAGAAAGAGTGGGAGTTTGTGACAGGTTTATGTCAGTATCCACGGGTATTTGATTTCAGCACATTGCAGTGTGTTTTAGTTTGTTACATGGACCTAGTTATCTTAAACATTCAGAATTTTGGTTTCCCTTGACATGATAAACTAAGACTAAAGTTAACCATCTTCTCTGCCCCCCTCTTGTATGCCTTGAGATGTTGGAACACTTTAACTCTGTTCAGTTTTCTAATTCCAGTGTTAGTATTTTCAGTTAAGTTCAGTTGCTCAGCCGTGTCTGACTCTTTGCGACCCCGTGGCCAGGCCTCCCTGTCCATCACCAACTCCTGGAGCTTGCTCAAACTCATGTCCATCGAGTCTGTGATGCCATCCAACCATCTCATCCATCCTCTGTCATCCCCTTCTTCTCTTGCCTTCCGTCAGTTTTGTGTATTTTTAAGCCTCCGACATTAGTTGTTACTTTCCCTCTTGGGTATTGTTTAGTCACTCAGTTGTGTCCAACTCTTTTAAAACCCCATGGACTGTAGCCCTGCAGGGTTCTCTGTGGGATTTCCCAGGCAAGAATACTGGAGTGGGTTGCCATTTCCTTCTCTAGGGGATCTTCCTGACCCAGGGATTGAAGCCGAAGTTTAAATTTCAGTGCCCATTTTTTGCTTCAATGAGTTACATTTATCCTTTTCTTAAATTTACTAAAGCTCATTTGGTGGACCATCATGTCCTGGAGAATTTCTGTATGCTTGTGAGAAGAATGTGTATTCTGTTCTCTTCTGCGACCACTATAATGTAAATCTTGGTGTGTTATTGTCCCAGAGGACAATGAATAATGTATTCATTTCTCTTCATTCTTTTTTCTATATTCTGTTTTGCGTCAGTGATTTCCACCATTTTGTTTTGCTGATCACTTATCTGTTATCTTACATCACTTACTCTATTGATTCCTTCTAGTGTATTTTTTGTTTTAGTTATTGTTTTGTCCATTTCTGTTTGTTCTTTAATTCTTCTATGCCTTGTTAAGCATTTCTTGCCTCTTCTTGATCTGTGTCTCCATTCTTTTACCATTACCAGTATCTTTGATTATCTTTACTATCATGGCTCTGAATTTAGGTAGATTGCATATCTCCACATCACTTAGTCATTCTGGGGTTTTATCTTGTTCCTTCATCTGGGATGTGTAGTTTGTCCAAATTCCTGTGATTGCAGTTTTCATTCCACTGGCTGCAGTAGTGTAGATCTTCTTGCTTCTGTGTCTGTCCTCTGGTAGATGTCTCAAAGGCTTGTGGGAGGGTCTAGTTCCTGCCCCCTACTGGGTGGAGCTGGGTCCTGTCCCTCTTTTGAACAGGGCTGTGCTCAGGAACACTTTATGTGGCCTATAGACTGATGTGATTAGATTAGATTAGAAAACTAGTCAATCTAATCACACTAGGACCACAGCCTTGTCTAACTCAGTGAAACTAAGCCATGCACATGGGGCAACCCAAGATGGGCGGGTCATGGTGGAGAGATTTGACAGAATGTGGTCCACTGAAGAAAGGAATGACAAACCACTTCAGTATTCTTGCCTTGAGAACCCCATGAACAGTATGAAAAGGCAAAATGATAGGATACTGAAAGAGAAACTCCCCAGGTCAGTAGGTGCCCAATATGCTACTGGAGATCAGTGGAGAAATAACTCCAGAAAGAATGAAGGGATGGAGCCAAAGCAAAAACAATACCCAGCTGTGGATATGACTGGTGATAGAAGCAAGGTCTGATGCTGTAAAGAGCAATATTGCATAGGAACCTGGAATGTCAGGTCCATGAATCTAGGCAAATTGGAAGTGGTCAAACAAGAGATGGCAAGAGTGAATGTCGACATTCTAGGAATCAGCAAACTGAAATGGACTGGAATGGGTGAATTTAACTCAGATGACCATTATATCTACTACTGCGGGCAGGAATCCCTCAGAAGAAATGGAGTGGCCATCATGGTCAACAAAAGAGTCCGAAATGCAGTACTTGGATGCAGTCTCAAAAACGACAGAATGACCTCTGTTTGTTTCCAAGGCAAACCATTCAATATCACAGTAATCCAAGTCTATGCCCCAACCAGTAACGCTGAAGAAGCTGAACGGTTCTATGAAGACCTACAAGACCTTTTAGAACTAACACCCAAAAAAGATGTCCTTTTCATTATAGGGGACTGGAAGGCAAAAGTAGGAAGTCAAGAACACCTGGACTAACAGGCAAATTTGGCCTTGGAATACGGAATGAAGCAGGGCAAAGACTAATAGAGTTTTGCCAAGAAAATGCACTGGTCGTAACAAACACCCTCTTCCAACAACACAAGAGAAGACTCTATACATGGACATCACCAGATGGTCAACACCAAAATCAGATTGATTATATTCTTTGCAGCCAAAGATGGAGAAGCTCTATTACAGTCAGCAAAAACAAGACCAGGAGCTGACTGTGGCTCAGACCATGAACTCCTTATTGCCAAATTCAGACTGAAATTGAAGAAAGTAGGGAAAACCACTAGACCATTTAGGTATGACCTAAATCATATCCCTTATGATTAATACAGTGGAAGTGAGAAATAGATTTAAGGGCCTAGATCTGATAGATAGAGTGCCTGATGAACTATGG
The DNA here is from genome assembly GCF_003369695.1 of Bos indicus x Bos taurus. Classification (NCBI taxonomy): domain Eukaryota; kingdom Metazoa; phylum Chordata; class Mammalia; order Artiodactyla; family Bovidae; genus Bos; species Bos indicus x Bos taurus. Next base: position 65,829,005 of record NC_040090.1, on the reverse strand, counting down.
AATGAGGTTCGTGACATTGTAAAGGAGACAGGGATCAAGACCATCCCCATGGAAAAGAAATGCAAAAAAGCAGAATGGCTGTCTGGGGAGGCCTTACCAATAGCTGTGAAAAGAAGAGACGCGAAAAGCAAAGGAGAAAAGGAAAGATATAAACATCTGAATGCAGAGTTCCAAAGCATAGCAAGAAGAGATAAGAAAGCCTTCTTCAGTGATCAATGCAAAGAAATAGAGGAAAACAACAGAATGGGAAAGACTAGGGATCTCTTCAAGAAAATCAGAGATACCAAAGGAACATTTCATGCAAAGATGAGCTCAATAAAGGACAGAAATGGTATGGACCTAACAGAAGCAGAAGATATTAAGAAGAGATGGCAAGAATACACAGAAGAACTGTACAAAAAAGATCTTCATGACCCAGATAATCACGAAGGTGTGATCACTGACCTAGAGCCAGACATCCTGGAATGTAAAGTCAAGTGGGCCTTAGAAAGCATCACTACGAACAAAGCTAGTGGAGGTGATAGAATTCCAGTTGAGCTATTCCAAATCCTGAAAGATGATGCTGTGAAAGTGCCGCACTCAATATGCCAGCAAATTTGGAAAACTCAGCAGTGGCCACAGGACTGGAAAAGGTCAGTTTTCATTCCAATCCCAAAGAAAGGCAATGCCAAAGAATGCTCAAACTACCGCACAATTGCACTCATCTCACATGCTAGTAAAGTAATGCTCAAAATTCTCCAAGCCAGGCTTCAGCAATATGTGAACCGTGAACTTCCTGATGTTCAAGCTGGTTTTAGAAAAGGCAGAGGAACCAGAGATCAAATTGCCAACATCCACTGGATCATGGAAAAAGCAAGAGAGTTCCAGAAAAACATCTATTTCTGCTTTACTGACTATGCCAAAGCCTTGACTGTGTGGATCACAATAAACTGTGGAAAATTCTGAAAGAGATGGGAATACCAGACCACCTGATCTGCCTCTTGAGAAATTTGTATGCAGGTCAGGAAGCAACAGTTAGAACTGGACATGGAACAACAGACTGGTTCCAAATAGGAAAAGGAGTATGTCAAGGCTGTATATTGTCACCCTGCTTATTTAACTTCTATGCAGAGTACATCATGAGAAACACTGGACTGGAAGAAATACAAGCTGGAATCAAGATTGCTGGGAGAAATATCAATAACCTCAGATATGCAGATCACACCACCCTTATGGCAGAAAGTGAAGAGGCACTCAAAAGCCTCTTGATGAAAGTGAGAGAGGAGAGTGAAAAAGTTGGCTTAAGGCTCAACATTCAGAAAACAAAGATCATGGCATCCCGTTCCACCACTTCATGGGAAATAGATGGGGAAAAAGTGGAAACAGTGTCAGACTTATTTTTCTGGGCTCCAAAATCACTACAGATGGTGACTGCAGCCATGAAATTAAAAGACGCTTACTCCTTGGAAGGAAAGTTATGTCCAACCTAGATAGCATTTTCAAAAGCAGAGACATTAGTTTGCCAACAAGGTTCGTCTAGTCAAGGCTATGGTTTTTCCAGTGGTCATGTATGGATGTGAGAGTTGGACTGTGAAGAAGGCCGAGCGCCGAAGAATTGATGCTTTTGAACTATGGTGTTGGAGAAGACTCTTGAGAGTCCCTTGGACTGCAAGGAGATCCAACCAGTCCATTCTGAAGATCAGCCCTGGGATTTCTTTGGAAGGAATGATGCTAAAGCTGAAACTGCAGTACTTTGGCTACCTCATGCAAAGAGTTGACTCATTGGAAAAGACTCTGATGCTGGGAGGGATTGGGGGCAGGAGGAGAAGGGGATGACAGAGGATGAGATGGCTGGATGGCATCACTGACTTGATGGACATGAGTCTGAGTGAACTCTGGGAGTTGGTGATGGACAGGGAGGCCTGACATGCTGCGATTCATGGGGTCGCAAAGAGTCGGACAGGACTGAGCGTCTGATCTGATCTGATCTGATCTGATAGACTGATGAGTGGTGCTGTGTTGCTTCCCTATTGGTTGTTTGGCCTGAGGCATCCCAGTGTTGGCATATAGGGGCTGTTGGATGGGGCTAGGTCTTGGGAGGAAGTGGCAGCCTCTAGGAGCTATGATAGACCCAGACAGTATGTTGAAAAGCAAAAACATCTCTTTGCCGACACAGATCCATATAAATAAGAATTGGCCTGTTAATTTCTCTTTTACTCTGTTCTGAATTGGGATGTTTTTGTATACAATCTTAGTATTATTTATTGAGATGTAGGAATTTTCATTTAAGCATTGGGAATTAAATTGTAATTCAGTTATGTCGTACCTGCTTTATTGTGAGATATATTTGAATAATCTAAATGATTCTTTGTCCCAGAAAGTTACTGAAACTATGAGTAGAAGGAGTGAGGTTATTTTGAGAAATGGGAATGGTTCCGGCTGTTGATGGTAAAGTTGATTGCACGAATTTTTGACACTCAGGCATTATTAGGCCCCTAGCATCTTTTGTTTCTGAGGGTTATATCTTTTGATATTTACTGTATTAGAAATAAACACAGAGTTTTTATAGCAATTTAAAATAGCACACTCTTTATATGTTAATGTGTTTTTAATGTAAAATAAACATTTAAAAAATTAGTGAGAAAGTGACACTGTTGTATTTCTTGCAAATCTGTTTAACATCTGGCTAGATAGAATTAAAACCAACTAGATTCTAACAACAACTTTGGAGATCAGTCTGTAACATATTTTGTTGAAGTATGTGAAGAAAGTTTGGCCTCATTTTTGTACTTGGAAGAGGAGTTTTGAAATAGCTCTACTTAGTAATTGTGGCTCTTCTTTGCTACTACACTAGAACTCAACCAGGGATAGTTTCTTGAATATTAGTTGCAATGTAGAATATAAAACCACATCAGTAACATTTTGTTGTCTGTTACAGTGAAATTCTTTGGTCTCTCATGCACTCTGCAAAGACCTTCTACTTATGTATTATTTTTTAACTTTATGCTTTGTTTATTTGGAAGATACTTGTTCTATGAGTTATGCAGACTTTTCCAAATGGCGACTCATTCCATTTTTGTTGTATCACCCCACACATTTTTTAATATCACCACCATTGTTATTAAGAGAAGTCTTTAACTATTGTGATGCTATCCAGTGTGCAGTGAATACAAGTTTTCTGAAAAACTCAAATTTTCTCTTGAAGGCTTGATTTTCTCAGTGGCAATAAATACTGTCAATTGTTTTTCTTGAAAAAATAGGTCACTTTTGTTTATTTTTGGGGCAGTGTTGCACATTCCCAGGTTCAAAAACTATTGTCCGTGCTCTCTATACTGATACTACCAGGAACTTTTAGTTTACCTGTAGTTGAAGAAGTTGGATTTATTACTGTGGCAGTGAGGGAGAATGCTTCCTGTAGAACCATGGAGTCTTTTAGTAAGAATTTGTCATAAAGGATTTATTACAGGTCTTGAGTGTGTTAGATAATTCAAGAGAGGGTTAAAAGAAGGTGACTTTTCTCTGGATTAGTTGCTGGGGGGTATAAGCATTATTCTGTAATTGGGTATCTTAAATCTCATATGTAAAGAGATAGAAATAAATGCAGTCTAAAGGTTTAATTGGTAAAGAAGCAGCGGTTACTGTTATGAGCCAAGAAAGGAGGATGTTTGGTCATTTTGTGGTTTGGATGATGTTCACGTTTTTGTTTTGATCCATCATGGTTAGAATGGCCTTATCTGTTTTTGATATTCAGTTTATGTTTAGTAGGAGAACATTAAGACTTAGCTGTGAGGGTCAGGTCTCCACTGATAGTAGCAGACACGTTTCTATCTTTTACAGTTACTTTTGTAGTTTGTCAGTTATTCTTTCAAGTAATCATGACATGCATGCAAAAAGTGTCGAGTTTGATTTGCAGCTTTAACAATCTCACGAGTGCTTTCCTTAAGGTAACCATTGAATTTCACTGTGTGCTGTTTATGCACACTTCTTATTTGTTCAGGTAGAATGTTAAAAAGAGTTGTTGTAGGGTTCTGAATCAAGGCTCCTCAAAATATATGTCCATATCTTATGTCTGATTCCTGGAACCTGTGAGTGTTACTTGAATCAGAAAAAGGATCTTTGCAGATGTAATTAAGTTAAAAATCTTGAGATCACTTTGGATTATCCAAGTGGGGCCTAAATCCAGTTAATATTTAGGATCCAGTTAGTGTTGTTCAGTCCATATGGATGAGAGACACAGAAGAGAAGGCACATTGGGAGACAAGAAAGAGGCAATGTGTGATCGTGGAAACAGAGATTGATGTGACGAGAAGTCAAGGAACACGTGGAGCCAGAAGAAATTGGAAGAGACAAGGAATGAATTCTCCCATAGAATCTCTGGAGGGAGTGTGGCTTGCTGACACTCGATATTGGACTTCTGGACTCCAGAACTCCTGGAGAATAAATGTCTGTTTTAAGCCACCAAATAGCCACTTGTGGTTATTTGTTATGGCAGCCTCAGCAAACAGATGCACTTATATACGTAAGGGTTGAGATTTAATGAAATCAATTAATTTTACTGGTTTATAACGGGCATTAGTAAGTGAAACTGACATCTTCTATTATAGGGAGTGTGTGAAGGAGGAGAATACGATGATGCTTGTACAGTTTGTTGCCAAAGCCTTGATTGGTGCTAATGCACTGGCATTTTCATCCACTGTGGGTGTCATATCACAACTGAAAATGTCAATATGGTGAAACAGAGTTATTATGAAGATAGATATGACCTTGCCGACTCCTGAAAGGGTATTGGTGGGGGATGTGTGTCTGTGGACCATTTGGAGAACCACAGGCTAAGGAAACCTGACCCAATTTCAGAACCCAGATTGAAAATGAAGAACTTTCTTCTTGAAACTCGCTTTGTTATGGCACAAGATACTGCAGGCACTATATTCTTTTTTACTGCCAACTCTGATGTAAACTGTAGCATAATATCTTGACTTATAATAGTTCTGTTGAATCGGAACTTGTTTAGTATTATGAACCTTACTGTACTCATATAAATGAGCAGGGAAGAATGATTTATCTCCCTAAGTTTGTTGAAACCCAACTCAAACTCAGCTTTTTCTTCTGCCCACTAATTGGCCCACTAACTGGCTGTTCCTTGCAGAGATGTACCTAAAACAGCAATACTTTTTGTTGGGTGTCTTGTCTTTTGATGGAGTCTACTTATCTACCTTCATTCTTTACATAACATAGTTCTTTTGGAACAATTAAAAAAATATTTTTTTAAATTTATGGTTTATTCTTCTACCTAGTTGTATTAGATCTGTGAGCCTTTCCTCTCTCCTCTCCATGGTTCCTAAGTTGTGCACATGTATGCTCACAGATACACACTCAAATGCACCTTTCACTTCATTATCTACCTGTTTCTTAGCCTTTTTGTGGAATTATTGCAGAATTACAAATATTGATTTCCAAAAATATTAAAGGTTTATTGTTAGCTTAGTTATAACCAAACTGATGAGGACAAAATACAGTAAGGATAATTCATTTACATTTTAGAATTGCCTATAAGAAGGAATTTTAAGCTTACCAATGTTTAAAACCTCATAATACAATATATTCTCATTTAATTGTTTTGAAATGTGCTGTAGCGCTGAGAAGGGAGACCCAGCCCTGAAACTGTTAGTTGGGAGTATGAGCATTGGGCCTAGAGAAACATAAAATAAGATAGTTTGCTTAAATTAAACAAGGGAGAAAGTACTTGTTCACAGACACAAAAAGAATGCTGAGTTGGAGAATGTACCAGAGCTTCAAGGTAGCGTAAATGCATTCTCTTAGTGGGTGAACAGAGTAAAGGTGTTCTCATGAAAAACGATCACAGCAAAAGCAGTTTCTGTGTAAGCAATTAAGGAGAGTCTATATAAATACTTAGCAATACTAGTTTTGTTTTTTCTTTTTCCATTGGCTTGGAACCAGAGGAGAATCCAGGGTGTTGTCCTACTTATATCTAGTAGAAAATGTGGTTCTCTGGTAAAAATTGATGCTGTAATTCAGTATACAGTGTGGGAATAGATTTGCCTTAGTTTGTTGCACATGGTGAGGTGAGAGTCGTTTGTTGGCAGTGTGAGTAGTCTAGCATATTGTGGGCATTGCCTTGCGCAGGCATTTAGTTTGCACATCTTTTTTCACATTGCTGAATTATTTACCACCATTCATCCACTTACCGTAATATAAAACTTTGTTGATTATCTGCTGTGTCTGCAGTCATCGTCCCTCTCTTTTTGTTGGTCGGTGGGGATTTATGCTTATTTCTTGTATGCTTTGTAATTAATTCTTTTCTGGAGGGAACAGAAAAGGGTACACTCATTCCATTGCCTGTACTGGGAATCTAAGCCTTGATCGATCACCAAGTCTTGCATTATACTTTGGACATTTAACTTTTTTCTCAAATTCTTGGAACCTGTGCCTATTTACACTAGAAAATATTGTTTCACATTCTTCTCTGCTGCTCCAAACCAGTGCCCCTATCATCTTTCTTACACTATTCTGTTCCCCAGCCAAGAAGATTTGTGTGCTTTCCTGTTTATAGTTTGTATTACAGTAAAATATGGGCATATTAAATAAGCTGTTTCACACTGTTCCTGATATGTTTTGAGAAAGGATCTAGGTTTGGATCTTCTCTCCAGTGAAAAATCTCATGTTGCCAACTATTTAGAAATAACTGCCTGCTTTAAGCTGAATCTCACTTGCAAGGCAGTGGCAACCCCACTCCAGTACTCTTGCCTGGAAAATCCCATGGACGGAGGAGCCTGGTGGGCTGCAGTCCATGGGGTCGCTAAGAGTCGGGCACGACTGAGCAACTTCACTTTCACTTTTCAGTTTCATGCATTGGAGAAGGAAATGGCAACCCACTCCAGCATTCTTGCCTGGAGAATCCCAGGGACGGGGGAGCCTGGTGGGCTTCCATCTATGGGATCGCACAGAATCAGACACGACTGAAGCGACTTAGCAGCAGCAGTAGCTTGCTTTAAGCTGAATCTCACTTGCTAAAGTAGAAGACTTATTCGTTTATATAACTATATGTCTGATACCTATTGACCCTTGGTAATTTGTTACAACTTTTCTTACATGTTTGCTTTTCCTGAAAAGACTCAGTATCATGTAACTTTATAAGTAAAATAGAACACAGTGAAATTTTCAAAACATAATCAGAATTGGACATTGGCTCATTTAAATGGTTGGTATTGCCAAATGTGTCCACTTCTAAAAGAACTGAAATAAATGTGAAAGCTGTCTTTGGCTCATTAGTGAAATGAAGGAAACATTGTGAATATGAGGGTGAGTTGTCATGGGAAATTAAAGGGAAATGAAATATGTTAATAATCTTAAATTGGTTTTGCTATGCATACCAATTTTTTTTAATGTGTCAGGTTACGCTTGCTAGCAGATGGATGCTATGAAGACTTTGACCTTCACAGGGAAACATACAGTTCATTTGACATTTGAAACATACAGTTCATTTGACAATTGAGTGAATGTATCAACAGCAAAAAAATTGAGTGAGATACTCTGTTTAATTTAGGAATTGACGACCAGCTAATTGAAAAGAGTGAAAAGGAGAAACGAGCGCTACAGCTTTGGTACCTGGGTCGAATTGTAGAAACTCTAGCATTATACAGTTAAAGTCAGCATCTCAAAACAATGCTTGTTCTTGGTTTGCTCAAATAGCAGGCTGTCCCAAGCCATAAGTCACCTTTCTAAATTTCCCTGGTCAAATACTTACAGTGTAAGTATTGGGTTGGCCAAAAAGTTCATTTATGTTTTTCTGTATGATATCACGGAAAAAAAAAAAAAACCACATGAACTTTTTGGCTGACCCAATATATATCTGTGACATCAAAAAAATTGACATGATTTTAAAAGTACTCATGCTTTTTGTTTTTGTCATTTTGTCAAATCTTCATATCTCCATACTTTTAGTGCAGAATCATAAAGTTGTTTTTTTTTTTTTTAATTTCATCATTTAATGTTAATATTTATCATGATTTTTATCATCTTATAAAGGAATATCTGTATTTTTTTAAATTTTATTTTATTTTAGAAGTATAATTTATATGTAGCACAGGCACAGATTTTCACTGAGTTTCCCTTATGCCCTTTTCTAGCCCCCTGCTGTCCTCTAACACAGCCATGACTATTCATTCAGTTAGCTTATTAGCTTTGTCCATTTTAGGACTTCACATAAACATAATTATATACTGTTTTATATCTGTTTGTTTTTTTTTTTTTTTCATTCAGTGTGTTTTGAAAATTCCTTCGTGTTGTTGGATGTATGAATATTTCATTTTAATGCTGAGCTATATTCCATTGTGTGACTATAGTACAGTTTATCTATTCTCGTGTTGATGGGCATTTGAGTTATTTCTACTTCTTGGCTAGTATGAATAAAACTGTTGTGATCAATTGTGTACAGATCACATTAGTGTTCGTATCTGTTGGGCAAATGCCTAGGAAGAAAATTTCTGAGTAGTTGTATGTTTTAATAAAGCAGTGGTTCTCCGCTGTAGATGATTTTGCCAACGTGGGGGACATTTGGCCGTGTCTGGAAATATTTTTGGTAATGATGACTGAGTGAAGGTTGGATAGAGGTCCAAGAGACTGCTAAATAACATACAAAGCCCAAGACAGCTCTGAATCCAAAGACTTATTTGGTACACAATATCTATAATGCTGAGGTTGAGAATTCCTGTTTTAAAAAAAATTGCTGAACAATATTCCAAAGTAGTGTTATTGTACATGACAGTTTCCATTTGTTCCGTGTATGTTATAAAATTTGATACTATTAGTCTTAATTTTAGTTATTCTAGTGGTATTCTGTTTATGGTTTTTAATTTGCATTTCCTTAGAGATAGTGATGTTAAGCATTTTTTCTTGTGCTTTTGACCATTTCTATATCTTTCTTTTTCCAGTTTTGAGATAACTGACATAACATTGTGTCAGTTTAAGGTGTATAATGTGATGCTTCGATATATTAATAGACTGTGAAATGATTATCACAATAAGGTTAATGAACACATCCATCATCTCACATGATTACCTTTTTTTCTATGTGTGTGACAAGAACATGTAAGACCTATCTTTTTAGCAACTTTGAAGTATGCAATATAATATTGTTAACTGTAGTCACCATGCTTTACATTAGATCCCCAGAACTTATTCCTCTTAGAACTTGAAGTTTGACCACCAGCATACATATTCTATTCTCTGCCCCTGGCAACCACCAACCTACTTAGATTCCACATGTAAATAAGATCATATATATATATATATATATATATATATATATATATATATATGTTTTGCCTTTCTCTGCCTAACTTATTTCACTTAACATAATACACTCAAGTTCCATCCATGTTGTCACAAATGGCAGGCTGAATAATATTTCATTGTTTTATTTTCACAAAGCTGTAATAAGACAGTATGGTGTTCGCATAAAAACAGGTACATGGATTAATGGAACAGAATTAAGAGCCCAGAAATAAACCCATGCAAAAATGGTTAACTAATATTTGATAAGGGAGCTGGAAATACTCAATGGGTAGAACATAGTCTCTTCAGTAATTGGTGCTGGGAAAACTGGATATCCATGTGCAAAAGAATGAAACTGGGCCCCTAACTTACACCACTTAAAAACTGACTTGGAATGAATTAAGGTTTAAATGTAAGACTTGAAACCATAAGAATCCTAGAAGAAATAACAAAGTATGGTATGACAACACAGGCAAAACAAACAAACAAAAACAAAAACATACAGGGTGTGATTATATTAAACTGAAAAGCTTCTGCACAGCAAAACAAACAAGCAAGCAACAACAACAAATGTAGAGGTAGCTTAGGGGATGGAAGAAATATTTGCAAACCACATATCTGATAAGGAACTATAACATCCAAGATAATCAAGGAATTCATACAGTTAAATAGCAAAAGGTCAGTCTGGTTCAAAAAACAGGCAGAAGACTTGAATAGACATTTTTTTCAAAGAAGACATAAAATGGCCAACAGGTACATGAAAATGTACTCAATACCACAGATCATTACGAGCAAATCAGAGCCACCTGTGAAATATCATCTCATACCTATTAGAATGGCTATTATCAAAAAGACAAAAGAAAACAAAATGCGATTATATGGAAAAAAACAAACCTTGAGCCCTGTTGGTAATATAAACTGGTCTAACCACCATAGGGAACAATGTGGAGGTTCCTTAAAAAATTAAAATTAGAACTGCTGTATGATCCAGCAATTCCACTTCTTGGTATATAACTAAAGGAAATGAAGCCACTACCTTGAAGATATATCTGTATACCATTTTTTATTGCAGCATGATTTACAGAAGCTAAGACATGGAAATCAACCTAAGTGTCCTGTATCTTTTGCAAAATTTTCTCTGTAAGTCTTTTGTCCAATGGAAAAACTGAATTGTTCAGACAGTCTTGTTAAGAATACTTTTCCAGACATATCTCTGCCATACATTTTCTCATAGTCTGTAGCTTTCCTTTTATTTTATTAATGGTATCATTTGAAGTACACAAATTTAAGACTTTAGTGTAATTCATAACTTTTATTTCCCTTTTTGCTCATGCTTTCTGTGCCCTATGAAGGCTTTCCTTATACAAAGATATCACAAAGATACTCTTCTTGGTTATCATCTAGAAGCTTTACTTAGGTTTCATATTCTATTAGAATGGATTTTTTAAATATATGGTATGAAGTGGGGATCAATATGTATTTATTTCCATGTGCATTTTCAGATCTTACAGACCATTTCTTCAAAGGACTATTTTTACCCCTGATAAATTACTTTGTATTCTGCCTAAACTCAATTATCTATTTTGTGGGTACATTGTTGAACTCAGTTCTGTGTTTGATGTCTATCCTTATTGCCAATATCACACTGCCTTAATTACTATAGTTTTTAGTAGTCATGGAAACAGGTATAATGCAAGCCCTTCAATTTCATTTTTCTTCAATATTATTTTATCTAGCCTAAATCTTTTGAATTTCCATATAAATTTTAGAGTGTGCTTATTAGATAATATGATGTTAGAATTTTAATGATGATGACATTGATCAGTTTGAGTCAGTTCAGTTCAGTTCAGTTCAGTTGCTCAGTCACGTCCGACTCTTTGTGACCCCATGAATCGCAGCACGCCAGGCCTCCCTGTCCATCACCAACTCCTAGAGTTCACTCAGACTCACGTCCATCGAGTCAGTGATGCCATCCAGCCATCTCATCCTCTGTCGTCCCCTTCTCCTCCTGCCCCCAATCCCTCCCAGCATCAGAGTGTTTTCCAATGAGTCAACTCTTTGCATGAGGTGGCCAAAGTACTGCAGTTTCAGCTTTAGCATCATTCCCTCCAAAGAAATCCCAGCCAGGGCTGATCTCCTTCAGAATGGACTGGTTGGATCTCCTTGCAGTCCATGGGACTCTCAAGAGTCTTCTCCAACACCACAGTTCAAAAGCATCAATTCTTCGGCACTCAGCCTTCTTCACAGTCCAACTCTCACATCCATACATGACCACAGGAAAAACCATAGCCTTGACTAGACGAACCTTGTTGGCAAAGTAATGTCTCTGCTTTTGAATATGCTATCTAGGTTGGACATAACTTTCCTTCCAAGGAGTAAGCGTCTTTTAATTTCATGGCTGCAGTCACCATCTGTAGTGATTTTGGAGCCCAGAAAAATAAGTCTGACACTGTTTCCACTGTTTCCCCATCTATTTTCCATGAAGTGATGGGACCAGATGCCATGATCTTAGTTTTCTGAATGTTGAGCTTTAAGCCAACTTTTTCACTCTCCACTTTCACTTTCATCAAGAGGCTTTTGAGTTCCTCTTCACTTTCTGCCATAAGGGTGGTGTGATCTGCATATCTGAGGTTATTGATATTTCTCCCAGCAATCTTGATTCCAGCTTGTATTTCTTCCAGTCCAGTGTTTCTCATGATGTACTCTGCATAGAAGTTAAATAAGCAGGGTGACAATATACAGCCTTGACGTACTCCTTTTCCTATTTGGAACCAGTATGTTGTTCTGTGTCCAGTTCTAACTGTTGCTTCCTGACCTGCATACAAATTTCTCAAGAGGCAGATCAGGTGGTCTGGTATTCCCATCTCTTTCAGAATTTTCCACAGTTTATTGTGATCCACACAGTCAAAGGCTTTGGCATAGTCAATAAAGCAGAAATAGATGTTTTTCTGGAACTCTCTTGCTTTTTCCATGATCCAGTGGATGTTGGCAATTTGATCTCTGGTTCCTCTGCCTTTTCTAAAACCAGCTTGAACATCAGGAAGTTCACGGTTCACATATTGCTGAAGCCTGGCTTGGAGAATTTTGAGCATTACTTTACTAGCGTGTGAGATGAGTGCAGTTGTGCGGTAGTTTGAGCATTCTTTGGCATTGCCTTTCTTTGGGATTGGAATGAAAACTGACCTTTTCCCGTCCTGTGGCCACTGCTGAGTTTTCCAAATTTGCTGGCATATTGAGTGCAGCACTTTCACAGCATCATCTTTCAGGATTTGAAATAGCTTAATTGATATATTAAAGTAATACCAATAATATTGAGTCAGTTCACAAACATGGACTCTCTCCATTTGTTTCTTTAGAGCTTTAATTTCTGACATTGTTTTAAAATTTTCTGTTGCAGTTCTCAAAAAGTTTTATGTTTCTTTTATGGTATTTTAATGGTTGTTGTTGTTTTTTTTTTTAATTTTATTTTATTTTTAAACTTTACAATATTGTATTAGTTTTGCCAAATATCGAAATGAATCCACCACAGGTATACCTGCGTTCCCCATCCTGAACCCTCCTCCCTCCTCCCTCCCCTACCCTCCCTCTGGGTCGTCCCAGTGCACCAGCCCCAAGCATCCAGTACCGTGTATCGAACCTGGACTGGCGACTCGTTTCATACATGATATTATACATGTTTCAATGCTATTCTCCCAAATCTCCCCACCCTCTCCCTCTCCCACAGAGTCTATAAGACTGATCTATACATCAGTGTCTCTTTTGCTGTCTCATACACAGGGTTATTGTTACCATCTTTCTAAATTCCATATATATGCGTTAGTATACTGTATTGGTGTTTTTCTTTCTGGCTTACTTCACTCTGTATAATAGGTTCCAGTTTCATCCATCTCATTATAAATGGTTCAAATGTATTCTTTTTAATGGCTGAGTAATACTCCATTGTGTATATGTACCACAGCTTTCTTATCCATTCATCTGCTGATGGACATCTAGGTTGCTTGCATGTCCTGGCTATTATAAACAGTGCTGCGATGCACATTGGGGTACACGTGTCTCTTTCCCTTCTGGTTTCCTCAGTGTGTATGCCCAGCAGTGGGATTGCTGGATCATAAGGCAGTTCTATTTCCAGTTTTTTAAGGAATCTCCACACTGTTGTCCATAGTGGCTGTACTAGTTTGCATTCCCACGAACAGTATAAGAGAGTTCCCTTTTCTCCACACCCTCTCCAGCATTTATTGCTTGTAGACTTTTGGATCGCAGCCATTCTGAATGGCGTGAAATGGTTACTCATAGTGGTTTTGATTTGCATTTCTCTGATAATGAGTGATGTTGAGCATCTTTTCATGTGTTTGTTAGCCATCTGTATGTCTTCTTTGGAGAAATGTCTATTTAGTTCTTTGGCCCATTTTTTGATTGGGTCATTTATTTTTCTGGAGTTGAGCTGTAGGAGTTGCTTGTATATGTTTGAGATTAGTTGTTTGTCCGTTGCTTCATTTGCTATTATTTTCTCCCATTCTGAAGGCTGCCTTTTCACCTTGCTAATAGTTTTTAAGACTTAATTTTTTAATAGTAGTTTTGGGTTCATGACAAAATTGAGAGGAAGGTACAGAGATTTCCTGTTACCCTCTTATCCCCCACATGGATAGACTACCTCAAGGGGATACAGTTGTTAAAAGTGATACCTATATCGACACAGTGTAATCACCCAAAGGACACACTTTACATTAGGGTGTACTTTGAGTATTGTAAATTCTATGGGTTTTGAAACAGTGTGTAATGACCCTCATCCACCATTATAGTATCATACAGAATATTTTCACCACCCTGAAAATCCTCTTTGCTTTCCTTTTTGTATATTTCTTTTTAAGTATTTTATGATTTTTTTGATAATATATAACTGTTATTTGAAAAAATATTAAATTGTTGCTGGTACAGCAAACAGAGTACAATGGGTGCTTTGATTTTTGCATTCTGTAAAATTGGTAAATTTACATGTTATTTCTATTAAGATGTCTTTTTTAGTGGGTCTTTAGGATTTTCAGTATGAACAATTTAGTCATCTGAGAGTAGAGAGTTTTAATTTTTTCTTTTCAATTTCTGTGCTTTTATTCATTTTTCCTGCCTGCAGCAATGGCTAGGACCTCCAATGTAATGTTGAGTAGAAGTGGTGACAGCACACTGTTTGCAGATGATATGATTCTCTACAAAGAAAACCCTAACGCTGGTCAGAATGGCTGCCAAACAATAAATGTTGGAGAGGTTGTGCAGAAAACGGAACTCTCTTACACTGTTGGTGGGAAGCAAACTAGTAACAGCCACTATGGAGAACAGTGTGGAGATGCGTTAGAAAACCGGAAATAGAATTTCCATATGACCCAGCAATCCCACTGCTGGGCATACACACCGAGGAAACCAGAATTGAACAAGACACGTCTACCCCAATGTTCATTGCATCACTGTTTGCAATAGTTAGAGCATGGAAGCAACCTAGTTGTCCGTTGCCAGATGAATGGATAAGGAATTTGTGGTGCACATACACAATGGAATAGTACTCAGCTATAAAAAAGAACACATTTGAGTCAGTTCTAATGAGGTAGATAAAAGTGGAGCCCATTATACAGAGTGAAGTAAGTCAGAAAGAGAAACACCAATAGAGTATATTAATGCATGTCTATGGATTTAGAAAGACGGTAAAGACGACCCTATATGCAAGACAGTAAAAGAGACGCAGATGTAAAGAACAGACTTACGGACTATGTGGGAGTAGGCAAGGGTGGGATGATTTGAGAGAACAGCACTGAAACATGTATATTGCTGTATGTAAGATAGAGGACCAGTACAAGTTCGATGCATGAAGCAGGACACTCAAAGTTGGTGCTCTGGGACAACCCAGAGGGATGGGGTGGGGAGGGAGGTGGGAGGGGGGTTCAGGGTAGGGGGACACATGTGCACCCATGGCAGATTCATGTCAGTGTATGGCAAAAACTGCAGCAATATTGTAAAGTAATTAACCTCCAATTAGTTGATTAAAAAAAAGAACTTAAAAAGTGGTGAGAGCAGTCATTCTTGCCTTTTTGCTGATATCTTTATATGCACAGTTGATTAGGCAGTTTTCTTGGGAAGGGCCTCACCATTCACCATGAGAACCTTAAAATTAGAGTTTTTTTTCCACATAGTGGCTATGGAGAAACTCAGAAATTCATACAAAAGGAGGATTTGACACACTCTTGTTGGCTTAAAGATAGTGGGGGCCAAATGAGAAGGTAGTTTTAAGGAAATGAGAGAAATTCATAGCTGACAGCCAGCAAGGAAATAGGGACTTCCATCCTATAATCTCAAGGAACTAAATTCTGCCAAAAAAGTGTGAGCCAGGAAGCAGATTTTTCTCCAAAGGTTTCAGGTGAGAACTTGTTCTCGCCAACATCTTGATTTCAGTCTTAACGATAACACTGAGCAGAGAACTTAATCATGCTGGATAGATTTCTGACTTGGAGAATTGTGAACTGTTTGATGGATGTTATTTTCAGTGGCTAAGTTTGTGGTCCTTTGTTATGCAGCAGTGGAAAACTAATGCAACAAGGATTTCACCCAGCCCGATTTCCTTCTTTCTTGGTAATCTCCTTCAGTTTCTACTTGATTTGGTTGCCCTTCAGTGCCTTCAAAGAGTGGTTGAACAGAGTTCATGATTGCCATCTGTGGGAGTGCCAGTATAATATAAACCACTTTGCCATTGCTAGAGCTTGAACTCTCCATATTAATTTCGGGTTTTCCTTCTCTTTAAAAATTATTTATATGGTCTTCATATTGTTGTTGTTCAGTCTCTTAAGTCATGTTTGACTCTTTGTGACCCCATGGACTGCAGCATGCCTGGCTTCCCTGGCTTTCACTGTCTCCCAGAGTTTGCACAAATTCATATCCATTGAGTTGGTGTTGCCGTCCACCCATCTCATTCTCTGTCGCACAGCTTTCCTCCTGCCTTCAGTCTTTCCCAGCATCAGGGTCTTTTCCAATGAGTCGGCTCTGTGCAACAGGTAGCCAAAGTATTGGAGCTTCAGTTTTAGCATCATTTTAGCATCAGTTCTTCCAATGAATGTTCAAGGTTTCTTTTAGGATTGATTGGTTTGATCTCCTTGCTGTCCAAAGTTTATATTAAATGTATAATATTTCATCCTGTTGAAGTGCCATTCTCCTAATGTTAGATATTTGGTTGTTTCTGACTTTTGCTACAAAAAGCTGCAGAGGTATCGCTGGGTCTGTGTTTTGGTTTTGTTGATTTATTAGGATAAATTTGGAGTAGAGTCCCTAGGTTAAAGAGATTAGAGGAAAAACTTTTGGAGGGCTGCAGTGCTTACTAACTGTGAGACTATGGCAAGTTAACTTATTTGAGTCTCATTTTCAAGGAAATGGCAGTCCAGTCCAGTATTCTTGCCTGGAAAATCCCATGAATGGAGGAGCCTGGTAGGCTACAGTCTGTGGGGTCGCAAAGAGTCGGACACGACTGAACAACTTCACTTTCACTTTTCATCTTATGTGAAAGCCTAAGAAAATCTGTCCTTCGTGGTTGTTTGAGCATTAAATTATGTGGCTTATAGAAAGTGCCAGGGAAAGAGAGGATACTCAATAATGGATGAAGACATGAGGATTACAATGATAGCTACTGATGTGTTTGACATCTTGCTTTTCAAAAGTAAAATGACAATTTGCAGTTGGATTTTTTTTTTAAAGTAGCTCTTCTACATAACTAATCACACAAGGAGGGACAACTACAAAATGCAGAGCACAGGACCGGGTAGCTGAAGTTAAAGATGAAAGAATAGACTTTATAATACTACCACAGGCATATTTGGTGCTGAGTCAGGTCTCCAAAAGATATAATTGTCCCATTCTCCTTAGTTTATGCATTGCTGGACAGTTTTTTTTCTTTCCCTCTGTGCTTCAGTTTACATCTAGTATGTTTGTTCAGACCAGCAAACTGTATTATCCAGTTTGTTTCCAGTATGTAGCTGTCATATAAATAATCTAAAAAGCTTTTTATCATAGGTCTTTATCAAGTGCTAACTGGATTTATAATTTTCCTAGTTTGTCACATCTTCCATAAATATAGTTTTCTCTGTGTCCTAAGAGATGCTATTGTATTACTATTTATTGAAATAACATTTTCTTAGCATTCTTCTCAAGCACTTTATTAATGTAGATGCCTGGGTTATATTGTTGCAAAATGTTTCTGTTATTGATAGCTAACTCGCTCTATTTTTATTTTGATGGGGCAATAAATAAAGGTACTTAATTCACATAAGCCTATAAATTAAATTCCTAAGAGGAAAGAAAATAATTTTAAATGCAGTTTACAATGTGGTAACTGGTAATCCACTTGCAAACAAGCTCGTTTAGTGCAATTGGATTGAATGAAAAAAAAAAAACAGTTTCATAACATTATTGTTTATCATCTGTGCTGAATGGTTTTCATGATATTGAGCTGTATGAAGAGATTACCTCCATTCCTATTGACCCCTTCTCTTCTCTCTTCTTTCCTCCAGAGGGTAAAGGGTTTTTCCTTTGTTTTCCAAAATGATTCTATCTGTAGAGTTGAAATGGCTTTTCTTTAAAATGGAAGCAAAGCGTCTGAGCTGCAGTTATTAGTTGTTGTAAAAGTGTAGTTGTTGTTGCAAATCAAAGAAGCATCTCTCCTAAATGTTTGTTTCCTTTCTTGAATTAATACTTTTCAGATTCCACTCCCCACCCCTAGTAGAAATAAAATTAACAGGAAAATATGAACAGGACAACTGAATCGTTCTATTTTTAATGACTCTTCAAAAGTTTTTAAAAGTTGCTTCTATAACATCATAAAGATTTTGTTGCCATTGGCCACCATCAGAAGAGATTATTTTCAAATATTCCTCTTTGACCTCCACAAAGGTGCATTTTCTCCTTGAGAAAGCCACTGGCAAATTCAGCTAATGCAGAACCAGGAGTTCATTTGTTTAAAGAGTTGCAGCTTTAGGGCTCAAATATAACACATCATCAGCTCTTCCAGTTAATTTCTGACCAGCTCAGGTGATGACTTTGATTTGTTGGATCATGTATGCTGTGGATGGTTACCTAAGAAACAATCTTTTTTCTTAGGTGTCTGCTTAGAAATTGTGATTCTTGCAGGCAATTCTGCAGAAGATTCACATTTTTGAATTTGAATGTAGAGGACTCATCCACATTCTTCAGAGAAAGCACAAGCCTCAAATTCTTCCATTAATATCATTCTGCAATCATTTATTTATTTATTTATTTAGATATTATTTTTTGTTTGTTTGTTTTATTTCTTAACTTTACAATATTGTATTGGTTTTGCCATATATCAAAATGAATCTGCCACAGGTATACATGTGTTCCCCATCCTGAACCCTCTTCCCTCCTCCCTCCCCATACCTGGATATGTTTAAAATTTGTATGATCATTTTTTTCTCATCTGCAGTAAAATTCTAGTTAGATTATTTCTAAACCACAAATTCGCAATTTCATTTTCCCAGGATGACTTTCTGCTTGCTTCTGTTCGATACATTTTATTCATCTACAGTAGCGTATACAGTGGTGTACCTGAGGCCGCTATTCGTGTGCCATATTATCCTCATAACTGCAATTTTTTTACATGATAGTTTGTAGATTGCTTTTATGAAACCAATTAAGTTGATTAACCCTATGGAGAGAACTGAATGTTCTTTTGCTCATCAGTGCATCATTAAAATTACAAATGAAAACTTTTCACAGTGACCCAGTTTGCAGTGTCTACAAACCGGTAGGAGGCTGGGATCAAGATGAAGACAGTGTCCCTGGGGGTGAGGATAAGGAGCACTTGCACAGAACCACAGTGACTGGTCACCTTACAGGGAATGGTTAGGGCTTGCTGATCTTGTGTTCCCAGTATCCTCGCTGCATGCAGATGATGAAGAGCCTGGCCTGAATGGTAGCCCCTTGGATGGTAGTGGTTACCTCCATGGAGTGCTTAACACCTAGACCATCATGTCTGTAGTAAAACCCAGTGGTGACCAATGTGGCTTAAACTTGGTGCACTGGCCAGCACAGGTCTACTTTAGCATGGACATAATTGTCAAAACATTGCCCCTGAGGGACACGCCTAAAACAAAGTCGGTGATCTCAGATTCTGTGAGAGCAAAGAGAAGAGAGAGACTACTTCCAGGGCCTTTATGTCCTTGACTAGGCAGCTCAGCTTGGTGACACACTGATGTCCTCTGCCGTGTCCTCGGCCATGCCGCCAAGAAGCCTTTCTGTAGCACCTTCCCATCATTCACCGTTACATGTTCTCTTGGAGAGGAAATGCAGAATTCTTCAAATTGGATGCCTTCTCTTCTTGTACCTTAAGTCAGAGCCGAAGTTGGGGAGTATACACCAGCAGCAGAGTCTTCGTGGCCATTGCTTTCACTGGGTTTAGGTAGTTTGAATTGATGAACAGAGCAAAGAAGGAAATGTTATCTGTGTATTGTTTCATTCTGGTTTTTGAGAATGTCCTTAATTCATTTCAGACTACCATTATAGTTATATCTGGGAGACAGCTTTTAAAACACACAAAAAAATATGTGTAAGATGATATTGTCTTATATACTTCTATATCATTTAATTTCAAAAAGAAACTCTAGTCATTTGAGGATGCAGTTGAGCAGGCACAGTCTGTTCAATAGTCAAAATTTGATGACTTTTATAAGCTTTGAAAAGATCTTTTCATGTACAGTAAAATGACATCATTCTTTGCTGGCTCCTATAAATTGGCTTATCTTTTGTCAGCAGAATAACTGAAGTCTTGCTTCCTGTTTATAAAGCTAGAGTTTATTATCCTGAAAATTGTATTACCAAGTATAGCCTTTAGGATATGTTTCATTGCAAGAAAGAGAAAACATGACCAGAACTGTCTTAAAGAATGAGAATAAAAAAAAAGAATGAGAATAATTGTTAATTGCATAATGAGAACCATGAATGAAAGTTCTGCTATCAATTAATTCAACAGTGTTTTCAGAATGAAAGTTCTGTACATCTTTCTGCTAGACTTTTGTCCTTAGACTTGTCCCATAATGATTAAAAAGACACTATTACTCCAGACACTTAGTTTTTCCCATCACTTCATGGCAAGTAGATGGGGAAACAATGGAAACAGTGATAGATTTTATTTTCTTGGGTTCCAAAATCACTACAGATAGTGACTGCAGCCATGAAATTCAAAGATGCTTGCTCCTTGGAAGAAAAGCTATGACCAACCTAGACAGCATATTAAAAAGCAGAGACATTACTTTGCCAACAGATGTCCATCTAGTCAAAGCTATGGTTTTTCCAGTAGTCACGTATGGATGTGAGAGTTGGACCATAAAGAAAGCTGAGCGCAGAAGAATTGATGCTTTTGAACTGTGGTGTTGGAGAAGACTCTTGAGAGTCCCTTGAACTGCAAGATATCAAACCAGTCCATCCTAAAGGAAATCAGTCCTGAATATTCATTGGAAGGACTGATGCTGAAGCTGAAGCTCCAATGCTTTGGCCACCTGATGCGAAGAACTGACTCATTGGAAAAGACCCTGATGCTTAAAAAGATTGAAGGTGGGAGGAGAAGGGCATGGCAGAGGATGAAATGGTTGGATGGCATCACCAACTCTATGGACATGAGTTTGAGCAAGCTCCAGGAGTTAGTGACGAACAGGGAGGCCTGGTGTGCTTCAGTCCATGGGGTCGCAGAGTTGGACACGACTGAGTGAATGAACTAACTAACTAATTAATTCAGACAAGTTAAATGAGAGTCACCGTGGGGGAGTGAGGGAATCCAGGCATTGGTCCACTTACAATGCATGATGATTCTGTCCTGCAGCTTGCCAGGACTGAGAACAAAGTTATACCAAGTAAGATTCACCCTGGGGATCATAAACCCAGATACCCTGAAGTGTATGGCCATTCCATAGCTGAAGAAAGCAGTTCTTTTAGCAAGGAATAAGGGAGAAGAATTTGGCCAATATTGTCTGCCATGCTACAGATGATTTAAAGTGTAAAAAACAAACAATGCATTTTGAATTCATGTGTGATCATTATTATCACTTTAAAAAGCTATATAAATTGTTACCCTTTGCCTTAGAGACAAATCTGCAGATAGACAGTTTTTATTAACCCAGTGAACTGCAGTACAAAAAGAATGTTTTGGTTAGAAAGGAGGCAAGAGTATTTAAAGCATACTTTCAGGCATTTGGTATGTAGATAAATGCAGACTTTCAAGTAATTGTGAAGAAATGATCTATGTTGCCTTGTCTAAGGATTGTAGTCAACTCTTGATCAATCAAAATTGAGTCTTTTCTTCATGGGTTATATAACATGTGCTCTTGGTTGTGACTCTTTTTTTTTAATTTTTAGGTGCATTCTGCCTTCACCAGCATGTGCCAGAACAGAATTTATTATTATCCTGTCTAAACATTCTGTTGCTTAATGGCATTGCCGTTTTCTACATAAGACACTTTACTTGTATTCATATAGCATCTTTGACAAGCAGGTTTTCTCTTCTCTCTAGTTCACAGTAGTGTCCTTATGAGTCTCTATTTTGTTTTTGACTGTGAAATACCACCTTGACAGGCCCTCGCTCTCCCTCCCTCTGCTTGCAATATGTTTTTCAGTCTCTGTATTTAGTTTATTCCTAATGGTGCTTCTGGAGTTATCATCCTAAAATTTAGATGGGATCATGTCCTTTTTGCATTGCCTTATCTCATCCTTATCTACAGAATAAAAATTCAAACTGTTAGATTTTTTTCCCAAACACTACCTAAAAATATTTCCCATCTCACATACTCTGCTTTATACTGTGATGTTGATACTCCTCCCATGAAGAGGTGGAATCTGTATGTCCCTTCACTAGAATCTGGGCAGATTTCTGACGGTGGGAAGACACTAATGTGACCGCCTTGACAAGTCATAAAGAGTATTAGGACATCTACCTGTACCTCTGGGACACTCCATATTGGAATTGAAGTCACCATGCTGTGAGAGAGTCCAGCCAAAACCTTCCCTGCAGACCTTGCTAAACTCCCACCAGCAGTTTGCTGCCCTGAGTGATCTTAGAAGTGGATCCTTCCCCCAGTTAAGCTCCCCACGCTGATCTTTGTAGACAGATATGAACTATTCCTGCCAAGTCCACCTATATAGGAAAATCATGGAGGAAGAAAAAGGTTTGTTGTTTCAGTCACTAAGTCATGTCTGAGTCTTTTGCATCCCCATGGACTGTAGCCCGCCAGTCTCCTCTGTCCATGGAATTTTCCAGGCAAGAATACTGGCGTGGGTTGCCATTTCCTTCTCCAGGGGATCTTCCCAACTCAGGGATTGAACCGGTGTCTCCTACAATGCAGGTGGATTCCTTACTACTGAACCACCTGGGAAGCTCAAGAAAAAGGTTACTTGTATTTAAAGTGACTAGATTTTCTTTTTAAAATCAGCTTTGATGAAGTATAAGGTGTATAACTTTACAATAATGTTCAGCATACAATTCAGTTAATTTTGATAAATATTTGCAGTCTTTTCATTACTTAACAGACTCAGAATAGTTAAATCGTTTTACAAAGTTCTGTTGTATACCGTAGCATTTAATTCCCTGTCACTATCCTCAGTCCCTGGTAACCACTAATCTATTACTAGAGTTTTGCCTTTTCCAGAATGGAAAATTTGTTTCTGTACTCGTTTTTAGCTATTATAAATATACCTGTTATGAATATTCAAGTATAAATCTTTTTGTAGACGTCAGTTTTCACTGGTAAAGAATGGGATTGTTGGGTTATATGGTAGTATAGGGGCTTGCAGGTAAAAATCTTCCTGCAATGCAGAAGACACACGAGACTCAGGTTCAAACCCTGGGTTGGGAAGATCCCCCGGAGAAGGAAGTGGCTGCCACTCCAGTATTCTTGCCTGAAAAATCCCATGGACAGAGGAGCCTAGTGGGCTACAGTCCAATGGGTCGCAAAGAGTCGGACATGACCGAGTGACTAAACACAGCACACGTGGTAGGGTAGTATAAGCCTAATTTTTTAAACTGTTTTCCAAAATAATTTTTCCAGCAGTGTGTGGGACTTTTAGTTTCCCTGTGTTTTGGTTAGTTCTTGTTATTGCTTTTTATTTTTTTTCTTTTTAAGTACAGCAATTCTCATGGGTGTAAAGGCAACTCATTCCTCTTTTAGACTTAATGACTAGTAATATTCACATCCTTCATGTGTTTGCCATTTCTGTCATGTTAAAAAAAATGGGTTGTGTATCTCTTTAATACTTAGTTTTAAGGTTTCTTATATATGCTGCTACTGCTGCTAAGTTGCTTCAGTCATGTCCGACTCTGTGCGACCCCATAGACGGCAGCCCACCAGGCTCCACCGTCCCTGGGATTCTCTAGGCAAGAACACTGGAGTGGGTTGCCATTTCCTTTTCCAATGCATGAAACTGAAAAGTGAAAGTGAAGTCACTCAGTCGTGTCTGACTCTTAGTGACCCCATGGACTGCAGCCCACCAGGCTCCTCTGTCCATGGGATTTTCCAGGCAAGAGTACTGGAGTGGGGTGCCATTGCCTTCTCTGTTCTTATATATAAGGTTGGCCAAAAAGTTCATTTGAATATTTGAACCCAATATTTGGGATGGGCTTCCCTGGTGGCTCAGTGGTAAAGAATCTGCCTGACAATGCAGGAGACGTGGGTTCGACCCTTGAGTCAGGAAGATCCCCTGGAAAAGGAAATGGTAACCCACCCCAGTACGCTTGCCTAAATAATCCCATGGATAGAGGAGCCGGTGGGCTAGAGTCCATGGGGTTGCAAAAGAGTCAGGCACAATTTAGCAACTAAACAACAACAACAAATATTTGGGATATGTTTCCTATCAGGTAAATAATAATATAAATATTTTCTCCTATTCTCTAGGTTGTTGTCTTTTCACTGTCTTGATGAAGTCTTTGGAAACACACAGTTCATAATTTTGGTCAAATACAGTTTATCATGTTTTTCTTTTGTGGTTCATATCTTTGTGTTTCTTCCAAAAAAAAAATCAAAACCAAGCAAAATGTGAATAAAAACTTTGCCTAAACAGGATAACAAAGATTTTTCTCCTGTATTTTCTTCTAGAAACTTTATATGTTTAGCTTATGCATCTAGGGGTATGACTCATTTTGATTTAATGTATATGGTGTGGGGCAAATTTCATCATTGTTGTTTGCATGTGGATATCAAATATTTTCAGCAACATTTGTTAAAAAGATGATCTTCTCATTGAAATATCTTGGCACCTTTCTTGAAAATCATTTGACCATGTTTATATGGTTATGTTTCTGGAGTATATTTTGTTCTGTTATTTTCTTTTGATTATGTGTCTGTCCTTGTGCCAATATCTATTCTCTTAATTACTGTAACTTTATTATCAATCTTGAAATCAGTTAGTGTTAAGTTCTACAACATTTGTATTTTATTCAAAGATATTCTAACTATTCCAGATCTTTGCATTTCCATATATATTTTATGATAAGCTTTTACTTAGTATAAAAGGATTGCTAGAATGGAGATTATATTGGATATATTGATCAATTTACTGACAGTGACATCCTTAAGATAGTATTTTTTCTCATTCTGCATGTCCATTTACTTAGTCCTTTTTGCAGTGTTTAGCAGTTTTCAGTGTATAAATCTTGCACACATTTTGTTAAATTTATTCTTTGCACTCTTTGTAGCAGTCCAAATGGGGTTCAGTTACTAAAGAACACTTCAAAGTGTGCAAAATTAGAATTTATTGCAAGGGAAAGATTCAATATAGCAACAAGATTAGAACAATAAAGATATACATTGCAGCCAGAGGCTCCCTCATTGCAAGAGGTTTAGAAGAGCTGGACACGACTTATGACTGTCCTCTCTGTCGATCATATGGTCACTTTTTCTCTCAGATCGGTTGCCACTAATGTGTGCACAGAACCGTGTAGCCCCCACTGGAGCCTAGGCTTATATTACTTATATTCTGTTTATCATGTAGGCATAGTTTTTCCCATAACCAGCCCCAAAGGTAGAGCCTTCTGTGGTTTTTCACGCAGACCAGATGGAAATCATCAAATCTCACTTGTTAATAAACATTGTTGACAGTCTGGTACAGACTACCCTGAAACTCACCTTCGGCCTGTCAGCACAAAGCAGCACTATCAAGCCATACATTTCTTGTCTTGACAGGAATCAACGCCATACAAGTACATTTTTACTTTAGCAAAACAGCTCAGGCTAATTCCCGATATGCTGTAAGTGAACCACATCCCTAAACTTTTCTTTGGTCCTATTACAGTGGTTATTCTAAAAAGCTTCTATTTCCAATATGTATTGCTTTTATATGTAAACAAAACATACTTTTTGTATATTGACCTTATATCCTGTGACCTTGCTAACTTGTTATTTTTAATAACTTCTTGTAGATTTTATAGGAATTTTTACATTGAAAATCATGCAGTCTTTGAATAAGGCTAGTTTTTCTTCTTTCTTATAAATCTGTATGCCTTTTATTTCTTTTTCTTGCTTTGTTGCATTCACTAAGAACTCTAGTATAGTGTTGACTAAAAGTGAAGACAGCATTCTTTCTGATCTCAGAGATAAAACATTCACTATCTCAGCATTAAGTAAGGTGTTGTTTCTAGGATTTTTGTGGATATCTTTATCAGATTGAAGTACTCTTCCTTTTATTCCCAGTTGTTATCATGAGTGGGTATTGAATTTTGTCAAATGCCTTTTTTGCTTTCATTAAGACAGTCATTTGGCTCCTTTGGTGGAGGCATGGGCGAGGTATGTTAGTCTGTTAATATGGTAAACTCGTATTGATCTTTGAGTGTTAAAAGAGCTTTGCATTCCTAGAATAGACTCTCTTGACCATGATTCTTTTTATGTATTCCTTTGTTCAATTTGAAAACATTCTCTTCAGGATTTTTACTTCTGGGTTTATGAGACTCATGAGTCTGTAGTTTTCTTTTTTGGTACTGTCTTTGTTTAATTAGGGTACTAGGTTAATGCTTGACTGTGAATGATCTGTAGCATATTTCTTCTGTAGTATTTTGCACAACTTTGTGTAGCATTGTTACCCATTTCTTACG
Source organism: Bos indicus x Bos taurus (assembly GCF_003369695.1). Taxonomy (NCBI): domain Eukaryota; kingdom Metazoa; phylum Chordata; class Mammalia; order Artiodactyla; family Bovidae; genus Bos; species Bos indicus x Bos taurus. Next base: position 65,802,622 of record NC_040090.1, on the reverse strand, counting down.
TTTGGTCTAACTCACCAGTGAAGGAAGCCACATGGACCTGTGAACTTTCTTTGTGGATAGGTTTTTAAACTACAAATTCTTTTTCTCTAATAAATATATAGCTATTTAGGTTATGAAATTTCACCATTCTATTTAATTTGCTGAATTTGTTGATACAGAATTTTTAGTGATGTTTTCTTGCTAACCTTTTACTGTCTGTGTGATCTATAGTGATGTTTTCTCTCTCATTCTTGATTATGTGAATTCTGTCTACTCTCTTTTTTTCTAGTCAGTTTTATTAACCTTTCAAAGAGTTTGCTTTCATTGATTTTCAATAAAGATATTGTTTTTATATTTTTTGTTTTGTGATAGCAGGACTATCCTTGTCCCTCATAACCTTTATAGTGCAGATCCCTACTGTTCTAGTTTAATGTGTACTGGTGTTTTACTGCTTCACCTCCCAGCTGAATGTGCTTTCTGGAGCAACTATTGTTATTAGTTTTTGTCATTTACACAGAATTTTGATTTAAATTGGACTTGTAACAGTGGATAAAGGTCTTAGAAGTTGGCCTAAGTTGATTAGTCTTCTTGTAACTAATTTATATAGAATTCAATAGTAAGTTAAAACAAAAAGGCATAGAGAGAATTCTCATTATTTGGATGGCAAATTTAACCTTTTTTAAATATAACATTTCCTCTGTAATGTGGTTTGAGTATTTATATTTCATCATAATTTACATGCTTATTAATATGCTTTATATACTTCTAGTCTCATTTTCTTTTGGTATATAAAAGAAGGACTCTTTAAGTTCATTTGTCTGATTTAGAGATTTCTTTTAACCTCACTTCAAGTCTTTTTCCCATGCTGCAGTGGAGACGAATGCAAAGGAATCCATACCAGGATTTAACAGAATAGGAAATGGAACTCTACCTAGTAAATATGGGCTTACTTAGTACATTTACATGTGACTAGAGTTATCACAGTTTTGTTTATAAACTCTTTCAGAATTTCATCTGTTATGTAAGGAGAGTTGTGTCATTATCACTACAACTCAAATTCTGGAAAATGTAAATACTTCCATTGTGCTTGGCCAACAGCGAGTAACAGTAGCGGTTATTTACTGACCTTTTCAGATATTTTTAGATGAGGAAAGGTATAAATAAGTAAAGCAACTCTTTGATTTCTGGTAAATGGTCTGGAGGCTGAAGAGCCATAGAAAGGGACTCATTCTGCATCTTGTGCAGTTTATTGTCCCTTTATCTGCTTGCTCAGCCACTCGTTAATAATGATCCCAAGGGAGCAGACTCAGGCTATATCCTTCTTCTTATACCCATGCTAGAAATCTTAACTACTTCATCCTTGCTGCTGCTGCTAAGTCGCTTCAGTCATGTCCGACTCTGTGCGACCCCATAGACAGCAGCCCACCAGGCTCCCCCATCCCTGGGATTCTCTAGGCAAGAACACTGGAGTGGGTTGCCATTTCCTTCTCCAATGCATGAAAGTGAAAAGTGAAAGTGAAGTCACTCAGTCATGTCCGACTCTTAGTGACCCCATGGACTGCAGCCCACCAGGCTCCTCTGTCCGTGGGATTTTCCAGGCAAGACTATTGGAGTGGGGTGCCATTGCCTTCTCCACTTCATCTTTGAACTAATCCCTAAAATTACTATTTCTCTCAATTTTTATAAACAGTTTTTCTCAACTCTCTACTTCCACCTCTCCCTTCCATCTAATTTCTTTTGATATATTATTGTCATTAATCTTGCTAAAAACATTGCAGTTATATCACTCTTTTGCTTCCCAAACTTTTACAGAATAAAATATTCTAAACGCTTCATCCCTAATAAATGCTTTTTCTAGTTTCACCATCTTGGAACATGGACTCATCCTCAGTTATTAACAATTTCTGTCATATTTAAAAAATATATTAGTAATATTTTAAAACACATGAAATACCCCCTTAACTATTTTAAGTATACTGTTCAGTGTTGTTAAGTACATTCATGTTATTGTGCAACCAGTCTTCAGAACCTTTTCATTCTGAAGAGCTGAAATTCTATTTATTAAATAGTAATATCACAGTATTTGTCTTTTTGAGACTAGCTTATTTCATTTAGCATAATGCTTTTATGATTCATCCATGTTGAAGCATGTATCAGTTTCCTACCTTTTTAAGGCTAAATATCAGGTCTCTTTTTAAGACTGAGTTTTTTTTTTTATAGGAAGAGGATTGAAGATGTTATAATATTAAATATGTGAGAAGAATTACTATAGTTAGAAGGAGGGTGGTAGGGGGTAGATTCTGAGGCTTCTGGAACTTTCAACTTTGCTTGCCCTACTTTATAGGGTAGCAGAATATGCCATCCCAAAACATGCCATGGGGATGTAAGGATTATTCTAGGTCAAGGGCATGTAAACGGCAGATCCAAGAAGGCCATTCTGACCTTTCTTTTTCTTCTTGAGAGCAAGAGGTAAACTCTTATGTCAAAGGTGCCATCCTGATACCAGATGAAAGGAAACCATTCTTACTGTTAGAGAGTGGCCGTCTGTGTGAACAGACCTTGTTACTCACTCTCACCTTCCTACTCGCTTTTCCACAATTAACTACTCTAGCCCAAATCCTTTGTCTTGTTTTCACAGTTTACTACTCTTTGTCCAACCCCATACATAAGCTTTTGGCCCTAACTACTTTGGGTCTTTATTTTCCTTTTGAAGGCTTTCAGAAATATACACACAAAAAAATTACTAAATAAAATGTATGTGTTTTTCTCCTGTTACTGTGTCTTGAGTCATTCTTCTTAGGCCCAGCTGGGAGAAGGTAGAGGAGAAATTTTACCCTTCCATACAATCTTGTTTCCCGTTTACTGAGTTTCTTTTAGGTATTAGTAGTGCCTGGGTTTTCACAATTTTTTTGTTTTTATTTAGGTAAAATCTCATTTCAGAGCATGTTTACTTCTAATTAATAAGCATGTGTGTGTATTTAGTCACTAAGTCCTGTCCGGCAGGCTTCCCTGTCCTTCATTATCTTCACTTTAATAGGTATACGGTTCAATACTGTTATCTTCTATTTTAGGAACTGCCTTTTCTTTGCAGTCTTTGAATATTTGTTTTTTTTTTTTGTTTTTATTCTTTTCACTGAAGAGCTGTTAAAACCGAGGATCCTATTAGTAGGGCAGAAATAGAGATGCAGACACAGAGAAGGGACTTGTGGACACAGTGGGGGAAGGATAGGGTAGCATTAAGAGAATAGCATTGAAATATATACATTACCATGTGTAAAATAGATAGTGGGAAGTTCTTATATAACGCAGGGAGCTTAGCCTGGTGCTTTGTGATGACCTGGAGGGTTGGGATGGGAATGGGTGGGAGGCAGCTTCAAGAGGGAGGGGACACATGTATACTTATGGTTGATTCGTGTTGTCATACAGCAGAAACCGGCACAACACTCTAAAACAATAATCCTCCAGTTAAAAAAAAAAAAAACAAACTACCTAATGGAAGTGTCTTTTTGGACTCATGATAACCCAGATGACCTGAAAAATAAGTTATTTCTTTGGAGTTCTTAGTCATAGATAAGCATGCGGGTGACAAAGCTTACTTTACTTGTTATATAATAAAACATTCTAAAAAGTTCAGCCTTCGATTTGGACAGAGCTTTTTCACCCCTACTTATTGTGTAATAGATATGATTGTCTCCTGAAAGGGTTAGTTCTTGGCCTCCTTGAACAGGAACTATGCTAAGAAATTTTGGGGGACAAATCTGATCACTTTATACTTCCAGAGTATGCCCTTGTCTTTTCCAATATATGAGAATTCTAAGCTATTGTAAGCTACTATGTGCTTTGCAGTATGATTCAAATCTGTTTCATGTCCTGTTTCTTGCCAGACTCCCAATTCCCCCTACTCACTTTCATCCCTGCTTTCATCTCCACAAAATGACTTAGAATTCTCCAAATGTGGCCTACACTTTGCCTAGCCTAGCAAATAAGATTCTCCCTGCTTGGAATACCCTGTTCTTGTTTCTCTATATCTGGTGAAATCTGTCTATTTGATGGAAACGCCTGTCAGAGGTTCTTATCTGAACCTCAGAACTCAATGATTTAAGTGACTGTTTCTCATTTTTTTTAATTTTATTTTTTAACTTTACAATATTGTATTGGTTTTGCCATATATCAAAATGAATCCGCCACAGGTATACATGTGTTCCCCATCCTGAACCCTCCTCCCTCCCCATACCATCCCTCTGGGTGGTCCCAGTGCACCAGCCCCAAGCCTCCAGTATTGTGCATCGAACCTGGACTGGCGACTCGTTTCATATATGATATTATACATATTTCAATGCCATTCTCCCAAATCAACCCACCCTCTCCCTCTCCCACAGAGTCCAAAAGACTGTTCTACACATCTGTGTCTCTTTTGCTGTCTCGTATACAGGGTTATTGTTACCATCTTTCTAAATTCCATATATATGCATTAGTAAAGATAGCGTGTGGAAAAAAAATAAAGATGGTGTATGAAAATTATCGTTCTAGATGTATATGGACAAAGTTAATTTATTACCTTCAATAGATGCTTTAGGGCATTAGGAATTAATGTTTCTTTTGCGAACCCCCCACCCTGCCCCGAATACATTGGAGAAGGAAATGGCAATGCACTCCAGTATTTTTTGCGTGGAGAATCCCAGGGACAGAGGATCTTGGTGGGCTGCCATCTATGGGGTCGCACAGAGTTGGACACGACTGAAGTGACTTAGCAGCAGCAGCAGCCGCTAAATACCATCTAGTCTGAATTTGTTTCCTTCTATTGCTCTTGCACAAATTTTACCCTCCTTTGGAACATTTGTCACATTATAATTATTTGTTTGTACATTTTATATTATGTTTTGTTAGCTTTTCTATTTAGGCTGGGCATCTAGAGAACAGAGCCTGTCTTCTAGGACTTGACACCATGCCTGATATAGCACAGATGGTCAATAAATTTTAGTGAATATAAATAGATACAGATGCTGAGGATTATACTGACTTAAAGTGATTTAAATTTATTTTTTTCAGCACAGCTGTAGTCTACATTGTTGATTCCTTTTTCTAATTTATTTTTGTATTTGCTTTCTTTCTTGAGTACCTTAATATTTGCTGCCCTATTTTCTGGTTGACTCTGTGTCACACATTAGCAGTTTTATTGTTCTTTGTGGGTGCTTCGTCTGTCTAAATAGAGTTAAGTGCTCCTAGTGAGGGCTTCCAGGGTGGATCAGTGGGAAAGAATCTGCCTGCAGTATAGGAGATGCGAGTTTGATCCCTGGGTCAAGAAGATTCCCTGGAGAAGGAAACAGCAACCCACTCCAGTATTCTTGCCTGGGAAATCCCATGGACAGAGGAGTCTGGGAGGCTGTAGTCCATGGGGTTGTAAGAGAGTTGGACATGATTAGCAACTAAACAACAGCAATGAGAACCTATTGGTATAGATTTCTGGAATCTCTAGTGTCAGATTTATAAGATGTTGAATTCTTATTAATTGACAGTTACATGAAAAGTTATATGTGAGATGATGTTTTTGCCTATTTGTTTGAATATAATGTTGCTTTTGTAGTATTTATAATTTTTGTGTTATCTATTCCCATTTTCTTAGTTGATTATGTTCTCTGTACATTATTATATTTACCCCTTAAATGTTTGTTCTGTGAATTGATTCCTCATCCAGGTGGTAAACTAATTTCCCTCCATTCTTTTTGCATCCCTGTATGTAGAGATGCAAATAGATGCGTGCTAAGTCACTGTAGTTGTGTCTGACTCTTTGCAACCTCATGGACTGTAGCTGCTGGGTTCCTCTGTCCATGGGATTCTCCAGTCAAGAATACTGGAGTGGGTTGCCATGCCCTCCTCCAGGGGATTTTCCCCACCCAGGCGGAAGGAATTGAACCCCCATCTCTTATGTCTCCTGCATTGGCAGTCAGGTTCTTTACCATTAGCGCCACTTGGGAAATAGATACTCATTATTTTTTAATGTCATGTTATTAAGTACATGCTGTGTTCTTGAAGAACAGAAAAGTGGATCATTTGAATTGATAGAACCACATATGGTGCTTTTTCAGCCTCTGGAGGATAGTGACAGTGCTGCTTCTCTTTGTGGAAAAGACCCTGTGGTGGTTAGATTTTGTACTTTGGAATGTCAGAATGCATTCTTTGAATGCCATAGTGTGATTGTTTCCATTTTTGTGAAGCACATATTTCACTAGACCATAGTTTTCTGACAGTATTAGAATAAAAAAAAAAAAAGTTTATCTTCACATCTCCTTAAACGCCTAGCCAATGAAGATTAAAAGGACACATTCACTATTTTATTAACTGGTTTCTGTTCTGTTGTGTTGTCTTTCTCCTCTCCTTAAAGCTTGAGATGTGTGCTTTCTGAGGTCGATTAGAAACATTTTCAAAGTGCCTGAGTTGGCGAAATGTTAAACTACTCCAGGATTGGAAGTAGATTGGCATGTGTAGAGAAGACCACATCACTAGCAAACTAAGATGTCAGATCTGTGAATCCTGACTATATTATGTTTTGTTTCCTGAATTTATTCTTAACTTCTTATAGTCTCAGTTTTCTCTTTCTCTTGTTTTGAAATACATTAATATTCAGTTCAGTCAGTTCAGTCACTCAGCCGTGTCCGATACTGCAACCCCATGGACTGCAGCATGCCAGGCCTTCCTGTCCATCACCAACTCGCAGAGTTTACCCAAACTCATGTCCATTGAGTCGGTTGGATGGTGATGCCGTCCAACCATCTCATCCTCTGTCGTCCCCTTCTCCTTCTGCCCTCAATCTTTCCCAGCCTCAGGATATTTTCAAATGAGTCAGCTCTTTGCATCAGGTGGCCAAAATATTGGAGTTTCTGCTTCAACATCAGTCCTTCCAATGAACACCCAGGACTGATCTCCTTTAGGATGGACTGGTTGGATCTCCTTGTAGTCCAAGGGACTCTCAAGAGTCTTCTCCAACACCACAGTTCAAAAGCATCAGTTCTTCGGCGCTCAGCTTTTTTATACTCCAACTCTCACATCCATACATAACTGCTGGACAAACCAGAGCCTTTACTAGACGGACCTTTGTTGACAAAGTAATGTCTCTGCTTTTTAATATGCTGTCTAGGTTGGTCATAACTTTCTTTCCAAGGAGTAAACATCTTTTAATTTCATGGCTGCAGTCACCATCTGAAGTGATTTTGGAGCTCCAAAAAAGAAAGTCTGCCTCTGTTTCCACTGTTTCCGCATCTATTTGCCATGAACTGATGGGACCAGATGCCATGATCTTAGTTTTCTGAATGTTGAGCTTTAAGCCAACTTTTTCACTCTTCTCTTTCACTTTTACCAAGAGGTTCTTTAGTTCTTCTTCACTTTCTGCCATAAGGTTGGTGTCATATGCATATCTGAGGTTATTGATATTTCTCCTGGCAATCTTGATTCCAGCTTTTGTTTCATCCAGCCCAGCGTTTCTCATGATATACTCTGCATATAAGTTAAATAAGTAGGGTGACAATATACAGCCTTGATGTATTCCTTTCCCTATTTGGAACCAGTTCCTTGTTCCATGTCCAATTCTAACTGTTGCTTCATGACCTGGATACAGATTTCTCAGGAGTTAGGTCAGGTGGTCTGGTATTCCCATCTCTTTCAGAATTTTCTACAGTTGATTGTGATCCACACAGTCAAAGGCTTTGGCATAGTCAATAAAGCAGAAATAGATGTTTTTCTGGAACTCTCTTGCTTTTTCCATGATCCAGCGGATGTTGGCAATTTGATCTCTGGTTCCTCTGCCTTTTCTAAAACCAGCTTGAACATCTGGAACTTCACGGTTCACGTACTGTTGAAGCCTGGCTTGGAGAATTTTGAGCATTACCTTGCAAGAAGGTGAGATGAGTGCAATTGTGCAGTAGTTTGAGCATTCTTTGGCATTGCCTTTCTTTGGGATTGGAATGAACATTGACCTTTTCCTGTCCTGTGGCCACTGCTGAGTTTTCCAAATTTGCTGGCATGTTGAGTGCAGCACTTTCACAGCATCATCATCTTTTAGGATTTGAGCTATTTGAAATAGCTCAATTGGAGCTATTTCACCTCCACTAGCTTTGTTCATAGTGATGCTTCCTAAGGCCCACTTGACTTCACATTCCAGGATGTCTGGCTCTAGGTCCGTGATCACACCATCGTGATTATCTGGGTCGTGAAGATTTTTAATTATATTAATAATTATATTAGTTATTAGGAGGGATTAGTTATCCCTTCTAATCCCACAGATATAAAGTGGCTTAAAAAATACTTCTAAATGTAACAAAGTAGAAAACATCACGCAAAGTATAGATAGAATAGAAATGACTAGTGGGACATTTAACATACAGGTCATGGAAGGTTTCACATGGTTATTATTATGGATCAGGAATTTGACTCTGAGGTCTTAACTGCCAAAATTAAAAGGAAACAGTTTTTCCATACAGAGAGAAGTTTTTTCTACTCTAAAGAAACACAGCTTTTCCTTGCAATTCAACAATTGTCCCACAGTACATAAAAGTATTATAATACATTTTATATGGCAATTTTCAATACCTATCTTAAGTACATTGGAGAGATGATGCCAGGGTAAGTTCAGGGACGGCGACTCTGTAGAAACCTATAAGATACTCATACACATTCACATTTGCGCCTTCCCGCTGTGTGCCGCCCCCACACACGTGCAGCATCTTCTCCCCTCATGCGTGCATACTTCTTTGAGTAAGGTGGAGCTTACTTAGATTGTCAAGGTATAGCAGCTGTTTTCTGACAAAGCAGTGAATTACAACTTACCATTCTTAAAATGGTTAGTTCATTCCAAAGTAAGTTAAAAATCATGCAGATGCTCTGGCTTTAGCTGAAAGAGCCTTACTTTAGGTGCTCATATAAATAACTGATAATAGTATTATTTTGATCAAATCACTCTGATAGTTTGTGGTCTTTATTAGGAAGTTTTGACATCTAGCATCTTAGATTCAGAATTAATGAGGCAAATTAATAGTGAGTTTCATAATATGTTAACTCCTGAAATCCTACTACATGAGTAGAGAGTTAATTGCATTTACTAAAGAAAATTCACATCAGTTCAACCTGTTTACTTGATTAGCTTGAATTTAAATATGTTTGAAATTAGTTTTAGTTCAATCTTTTATTGGGATCATTGTTGAGTTATTAATGATTCAACCAAATCCTTCAAATTATTATTGTATGGTGTAAATAATTTAAGTTTTTTGGAGAAGAGTCAGTTTAGGATATGTTTTAAGTAGCCTTGGTCAGTGATAGCATACTAACTTGGAAATAGCCACACTGAGTCCTAAAGATTCATTTCATGTTTCACTAATATCGTTTCTTTTGAACTTAACCACTTCTGTTCTTACACTCAGGCATTCTTTTGGCATAAGGAAGAAAATAATTTGGGAGGTGGAACACAGTTATTATGCATCCTGTCAATATGTTTTCCCTATTTAGAGTTGATGGTTTGGTTAGATTTCTATTAGGGGGGAACATGATTTGGCAGAATGGTGCAATGTTTTTGTAACACATCACTAATCATGAGAGGAATTTGTTTTCTTAGAGCTTTTCCTTTCTCTTTTTTCTTCCATTGTTGTGATTTTGTTTTCAGATTGTCTTCTTTTATTACTATAACTGTCTTTAGTCTGCATAGCTGTCCTTTTGCTTGCCTGTTTTGTTCTGTATGTGCTGTTTCTTTTGTTCCTAGTCTTCCCTGAATCGTGTCACATAACTTTTATTAACTCCACACCCCCCCACCCTATTTTATTTCACCTCTGTCCGTACAAGATTACTATTTCTTTTTCCTAAAGTGACATAAGAAAATTCGGATTTTTTTCATAGAGATATTCAAGGGTAACACTGGAACTTGAAAAAAGCATTTAGGTTGGGATTTTGACTAATATTAATTGCTTATGTGATTTGAAAGATGCATTAATTTTTTAGTGAAGAGTAATTTTCTTGATTTCTATTAGATTGGTGCAAAAGTAATTGCGGTTTTGCATTGTTGAACTTTGCTGTTTGATATTGGAATACATTCTTAATGTACTCTTATACATCATTTTAATGTGCATTTCTCACTTTAAGTTTTTTTGCTAATGACATTACTTGCTGTTTAGTTTATATTTATTTTAGACTAGGGAAATGATGTTAGACAAAAAGCAAATTTAAGCAGTTTGCACCAACCAATATTAATGTAATTTATTCTTTTAAATATGCAGAGGAAAGATAGCAATAGGTGTCCCATTGCAACACATGTATTCTTTATTTAGTGAATTCTCTATCACAGGATTTGCTCAAGTAGACACTGTATTTCAGTCTCAGAGAGGTTATAGGCTCCAGCATTTGGAAAGTAAACTAAAGTTTCCTACAAACAATGTTTGAAAAGTTTTTACATCAGAGACACTTTGGAGTTCTGAGAAGAGCATAAGCTTCAGTGTTTGAGATTATAAAATTTGAGTTTGATGGGTCTGTGTTTAGAACTTGACTCGATCTCTTTTAGCAGGGTACTTGTTTAATTTAATTCATTTTGTTTAACTTAATTCCTGTAAGATGCAGGAAATACCTCAAAATGAAAGTTGTGAGAAGTAAATGAAATGTAAAACATCTAGCATGGTGTCTGGCGGATGGCATCTCTAATTAGATGCTGCTGCTGCTAAGTCACTTCAGTCGTGTCCAACTCTGTGCAACCCATAGACAGCAGCCCACCAGGCTCCCCCGTCCCTGGGATTCTCCAGGCAAGAACACTGGAGTGGGTTGCCATTTCCTTCTCCAATGCATGAAAGTGAAAAGTGAAAATGAAGTCGCTCAGTCGTGTCTGACGCTCAGGGACCCCATGGACTGCAGCCTTCCAGGCTCCTTTGTCCATGGGATTTTCCAGGCAAGATTACTGGAGTGGGATGCCATTGCCTTCTCCTTCTAATTAGCTACTATTCTATAAACTTCTCAAAGAAAGGTTTAGTGACCTTCTGATTTACTGGTAAGTCCCTCTGGGTTGGCACTTGTCATGTATTGGAACTTAAGACAGATTTCACAGTATCATGGCGTGGGTTAAGAAATCAGCTTTATTGGAAACAGGGTACATCTTACGGGGAAGAGCCAGAATCAGCAAGGAGAAAGTAAGGCATTGATTTCCTGTCATTTTGTTATTCCACACAGAGGGATGCCAGAGCTTTTGACAGTCTGCTCGATATAAAGCATAGGCAGGTCTCCTGCCTATATATATATATTAATATATATATATATTTAATACATGTATATTATTATATAATATATATATATATATATATATATATATATATTATCCTGTCTTATAGAGAACAAGTGGTAGATCAACCTCATCCATGAATTGTCACACAGACAATTTGGGAACCAGACAGAATACAGTGGATGCCTGTAGTCATCTAAAAGTTCATCTGTCCAGCATGTGGAGACTGAGGCCCAGGGGAAGTTGGGTTTGCCTTGCTAAGGGAAGAAGCTCTCATTTTGTCTCTCCTGCTGGGAGAAGGGGGTGAAGTAGTGATTCCACCTCACTGATGAGGTACCCAGAGTGACTCCTGACTACATTTACAGACAAATTCTACTCCTTGCATCATAACCAGGGTCAATGAATCCATTTTCTCAATGAGTAAGAGTCAAGTGTGAAATATTATGCTCTTTATGTCGATGTTGGAATAGATAACAGAAGAATGCCTTTCAGCGTCTTTGAATGAATGTTGCTGTCAACAAAAACTGGTCTCAATTTGGCTAGTCTCAGCTCAGCTTCACAAATTATTGGTTATTTGGCACTTACTTTAAGAATTAAACAGCCAGTAAGATGAGGTCCATATCCTCAGGGAGTTTGGCATGATGTCTACAGAGGAGTAAAATAGACATAGAAGAACTTTTAAAAAATATTTATTTATTTGGCTACATCAGGTCTTATTTTTTTTTTCAATTAGTATATTTCTTTTCTTTTTTTTTTTTTAATTTTTAAACTTTACATAATTGTATTAGTTTTGCCAAATATCGAAATGAATCCGCCACAGGTATACATGTGTTCCCCATCCTGAACCCTCCTCCCTCCTCCCTCCCCATACCATCCCTCTGGGTCGTCCCAGTGCACTAGCCCCAAGCATCCAGTATCGTGCATCGAACCTGGACTGGCAACTCGTTTCTTACATGATATTTTACATGTTTCAATGTCATTCTCCCAAATCTTCCCACCCTCTCCCTCTCCCACAGAGTCCATAAGACTGCTCTATACATCAGTGTCTCTTTTGCTGTCTCGTACACCGGGTTATTGTTACCATCTTTCTAAATTCCATATATATGCGTTAGTATACTGTATTTATGTTTTTCCTTCTGGCTTACTTCACTCTGTATAATAGGCTCCAGTTTCATCCACCTCATTAGAACTGATTCAAATGTATTCTTTTTAATGGCTGAGTAATACTCCATTGTGTATATGTACCACAGCTTTCTTATCCATTCATCTGCTGATGGGCATCTAGGTTGCTTCCATGTCCTGGCTATTATAAACAGTGCTGCAATGAACATTGGGGTACACGTGTCTCTTTCCCTTCTGGTTTCCTCAGTGTGTATGCCCAGCAGTGGGATTGCTGGATCATAAGGCAGTTCTATTTCCAGTTTTTTAAGGCATCTCCACACTGTTCTCCATAGTGGCTGTACTAGTTTGCATTTCCACCAACAGTGTAAGAGGGTTCCCTTTTCTCCACACCTTCTCCAGCATTTATTATTTGTAGACTTTTGGATGGCAGCCATTCTGACTGGTGTGAAATGGTACCTCATAGTGGTGTTTTGATTTGCATTTTTCTGATAATGAGTGATGTTGAGCATCTTTTCATGTGTTTGTTAGCCATCTGTATGTCTTCCAGAAAGCAGGAATAGAAGGAACATACCTCAACATAATAAAAGCTATATATGACAAACCCACAGCATACATCAGGTCTTAGTTGTGACACATGAAGATCTCTCCTTGTGGCACAGGCTTCTCTAGACCTAGTTGTGGCATACAGGCTTAGTTTGTTCCACGGCATATGGGATCTTAGTCCCCCAACCAGGGATCAGATCTGTATTCCCTGCCTTAGAAGGCAGATTCCTAATCAGTGGATGGCCAGGAAGTTCCTAGAAGTGGAAGAATTTCTTAAAAATAGAAGTAGAGTATAACAAAACTATGAAACATAATCACTAGAAGACTGAGGAAGAAAACGAGAAAATGTCTCAAAAGATAGCAAATGTGAAACTTTTTTATTTTCAAAACCGTAATTTGGTATTACCAAATGAGGGCTTCCCTGATAGCTCAGTTGTTAAAGAATCTGCCTGTAATGCAGGAGACCTTGGTTCGATTCCTGGGTCGGGAAGATCCGCTGGAGAAGGGATAGGCTACCCACTCCAGTATTCTGGCCTGGAGAATTTTGTGGACTGTCAAAAAGAATTGAACACGACTGGGTGACTTAAACTTTCATTACCAAATAAAGTAATGAACAGCTGTTAACTTTAGAATGCAAAATAAAAATACTTCATTATTTTAAAGATGCAAAAGCAAGAAAATACAGCATAAACTTATCTACATTTTTAAATAGTCTGTGTGATGGATAATGCCATTTAAATACTTTCAATAGAAAATGCTTGGGGCTGGTGCACTGGGACGAGCCAGAGGGATGGTATGGGGAGGGAGGAGGGAGGAGGGTTCAGGATGGGGAACACATGTATAATTTTTTTTAATTAAAATTGAATAAAAAAAAAAAAAAGAAAAATGACTTATAAATTAAGTTACAGAAGATCAAAAAGTCTGTGTAATACCAACTTTTAACTATAAATAACTAAAAAAATTGTCCTCTCTTCCGTTTTTACTGCTCTTTGCCTTTAGGAAGAAATATTACATTGTAAGGCTGCCGTCTTTTTGGATGAGGACAGGGATCAAGGTCTTCTTTAATATAACTTCTTTCCATACAAGTCTGAGTGGAAGGAAAACCAATTTTCCTGAAATTCTCTAGTGTGTTGGGTGGAATATAGCGAAATTGGTGTCTTGAGCAGGAAACCAACTTCGTTCCTCTTTCTTCTGCTGGAAAATCTGCATAAAAATTTCACATTTCTTACATGTATGTCCAAGCAATTCTCTTCTCTCTTCCTTTTTCCAAACTGCCTCAATATGAGGAAAATTTTGTATGTCAGTCTCTTTTTCATCACCTTTAAAATATGGCTCCAAAAATGCTTTTTGTGTGACTTTATCTTGTTTTTTACTAGGAGGGTTTGGTTTTTCGGCAATAATAGACAGTTCCTTCTTTTTATCTGCCACCTGGGGGAAGCTATCCGCCAAACAGGACTCATATCATCTTCCAAACGATCATTCATTTTTCTTTCTCCATTTGGACTTTTTCTCCCTTCTCCTCTTGCTTCTTCAGTTTTACAAGCATAGTTTCACTAACCAGTGTACACTCCACATCCACTTTTTTCTTCCTGCTAATCTTGACTGACTGCCATCCTTTGTATCTACTACAGTAATACCATTTTATACTGAGAAAGGTCTGCTCCTGGATCTATACTCCACTGAATATTTTCAAGGATATATCTTGGTTTTTTGTGGAGACTTTGCTTTAGCAATTCTGTGTAGATTTAACTGAAGAACTGATGGAAGTTTACATGCTCCATGGACTGACCTGGTTTTTATCATTATAGACTCATGAGAATCAGCACCCTTCACATCATCAAAAAGATTATCTCCAAACTTCTGTGTGGATGTAGAGGGATTTTAAGTACAGAATTTTCTTCCTTTATTTGTAACAGTGTTTCGTTATCTGGAGATTACTCAAGGACTGGAAAAGGTACTCCTGTAAACAGGGCTGTTCTGGGGATTCTGTGATTAACCTGTAGCTCACACTCAAGGCCTTATGTCTTGAGGAAGAGCCATTTCGGAATGGGCTTCAGGGCCTCATGGAGAGTCACTTCAATTCAGTCACTCAGTTGTGTCTGACTCTGCGACCCCATGGACTGCAGCATGCCAGGTTTCCCTGTCCGTCACCAACTTCCAGAGCTTGCTCAAACTCATATCCATCGAGTGAGTGATACCATCCAGCCATCTCATCCTCTGTTGTCCCCTTGTTCTCCTGTCCTCAATCTTGCCCAGCATCAGGGTTTTTTACCAATGAGTCAGTTCTTCACATCAGGTGTCCAAAGTATTGGAGTTTCAGCTTCAGGATCAGTCCTTCCAATGAATATTCAGGACTGATTTCCTTTAGGATGAACTGGTTGGATCTCCTTGCAGTCCAAGGGACTCTCAAGAGTCTTCTCCAACACCACGGTTCAAAAGCATCAATTCTTCAGTGCTCAGCTTTCTTTATAGTTCAACTCTCATATCCATACATGACTATTGGAAAGTCACTTGCCTAAATCTGATTTTAGAGTTCTGACTTTCTTGGCTTTTCTCTTGACACTGAATAGCTGAAAATGGATCAGACAGACCCAGAGGTTTATCCATCCATCACATAGTCTCCATTCATGGAAGAATGACTGTCCAGTGGAAGAGAAAGCTCCTTTTCTTTATCATAAGAGGCTTGGGGGTGCTTAACTTAATCTTCACTTTTCTTCCTCAGTTTTCTTCCTTTTGATTCTGCCTCCCACTGGTTTCAGGGATACCACATGTTTATCAGTATCTTTAATATCATCAATGCTATGCTGCTTATGGATTCACTTGTATTTTTAAGTATCTGCTTATTAGAAGATGACTGGTTAATGATCTTATTCACTTCAGCCCCAAGGTGAGGACATTTGAAAAAGGTCCCATCTTCAGATTTTGATCTAAGTTTCTCTGATCTAGAAGTAGAAGTGTTACTGAAAGGCCCTGTTTTCAGGTGGGTTATTTTCCTGGTCTCTAAAAGAGAAGAGGACAAACTTGTATTCCTTTTTTTGTGATCTCCTTCCAGATAGTGGTAGAGTTCATCACCAAGAGGGCTCCTAGGGCCTTGAGATTCAGATTCTTCTTGAACACAAAGTCCAGGTGTTTCAGCAACAACTGTAGCTATATTATCAGGAGGATAACTGCTTTTTCCATGTGCTTTGCCATTGGAGCTTGACTCTAATCACAAGTGTCCGCCAGTAGAATTTCACTTTCATTAGGTGTATATTATGGTTGAGTTGAAGACTTTGGTACTTTTCTCAATTCATGTGCACACCTGAGTGCTCCAGTTTAGTTTGTGTATCCGACTTGGAGGTGTGTGTGTTTGTTTTGTGTATCGGATGTGGAGGTTTTCCTTTCTTCATAGCCAGTTAGTGCTAGAAAATGAAAAGGTTGTTATTGGTGAATCTAGAATAACATCTGCCTCAGATTCACAATCAGTTGCTTGATGTGGTTAATCATTCTCAATTTTCTGCTGCAGTTGTTCAGAAAACTTTTTGTTTTCTTCCTGTATTCTTTTCATTCATAAGCTCTGTGATAAGTTTAAGATTCTGCTGCCAAAAATTTTCAGACTTTGCTGTTTCTTCCTCATGTGTTTTTCAGTTAGTGCACAGCGGTCACATAATCCTGCTCTTAATTGATCTAAAATTTTAATGATTTCATGAATGACTTTCTGTTGCTCTCTCAGTTGTTGATTTTTGGTGAAGAATTCTTCTAGTCTCTGTACATCTAAAATTTGTTCCTTTTTCAGTCTTGTTACCTTTTTCATTACGTTTACTTGTAAACCTTGTATTTCTTTACCACGATACTCCTTTCAGTTCAGTTAAGTCCCTAAGTTGTGTTCAATTCTTTGCGACCTCATGGATTGCAGCATACCATACTTCCCTCCTCCACACTTCTACTGGTTAATGTTTTCTGACCTATTCTGTTACATTATGCAGGTCAGAAGTTGTCTTTGGCTAGTTTTAAATACAGCTTGTAAGGCTGTGTCTAGATTCTCGAAAGCCCTGACAGGCAAGCAGGCATGCTCAGAGACTGGAAGGAGACAGCCTCATGCTTTTCTCCTCATTCCCTCACTAACCCACCAAAAATGCCTGTGGCCACACCACCTCTCTCAAGGCAGCCTGTACTCTCCAGGGCTGGGGGAGGGCCTGAGGGCCGCAATCCCACTCGCCTCTCCTGAGCCTTTTCAGTGTTGAATCTTAACTTTCCTTCTGGGGGAGAATTTCAAGCATTTTTTTCATTGAAGTGTAATTAATTTATGATATAGTTTCTGGTGTACAGCAAGGTGATTCAGTTATACATATGTGTGTGTGTGTGTGTGACGTGCTAAGTTGCTTCACTTGTGTCTGACTCTGTGTGATGCTATGGGCTGTAGCCCACCAGACTCCTCTGTCCATGGAATTCTCCAGGCAAGAATACTGGAGTGGGTTGCCACGCCCTCCTCCACGGGATCTTCCTGACCCAGAGATCAAACCCGTGGCTCTTAAGTCTCCTGCATTGGCAGGCAGGTTCTTTACCGCTAGCACCACCTGGGAAGTGTGTGTGTGTGTGTGTGTGTGTGTGTGTGTGTGAGAGAGAGAGAGAGAATGTATGTGTATATATATGTGTGTGTGTGTGTACATATATGTTCTTTTTCGTATTCTTTTTCATTATGGTTTATTAGAGATATTGAATATTGTTCCCTGTGCTATACAGTAGGACCTTGTTTGGACATTACATATGTGTGTGTGTGTGTGTGTGTGTATAGTAGTTTGTATCTGCTAATCCCAAATTCATAATTTTTCTGCCCGCTTTCCCTTTGGTGACGTAAGTTTGTTTTTTGTCTGTGAGTCTCTTTCTGTTTTTTAGATAAGTTCATTTATATCATTTTTTAAAGATTTCACATATAAGTGGTATCATATATTTCTCTTTGACTTATTTGACTTGAGGAAATGGCAACCCACTCCAGTATTCTTGCCTGGAAAATCCTATAGACAGAGGAACCTGACGGGCTACAGTCCATGGGATTGCAGAGTCAGACACTACTGAGCAACTAGTAGTAATTGACTTACTGTGATGATCTCTGGATCTATCGGTATTGCTGCAAATGGCATTATTTCATTCTTTTCTATGTCTGAGTAATATTCCATTGTGTGTGTGTGTGTGTGTGGCCTGGGTATGTGTGTGTGTGTTCATGACCAACTCTTTCTGATTCCATGAACGGTAGCCTGCCAGGTTCCTCTGTCCATGGAATTTTCCAGTCAAGAATACTGAAACTGGTTGCCATTTCCTACTCCAGGGAATCTTCCTGATTGAACCTGAGTCTCTTGTGTCTCCTGCATTGGCAGGTGGATTCTTTACCACTGACTGCACTGGGCAGCCCCGTTTGTGTGTGTGTCTGTATATGTATGTATGTATGTATACCACATGTTCTTAGTCAATTCATTTGTTGATGGACATTTAGATTACTTCCATGTCTTGACTGTTGTAAATAGTGCTGCAGTGAACACTGCAGTGCCTGTATCTTTTCAATTTGTATTTTCTCTGAATGTATGCCCAGGAGTGAGATTTTTGATAATACGATGACTAGTTTTAGTTTTTTTTAAGGAGCCTTCATACAATGCTCCATAGTGACGGCACAAACAATGTAGGAGGGTTCCCTTTTCTCCACATCCTCTCTAGCATTTATTATGTGTAGACTTTTTCATGGTGGTTGTGCTGACCAGTGTGAGTTGATACTGCAGTGTAGTTTTGATTGGCTATTCTCTAATAATTAGCAGTGTTGAGCATATTCTCATGTGCCTATTAGCCATCTATATATTTTCTTTGGAGAAATGTCTGTGTCATCTGTCTTTTTTTGACTGGGTTGTTATTTTGTTGTTGAGTTGTATGGGCTGTCTGTGCATTGTAGAAATTAAGCCCTTGGCAGATGCATTGTTTGCAAATACTTTCTGCCAGCCCGTAGGTTGTCTTTTCATTTTGTTCATGATTTCCTTTGCTGTGCATCAAGGATATTGCTAACTCCTGCATAGGCTGTGACTGGAACAGTGGAAAGAAGAGTGATGTAAGACAATTAAAAACATTGCTTGGCTGTGGAGCATCAGGAGTTTGGAGCTTAGCAAAAATTTTGTTTTACTACTTGGGGAATTGTAGATTATAGCAGTTTTTAGTAACTTTTAATTCAGAACGTTACATCTTAGTGTTATTCTTCAGTTACTAAGTCGACTCTCTGTGACTCCATGGAGGGCAGCATGCCAGGCATCCCTCTCCTTCACTATCTCCCAGAGTTCGTGCAAACTCACATTCACTGAGTTGGTGATGCTGGCTAACCATCTCATCCTCTGCCACCGCTTCTCCTTTTGCCTTTTAGTCTTTCCTAGGTGGCCAAAGTATTGGAACTTCAGCTTTAGAAATAGTCCTTTCAATGAATATTCAGGGTTGCTATTCCTTAGGATTGACTGGTTTGGTCTCTGCATTCCAAGGTACTCTCAAAAATCTTCTCCAGCACCACAATTCAAAAGCATCAATTCTTTGGCACTCAGCCTTCTTTATGATCCAACTCTTACATCTGTACATGACTATTAGAAAAGACATGGCTTTGACTATATGGACCTATATCAGCAAAGTGATGTCTCTGCTTTTTAATATGCTGTGTAGTTTTATCATAGCTTTCCTTCCAAGGAGAAAGCATCTTTTAATTTCATGGTTGCAGTCACTATCTGCAGTATTTTCTTGGATCCCATGACAATAAAATCTGTCACTGCTTCCACTTTTTTCCCTTCTATTTTTCATGAAATGACAGGACCAGATGCCATGATGTTAGTTTTTTAAATGTTGCGTTGAAGCCAACTTTTTCACTTTCCTCTTTCACCCTCATCAAGAGGCTCTTTAGTTCCTGTTCACTTCTGCTATTAGAGTGGTATCTTTTGCATAACTGCTGTTGTTTATATTTCTCCTTGCAGTCTTGAGTCCAGCTTGTGATTCATCCTTCCTGGCATTTTGCATGACATACTCTGCAGATGAGTTAAGTAAGCAGGGTGCAAATAGACAGCTTTGTCATACTGCTTTCCCAATTTTGAACTAGTCAGTTAGAATTCAGAATGTTACATTTTAGTGTTACAGATTTACTAATGAAATAGCAGGGGCTCATTCTAAGATAGGAGAAAAACAAATAAATGGACAAGAATCTGTCAAAACCTTCAGTTGCTGTCAGACTTTTTAAAATGTTTAAGTTAAAAAGGGCAGATTGAAATTATATTGATCACTGCATATTTAGCATGCAATTTGCCAGGACAAAAATGACAAAGTAGTAGAGTAATGAAGGACAGAAAACTTTTTTCTAGTTGTTAGGCTTTTGAGAGATTTTTTTTTTTTTTTAATTAGATGTCAGATTTAGTTATATGGTCCTGCTAAGAAAGACACTTTTAAAATACATTCCTTGAATGATTCCTTGTGTTTTAAAGAAAACCATTTGTTGTTGCCCAACTTTTGATTTCCGTTTTATGGAGTTATTGAAAGTGTTCAGGAAAATTGTGATTCTCAGAGGAAAGTATGGTCTCTGAGATGTTTCTTATATATTTTATTTGTTACATATGATATAAAATGGGCTTTCCTAGTGGCTCAGCTGGTAAAGAATAGCCTGCAATGTGGGAGACCTGGGCAATGTGGGAGATCCCCTGGAGAAGGAAATGGCTACCCACTCCAGTATTCAGGCCTGGAGGATTCCATAGACTGTACAGTCAGTCCATGGGGTCACAAAGAGTCGGAAACAACCAAGCGACTTTCACTTCACTTCACTTCATGTTATAAAGGTAAGAACACAAACTAGGTGTTGGGGTCTTTTTGTTTGTCAGTATAGGTAGTTTTTAAGTATAATTGATTTACGATATTACCTTAGTGTCAGGGGTACAACATAATGATTCAGCATTTTTATATATCACAGAGTGGTCTCCACAGTAAATCTAATTACCATCTGTCAAAAGTTATGGCTATATTATTGGCTATATTCCCTATGCTATACATCATGTCCCTGTGACATATATTTTATAGCTGGACGTTTGTACTTATTATTCCCCTTTATCTTTTTTGCCTGCCCCTTTGCCCACCACAGGATTTATAATGCCAGCCCTAACTTTGCTGGCATTGGCTATATGATCTTGAAATCCTCTTAACTTCTACAGATACATGTGTATGAGGTGTTTTTCTCCAGGTAATTTTGACCTTTTGATCCTTTCTGGTTCTGTATTTAATAATGCCAAAGTTTTAAAATCATTATTATGTTTTGCATCAGTTCAGTTCTATCACACAGTTGAGTCCAACTGTTTGCAACCCCATGGACTGCAGCATGCCAGGCCTCCCTGTCCATCAAAAACTCATGGAGCTTACTCAAACTAAATGGAGCTTACTCAAACTAATGACCATTGAGTCAGTGATGCCATCCAACAATCTCATCCTCTGTCATCCCCTTCTTATCCCGCCTTCAATCTTTCCCAGCATCAGTGTCTTTTCAAATGAGTCAGTTCTTCTCATCAGGTGGCCAGAGTATTGCAGTTTCAGCTTCAGTATCAGTTCATCCAGTGAATACTCAGGACTGATTTCCTTTAGGATGGACTGGTTGGATCTCCTTGCAGTCCAAGGGATGTTCAAGAGTCTTCTCCAACGCCACAGTTCAAAAGCATCAATTCTTTGGGATTCAGCTTTCTTTATAGTCCAACTCTCACATCCGTACATGACTACTGGAAAAAAACATAGCTTTGACTATATGGACTTTTGTCAGCAAAATAATGTCTCTGCTTTTTAATATGCTGTCTAGGTTGGTCATAGCTTTTCTTCCAGGAGCAAGTGTCTTTTAATCTCATGGCTGCAGTCACCATATGCAGTGATTTTTAAGCCCCCCAAAATAAAGTCTGTCACTGTTTCCACTGTTTCCACATCTATTTTCCATGAAGTGATGGGACCAGATGCCATGATCTTAGTTTTCTGAATGTTGAACTTTAAGCCAACTTTTTCAGTCTCCTCTTTCACTTTCATTGAAAAGCTCTTTAGTTCTTCACTTTCTGCCATAAGGGTGGTGTCATCTACTTATCTGAGGTTATTGATATTTGTCCCGGCAATCTTGATTCCAGTTTGTGCTTCATACAGCCTGGCATTTTGCATCATGTACTCTGTGTATAAGTTAAATAAGCAGGGTGACAATATACAGCCTTGAGGTACTCCTTTCCCGATTTGGAACCAGTCTGCCGTTCCATGTCCAGTTCTAACTGTTTCTTCTTGACCTGCTTACAGATTTCTCAAGAGGCAGATCAGGTGGTCTGGTATTTCCATCTCTTTCAGGTGGTCTGGTATTTCCATCTCTTTCATGGACCTAACATTCCAGGTTCCTATGCAGTATTGCTCTTTACAGCATCGACCTTTACTTCCATCACCAGTCACATCCACAACTGTGTGTTGTTTTTGCTTTGGCTCCATCTCTTCCTTCTTTCTGAAGTTATTTCTCCACTGATCTCCGGAAGCTTATTGGGCACCAACTGACCTGGGGAGTTCATCTTTCAGTGTCTTATATTTTTGCCTTTTCATATTGTTCGTGGGGTGTTCAAGGCAAGAATACTGAAGTGGTTTGCCATTCCCTTCTCCAGTGGACCACATTTTGTCAGAAGTCTCCACCATGACCTGTCCATCTTGGGTGGCCCTACATTGCATGGTTCATAGTTTCATTGAGTTAGACAAGGCTGTAATCCGTGTGATCAGTTTGGTTAATTTTCTGTGATTGTGGTTTTTGTTCTGTTGGCCCTCTGATGGATAAAAAGCTTATAGAAGCTTCCTGATGGGAGATACTGACTAAGGGGGAAACTGAGTCTTGTTCTGATGGGCAGGGTCATGCTCAGTAAAGCTTTAATACAATTTTCTGTTGGTGACTAAGCTTGTGTTCCCTCCTTGTTTGACTTGAGGCCAAACTATGGAGAGGTAATGAAGATAGTTAGGGCATCCTTTAAAAGGTCCCAGGCATGCAGTGCTACACTGAGTGCCCCCCACCCTGCAGCAGGCCACCACCGACCCACACCTCCGCCGGAGACTCCTGGACACTCACGGGCAAGTCTGGGTCAGTCTCTTTTGGGGTCACTGCTCCTTTCTCCTGGATCATGGTGTACACTAGGTTTTGTTTGTGCCCTCCAAGAGTCTGTTTCCCCAGTCCTGTGTAAGTTCTGGCGGCTCTATGGTGGGGTTAATGGTGACCTTCTCCAGGAGGGCTTATGCCATACCCAGGTCTGCTGCACCCAGAGCCCTTGGCTCTGCAGCAGGCCACTGCTGACCCGTACCTCCATAGGAGACACTCAGACACAGTTGTGGCTCAGTCTCTGTGGGTTCTCTGGGTCCTGGTGCATACAGGGTTTGTTTGCGCTCTCTGTCTCTGGTGGGTATGGGGTTTGATTCTAAACGTGATTTTACCCCTCCTACTGTCCTGCTGCACCTTCTCCTTTGCCCTTGGACATGGGGTATCTTTTTCTGGTGGGATCCAACATTCTCTTGTCGACAGTTGTTCAGCATCAAGTTGTAATTGTGGAGTTCTTGCATGAGAAGATGAGCATACGTCCTTCTACTCTGCCATCTTCCTCTGCTTTTTACTTACACTATTTAATAAATGGTATATTTTAAAGAAAATCCAGTTTTAAATGATTGGACATCGTACAAACACACTTTTTTGAAATGTATATGTGTAGGCTGGCCTTTGACCTTTCATTTGGTACTTTATTCTTAGCTAACTTTGTAAACAGTAGAAGGCAGAGCTTGGAAACGTGACATACATGTAGTTGTGAATATGACTTTTACTGGATTTGGTGGTGATGTTTATTATTTCTGTCTTAGTTAAGATATATCCCATGCATGACTTGTGATTTACTAATGTTAGCCAATTTAAAAAAATGGCAGACGTTAAAATCATGGATAACCAGTAACAGTGAATTACCTTGTCTTGGGAGTATGGGAGGCTGACATCAGCACCTCTTAAAAGTCTTAAAATGCATGTCAAAAATGGCTTAACTAATTGGTTACCAAGTCCCGTTTGAATTTAGTATATATCTTAGTTCTGTTAATGTAGCTGTTTGTGAAGGCTTTAAATCATAGAAATTCTCTTTCTCTAATTTAGAGAGTAGAAGTGCGTATGTTTTTGTGTGTAATATCATAGAGTATGTATGTATAAGATTGTAGAGAAGTAGATAGCTGCTTCCCCAAGAGAGAGTGTACCTTAGTGTCATAGTTTTTACAGTAGTTTCGTCACTGCTGCCCCAAGTCTTTTAATTTACTTTATTACCACCATTATTGCCTCCCTTATGGAGTCAGTCTCCCTTAACTTTGTTAACTGAATGGATATGTGATAGAAATTAGCTTTCCTTTTTATACTGCTAAATTTTTAGTATGTAGCTTATATTTGTAAGTTCTCGAAGAATTTCAGAAGTTGTAGGAGACAACAGAAATGTGATGTTGCCAATTTGGACACTCATTAAAAATGATATCCATGCTGTCATTTCTAAAATCTAAAAAGAGAGACAAAAAGCATGTATCAGGCTGTATTTCTCGAAATTGCTTCCAGCTGCCTGCTTCCTAATATAGAAATGTTTATTAAAAGTGGCAGGTTAAAAATTGAATTCCTAAGGCAAATATGGCTAGCTCTAATTTTGCTAAAGAATTGGAAATACCTGAGAAATTGCCTCTATAGTGGCTTCGGTGTGGAGTGAGGGGCATGGTTGGAGCAAATAGTACGTATTTCTTGGCTAGCAAAAAAAATAAAAAATAGCAAACAGCCTAGATAGTTTCATTGAACTAAAGACAAATTTACTAAGGTAGTGAATTAGAAATATGAATTATCTTTATATTTTATGCATTGCAACAGTATAAAAACTGCTGCAAAGTTAGAATGAACCATTTAAGATAGAAGATAACATAGAAACAGTGATGGATTTGCCTGGCCATGAAACTCAATTGAGGATGAGACTTAAATTAAGGAAATAAGCAGAGTAAAATATGGTTGAGGTGGAGAAAAGAAATTTAAATCTTACCTAGACTAGTTAGAGGAAATGAGATTTAAAGAAGTATTAGATTGAAATGCTATGAAGAAGCTTTTTAAAATCAGGGGAAAATTTGTGTTAATTCTGACAAGAAATTAATGACAAAAAGAAGATACATGTTGAAGGAGAAAAAAAAACACACTGGTGTTTCAATGAGTCTTTGGTGGGGGAACTTTTGAACAGTAAGAGAAGAAATAGAGAGCAATGGCAACTATATTAGAGATGGATTTGAAAATTGTTTTTGTGAAAGCATTCACTGTTTACGGTGGCAGGTTAAGAAGCAGGTAATGGAATATATTCTCAGTTAAATTGTAGATTCGGGGAGTAGGAATCATGCAGGAGGAATCTAGCGACCAAAAATCTTTGTGAAGATTGGTTGTGCCTTTGTTGTTGTTCTTCAGTCATCAGTTGTGCCCAACTCTTTGTTATCTCAAGGACTGCCGCATGGCAGGATTCCCTGTACTTAAGTATATCTTGGAGTTTGCACAAACTCAGGTTCATTGAGTCGATGACGCCATCCAACCATCTCATCCTCTGTCACCCCCTTGCCTCCTGCCCTCAATCTTTCCCAGCATCAGAGTCTTTTCCAGTGAGTCAGCTCTTTGCATCTCGGCAACAGTCCTTCCAGTGAATATTCAGGGTTGATTTCCTTTAATATTGACTAGTTTGATCTCTTTGCAGTCTAAGGGACTCTCAAGAGTCTTCTCCCACACCATAGATCAAAAGCATCAATTCTTTGGTGCTCAGCCTTCTTTATGATCCAACTCTCACATCTGTACATGACTACTGGAAAAACCATAGCTTTGACTATACAGACCTTTGCAGGCAAAATGATATGTCTGCTTTTTAATACATTGTTTACATTTTTCATTTCTTTTCTTCCAAGGAGCAAGGGTCTTTTAATGTCATGGCTGCAGTCACCTTCCACAGTGATTTTGGAGCCCAAGAAAATAAAGTCTGTCACTGTTTCCATTTTTTCACCATCTATTTGCCATGAAGTGATGGGACTGGATGCCATGATCTTAGTTTTTTGTGTGTTGAGTTTTATGCTAGCTTTTTTACTATCCTTTTTCACCTTCATCAAGAGGGTCTTTGGTTCCTCTTCGCTTTCTGCCATTAGGGTGGTATCATCTGCATATCTGAGGTTATAGATATTTCTCCCGGCAATCTTGATTCCAGCTTGTGCTTCATCCAGCCAGGCATTTTGCATGATGTACTCTGCATAAATTTAAATAAGCGGGATGACAATATACAGCCCTGACATACTCCTTTCCCAATTTTGAATCAGTCCGTTGTTCCATGTCCAGTTCTAACTGTTGCTTCTTGCCCTGCATACAGATTTCTCAGGAGGCAGATAAGGTGGTCTGGTATTCCCATCTCCTTAAGAATTCTCCACAGCTTGTTGTGATCCACAAAGTCAAAGGCTTTAGCATATTCAATGAAGCAGGAGTAGATGTTTTTCTGGAATTCCTTTGATTTTCCAATATTAAAGGAAATCTGTGATCCCACAGATGTTGGCAATTTGATCTCTGGTTCCTCTGCCTTTTCTAAATCCAGCTTGTACATCTGGAAGTTCTCAGCTGACATACTGTTGAAGCCTAGCTTGAAAGATTTTGAGCATTACCTTGCTAGCATTTAAATTGACCACAGTTGTATGATAGTTTGTACATTCTTTGATTGCCCTTCTTTGGGTTTGGAGTGAAATCTGACCTTTTGTAGATCCTGTGGCCACTGCTGAGTTTTCCACAATTGCTGGCATATTGAGTGCAGCACTTTAACAGCATCATTGTTTAGGATTTGGAATAGCTCAGCTAGAATTCCATCACGTCCACTAACTTCGTTCATAGTGATGCTTCCTAAGGCCCACTTGACTTCACATTCCATGATGTCCGGCTCTTGGTGAGTGATCACACCATCATAGTTATCCAGGTCACTAAGACTGGTTTGTATAGTTCTTCTGTGTATTCTTGCCACCTCTTCTTAATATCTTCTGATTCTGTTAGGTCCATACCGTTTCCGTCCTTTATTGTGCCCATCTTTGCATGAAATGTTCCCTTGGTGTCCCTGATTTTCTTGAAGAGATTGCAATACTCATTTTTGTGTTTTCCTATTTATGTTGACTGGTTAAAATGGCTCTTTTAAAAAGAATCATAAATATTTCATAATAAATATCTTGTCATTGCTGCTTAACATGTTGTAGTTATGTTAATCATTTCTTATTACTTTATACGTTGAAACTGCAGTTCAGTGTATTAGTAGTACATGGTCTTATTGACCATACAGAATAGAAAAAGAGAAATACTACCATGTAATTAGTGGTGTATGGCTTTATGGACCATACAGAATAAAGAAAGCTTAACGTTTACTTAAGTTTGCGTTTTAATATAATCATAAGAACTGATCTAACCTTAAAAAAGTGAAGAACTTCGTTGGGCAATGTTGACTTTCGTATGTTTGATTTTCTGTTTGAATAATGCACATTATTTATAAAATATTTAAAAATTTGGAAGGATTTGTAGAATGGGTCTTTTAGGCAGTTTTACTTGATATTGGCACAAATATCAAGTAATGAGATAAATACACAAATAAATTCTGTAATAGCTATTATAATTCTTATCCGAAAGAGGGTGGGGTTAGGGTCTTGTAATTTGAGTAGCATATTCTGAGCAATGATCTTTTGGTTAAGATGCCAATAGCATAGGCACAAAGGCTGAAATAAGCAAGGGGACTACATCAAACCTAAAAACTACACAGCAAATGAAACAAGTTAAAAAGGCAATCTAGGATGGGAGAAAATATTTACAAACTATATATCTGATAACTGGTCAATATTATCTTAGATATATAAGGAACTCATACATCTCAAAAACAAACAAAAAGGCAAATAATCATATTTTTACATGAACAAATGACGCAAAGAGACTTCTTTTTCCGAAGAAGACATACCAGTGGGCAACAGGTATATCACTAATTATCAGAGAAATTTAGATAGCTTTAAAATTGTCCAGCAGTGTATCCTTAATTCATATTGTAAAATTAAAATATGTGAGTTACTGTAGTTCAGTAAATGTAGAATGTGTGTGTGCTAGTCACTCAGTCATGCCCCAATTCTTTGTGACCCCATGGACTGTAGCCGCCAGGCTCCTCTGTCCATGCAATTCTCCAGGCAAGAATACTGGAGTGAGTTGCCATCCCCTGCTCCAGGGGATCTTCCCAACCCAGGGATTGAACCGGGGTCTCCTGCATTGCACACAGATTCTTTACCATTTGTGCCACCAGGGAAGCCAATAATACAGGATTTTGAAGATTATGTTTACATGGCAGGCAATTTTGCTTTTTTTAGGAAAAATAAAAAATAAACTAGTTTTACTAAGTTTGGTTACTTAGGTACTAAAGTACCTAACTTTTGGTACTAAAGTTAAGTACTTTTGGAATTTGGAAAAGCAGTGTTTATAAATGCTACAAATGCCCTGATCTTTAACATGAAGGCATAATAGGTATCCTCTAAGATTCCTATCAGGCTTGATAGTTCTTTATTTTGTTAGTGTTCTTAATTTTTAGATGCTTATGGTGAGGTAGGTTTTTCTCATTGATTATGTTTTGAATCTTCTTGAGGCCAATATTAACTAACATGGCCCTTTTGATAGGAACTATTATTATGTTTGTAGCTGTTCTTGTTCTTTTATCTTCCAAGTTATTCTTGGCAACCTGCTACAGCAATCAGTGTCAAGAATGACTTGATACTTTATCAACTTTGTATTTTATGACATTTTCCTCTTGGCATTTTGTTTTAAAGTATAGCATACATGATGTAGAAGAAGTGCAAATAGAAGTGAAAATGGGATTTTGATGTTTTATGTCTTGTCAGGAAATCTTTCATTATACTTTGATGAAGTGTGGCACAAACCCAGTAAATGGAAATTTTGTTATTTAAAAAGTTAATTTTATAAATATTATAAATATCTGCTTCTTAAAACCAAAGCAAAGTGAAACAAAAGAATATTACCCTATATGGCAAAGGTATAAACATAAATGGGAGAGAATATTGAAGCATCTTTAACAAATGAAGAAATTTTACAAATAAATAAAGTTCCTGAAATTAATTAAAAATGCTTGCAAAAGATAAATACAGTGCACTGAAAAATAAAGGCCTTTGTAAAGATGTCTTTCTATGTTTGATATAAAAATGCATATTAAAACTTCCCTGAGATATTTTTTTGCCTAGTTTCCTGGTAAACGAAAAGCCTAATATACTTTGTGTAAATAGATTTGGAGAATCAGTTACTCTCAAATTGTTGATCAGAGTACAAATTTATATAACTTATTTGGAAATATCTTTCAAAATTTAAATACACATATGCTAGATTCAAGGGATTAGATCTTATAGAGTGCCTGATGAACTATGGACAGAGAATTGTGAAATTGTACAGGAGGCAGGGATCAAGACCATCCCCAAGAAAAAGAAATGCAAAAAGGCAAAATGCTTGTTTGAGGAGGCCTTACAAATAGCTGAGAAAAGAAGAAAAGTGAAAGGCAAAGGAGAAAAGAAAAGATACACCCATTTGAATGCAGAGTTCCAAAGAATAGCATGGAGAGATAAGAAAGCTTTCCTCGGTGATCAGTGCAAAAAAATAGAGGAAAACAATAGAATGGGAAAGACTAGAGATTTCTTCAAGAAAATTAGAGACACCAAGGGAACATTTCATGCAGAGATAGGCACAATAAAGGACAGAAACAGTATGGACCTAACAGCAGAAGATATTAAGAAGAGGTGGCAAGAATACACAAAAGAACTGTACAAAAAAAATCTTCATGACCCAGATAACCACGATGGTGTGATTACTCACCTAGAGCCAGACATCCTGGAATGCGAAGTCAAGTGGGCCTCAGGAAGCATCACTATGAACAAAGCAGTTGGAGGTGATGGAATTCCTGGTGAGCTGTTTCAAATCCTAAAAGGTGATGCTGTGAAAGTGCTGCATTCAGTATGCCAGCAAATTTGGAGAACTCAGCAGTGACCACAGGACTGGAAGAGGTCAATTTTCATTCCAATCCCAAAGAAAGACAATGCCAAAGAATGTTCAAAATACTGCACAATTGCAGTGTCTCACACACTAGCAAACTAATGCTCAGAATTCATTTGATTCTTGGGACATAAACTGAGATAGCTGAAGAAGACATAACATACAACTTTTTAACTGGATATCCTTTATAAAATAAATAAACGTGTTACCTACTAAAATTAATATTCAAAAGAATGACATTGAACTAAAACTCTATAAGCTGTATATGAAATACTCCCATCAGTGGACACACAGAAGGTATTTGTTCATCACGAATATATCACTAATGCAGTGATGTTTGCTACTCGGTTCAAACATCCGTTCCTCAAAAGGAAGGTTTCTTTGAGATCCTGTCCTTGCTCTAGACTAGCTAGGGCAAGCACCCTATTAAAGAATTCATCCTCTATATTTTGTCTGAGCACTTAATATATCTGTGATTAAATAATTTAAATTTTTCCCCCATTGATTAAGTTAGGTTCCTTGAGGGTTGAGAATCCATCTGTTTCTTTCACTGCTGGGGCATTGTGTACTATGATATACCCTCTGTGTTGATAACAATGCATATTTGAATGAGTGAGGATTAATTCTAGAATATCATACCAACACCGCAGCCTATTAGGAAAATGCGTGTTTGTCTTCTCACCTGTGTTGGCATTTCTGTTCCTTCTTTCAGTGACTTCCCTAAAACAAACGAGCAATTTAGCGTTTTAGTGTGTGTGGGTAGGAGGTGGAGAACACAGATCCCTTTTAGAAACCATGATTAACATAAAATTGCAAAGATGTAAACACCCCCAAGTTTTGTTATTTAATTTCAGTGATATGGATTTCCCTAAATCTCTTGATATAGACCCACATCACTCTGAGGTTTTACTCTGAAGGATTGATTTTTCTATTATTTTATTTTATTCTTACAGTTTTTGGTATCTTTGCTTTTTGACCATTTCTCTTGTTCTGTGACTGGCCTTTTGTGTTTTATTACAAAAAATTTCAAACATGCGGAAAGATTGAAAAAGTGTACATTGATTCCAAAGTATCCGTCACTCATATTATGCAATTATCTTTTTACCGTATTTCCTTTCTCATGTAGTTTTCTGTCAATCCATTCATCATCCTTTTTTCAATTAATGCATTTTTGAGTAAGTTGCCAATATCATTGTACTTTTTCCCATATACTTCAGCTTGCCTGGCATTAACTAAAGTTCAATATTGTTTACAGGATTCTTTTTTGAGGTAGAAATTTATATACAATGAAACACACCAATTTTAAGTGTAACATTTGATGAATTTCAACATGTGTATACACAAACTCCTATTAAGCGGTAGAACAGTCTCATCACCTCCAGAAAGTTTGCTCCTGTTTCTCCTCATTATTTTTTTGTGCTTTTATTTAACAATTAAAGCTTACTCCTGTTTAATTATTTTTACATTATAATGATCCCCTCAGCTTTGCACTGTTTGATAGGCGTTCTCTCTATCATAAGTTGAAGGTTGATGACAAAGTATCCGCCAACTCAGGATTGTTAAGAATCAGCCTAGTAATAAAACTAAGAAATCTAGTAGGAGTTAGGAACACAATCTCCAACCTGGTGGTTGTGTTGGTCATGTTCTTTGATAAGTGTTTGCAGGGTAAAGGGGGAGTGGGAGTAATGACTGGGCGGAAGAAAGTCTTATTAGTGCTCTGTGTTCACATGGTACTAAAGGGAGCAGTTTATTTTGGTTGACAAAATTCCTGTTCACGAAGTCTTACTTCTTGAGTAAGAAGTAAGACTTTTCACCTTTGAACACATTTCACCTTTGTGCAGTTAGACCATTTCACCTTTGAACACAACTTATCTGTTTCCCAGTGTTCATATAGTGAATTACTGTAATGGGAGGAAGTAAAAAACAATGTATTAGAGTCATTTTGCTTTCCAGGGAAACATTTTTCTAGTCTAAAATTTTAAGTTTTTTTCTTGGAAGTTATAGCTATTTTTTAAGTGTGTTGTTTTTAGCTGAAAGATAGCTTGCTTTCCCTTATATGTCTATTTATAACATTATCATGTAGTTTCTAATGCTTCAACATTATCAGTATAGCACAGTTTAGTACCGGAAGTTTAGTAACACAGTTTAGTAACAGTAGAAATTTAAGATTATTTATGTCTAACACTCATATTGAAATTTAAAGTCCTTTAGCACTGATAATTTTATTTCTAGACAGCAACTTTGGTGCTTCTCATTAGCCAATGAGCAATAAACACATTCAAGTTTGGAAAGTGTATTGCCAGTGTTAAACTGTTAATATAAGACAGCCATTTAACTAATCATCTGTGCTTTTTTTTTTTTTGGTATATTCTGACACAGAAGAAAGAACCTTCTAAATCCAGTATGAAGAAAAAAGTGACCAAGATTGCAGAAGCAAAAAAAGTAATGAAGAGAAATTTTAAAGTAAATAAGAAAATAACATTTACTGATGAAGGAGAGGTAAGATTCTATAAATGCTTCATTTCTGAGGTACTTTCCAAGTATTAGAAAGTTTGATTCTGCTGCTGACATGCCATTTTTAATAAGAAAAATGAATGTTTCTCAAGACCTCTCAGGCAACTCCTTTCATTGTTTCTGTAGGTATTTAGTCAGCTCTACATATGTAGGCAAAAATGCCTTTGTGACAGCAAGCTGGGCTACTTCTTAATGATTAACAACAGAGTTTGTTTTCTTTTTTTTTAATCAGAGTATAGTTGCTTTAAAATGCTGTGTGTGTTAGTTTCTGTTGTATAGCAAAGTGAATCAGCCATACATGTGTGTGTATATATATATACCCTCTTCCTGGGATTTCCTTCCCACTTAGGTCATCACAGAGCATTGAGCAGAGTTCCCTGTGCTATACAATCAGTTCTCATTAGTTATCTGTTTTATACATAGTAGTGTATATATGGTGCTTCTTAGGTGGCTCAGTGGTAAAGAATCCACCTGCCATTGTAGGAGATCCAGATTCAATCTCTGGGTTGGGAAGATCCCCTGGAAGAGGAAATGACAACCCACTCCAGTATTCTTGCCTGAAAAGTCCCATGGACAGTGGAGCCTGGCAGGCTACAGACCATGGGTTTGCGGAGTTGAGTCGAACATGACTAAGTGACTGAGTGCCACCATGCACCAGTACATATATACCAGTCCCTGTCTCCCAGTCCATCCCAGTCCCTCACTCCATTGGTATCCATATTTCTCCCGGCAATCTTGATTCCAGCTTGTGCTTCTTCCAGTCCAGCGTTTCTCATGATGTACTCTGCATATAAGTTAAATAAACAGGGTGACAATATACAGCCTTGACGTACTCCTTTTCCTATTTGGAACCAGTCTGTTGTTCCATGTCCTGTGGGAACATACAGAAGAATAATAACACAACTACTCACCACAGCTTCTTTTGCTTGACTATAGAAAGCCTCTGCTCTGCGATTCCTCAATTTTAGATGCTGTACTGGTGTGTTCGTACTTACTGGCCTGCTGTGGGAAAAATTCTCTGCTTTAAAATGACCTTAAATGTATAGGTGTCTGGTTTACATTTCCTAATTACCTGGTCTTAGTGTAAATACATCCCCATAGAGTAGGGAAGGGATTACCTTGCAGATTGCTCATGAAAATCACTTATTATATAATAATATTGTCTTCATTTTTTAAGAGGAAACATATTTAGAATGTCAAGTGACTCACCTTAAGTAGTGATGCTAGAGTCAGTGGTCATTGTAGCATCTTCTGATATTGTCTCTGTTTCGCTCTGACTGACCTTATGGGTTTCCCTGTTCATTCTGATACAGCGCTCAGCATCCCATGCCCACCATGATATCATTTCCCTTGCCCTATGTTTATTTTTTCTTCATGTCACTTATTATGAGACTTTGCATTCTGTAATTATTCAGTGGTTTTCTATTTCTTCCACTCTAGTGGGAATGAGGGAAGATATTTCCTCTCCAGTGGAATAAGAGAAGGTATTTCTATTCCACTGAGATGAAAAAAGTTACATGAGGGAAGGTATTTGTTGGCTCTGCTTACTACTCTGTCCTCTGCACTTAGAAGAGTTCCCAACAAATAGTAAACCCTCAGAAGAAGTGTATACCCTGGTAAAATAACAGAGCTTTTTATTCTAACTATAATGTATCACATGTCACATCAAATATTTTATCATTATTAATATAATTGCTGCCTGCATAATCTGTATGCGGTGGTATGTGTTTACTTTTAATTCTGAATTTAGCAAAGATTTGGATGTTACTTTGGGGATGAGGTTTTGGTTTAGAAGGCCAAATTTGCACTGGTAATGCGGAGTAAAATGGTGTATAAATCATATGGAAACTAACAAAGTTGATTGCAATTAAAATTTTAAAGTTGTTGTTGAAGTTGCAGAGGAAGCCTATAAAATTGAAATATATGAATCTTTGTGATCCAGAAAAGAGGTCAGTGCTTGAGAAACACTAAATCAGAAAATAGTTGTAGTATTGTATCATGTGCTCACTGTAAGAGAGGATTAGTGCTTTTAGTGTATTGTGGTTCCTTACTGTGCTACTAATTCAGCTGCAGAGATTATACCCATTAACTTCAGGTTGAGTGTAAATCCTTAACTGTGAAATATTTCATTGTAAATGTATCGCCAACAGGAGCATTGTGTGACTGTAAGCCACAGTGAAACTTCTGATCTAAAACCCTGAAAAAAATGCTACCATTTGTTCCACCCATAGGCTTCCCTGGCTCAGTGGTAAAGAATCTGCCTGCAATTCAGGAGACACAGGAAATTTGGGTTTGATCCCTGGGTTGGGATGATCCCCTGGAGGAAGAAGTGGCAACCCACTCCAGTATTCTTGCCTTGGAAATTTCATGGGCACAGGATCCTGGTGGGCTACAGTCCATGGTGTTGCAAACAGTTGGACACGACTGAGTAAACAAGAAAGGAAGGGTTCCACTTACAGAGGAATGAATTTTTTCCATTCTGATAAAGGAGAAGTCAGAGCCGTGGATGGTGTTCTTAACTGGCCCCACTCATCTCTCTCACTGCTTCTGTGACTGCTGCTGTGCTGCTCATGCATTTGTGACCCTTGCTTCAAGTTGTGACTCCATGGTAGTCTCATCTTGAAGGATGAGATGATGGCAAGAGTGAGAGGAGGCATTAACACCTGTGATGTGTGTGCCTACAGCCCTCATTTCCTGCTGTTTGATTAGCTGTCTTTCAGAAACTGTAGCAGTTACTTAAATCCTCCTGGCAACCAGTTAGGGGGTAAAATAAGAGAAATGCTTTTGTCTAAATTGTCTAGAATTTTACTCTGTTAGGCCTGGAACATGATTAGTCAAACAAAGCTTATTTTTCAAGCAATGATACAGATGTATGGAAATTAAGTAATTCATTCAGGGTTATGCACTGGGTTAGTGAAAAAGCCAAGGCATTAAGCCACATCTCCTGACTCTCAGATCAGTGCTCTGACTTCTTTATCACCTTGTTCCTAACCACAAAATGTTTGTGTAAAATTGTGTAGATCTGAGCAGGCTTATGAAATCCAGACTAACTTTCTCCTTTACGCTTAGTCATTTCAGTTTTTATGTGTGGTACCGGCTGATATGTGTTTCATCAATTTTAAGCACATAATGTATGCCAGATAATGTGTTGGATTCTCAGGATACATGAATAAGACATATGACTACCCTCAAGGAGGTTAATGCTAGTAAGGAAAACAGGAAAAGTAAAACAGCCCAGCATGCTAAAAGGTGTTAGAGGAGGTTCACTGACGTGCCATGGTGGTGGCAAGGCGGCACTCTGCTCAGCCTGGCTATTGCCCTGTGTAGATCATCTGGAGCTGAGTTAGTGGAGTGTTGCATACTACGAATGCTGAAATGATGTTGAAGCAACTACCTTACTGTCCAAATTATTTAATGAAGATTTCTTTTAATCCTGCTCTTAATTTGAGTTATGGCAGCATTACTTTATCCTGACTTTTCTATGACTTGCTAACTTTTATTACAAAGCTTGTTTGACAGTTTCAGAAATATAAATTGTAAGGCAGAAAGTATGTATGTGCACCATTTCAAAGTCATTCTGCAAATGCAAGTGGCATTCTGTTGATGTTCCTTGTCTCCTGCCTCATACTCACCTTTTCCCTCTCTGCAGTTGGTTCAGCAGTGGCCACAAGTGCAGAAATCTGTTTCCAAGGATACTGAGGAAGAGGACGACGCTGGTGGTATCAACCTAGATAAAGCAAAGGAAAGGCTTCAAGAAGAGGACAAATTTGACAAAGAAGAATATAGGAAGAAAATTAAGGCAAAACATCGGGTAAGCTTTCTATCTTGAATGAATACTGAATGAAATTTAATATGTCCTAAATATATTTAAATGTTCATTAGATATTCTTTAATAACCAAGTTACTTTACTATTTTCTTTAGCACTTATTTTTCTGTGGCTATTTTGTTATTTTATCTAGTCTTTTTTGCTTCTGCTGGTGGAGTCTTTGTATACTAAGTGGTTTCTGAGAATGTCACCTAAATCTGCCTTTGGTTGAGGTGACCCAAATTACAGTGATTTTTTTTTTTTTTAATAAAGTTCTAATTTGGAGATAATTGTAGTTGTACACTTGTTAAAAGCTGTATTTTAACAACTTGTATAACAATGTGTAGCTCTATTTCTATAACTTTGTCATTTCAAGAATATATATAAATGAAGCTATGTAGTATATAGCCTTTTAGGATTGAGTTTTGTCACCATCATGAATCTGTAGATTCACCTAGTTCTGTGTTTGACCCCTTTCTTTCTGTTACTGAGTAGTGTTACATGGTGTGGATGAAGCACAGCGGTTTCATGTTTCACCTATTTGAGCAACATTAATATTATTTCCAGTTTGAACTTAAATCTTTCCATAAGCAATTACTTGGCAATAGATATAATTTAAATTTACTAAATTAAGAAAAAAATAAGGAAACTTTGTGAGAACGAGTGCTTCTATATAGGCATATGCCCTATTGGCCTTAAACTTGGCCTTAAACTATTATCCTTAAAACAGAAAGGGTTACTCCATTCTGGCCTCTCATGATATTACTGTCCTTTTGGACTACCTAAAAGTGGACCTTTCACTAGATAAATGAGTCAATTAATTAACTAAACAGATTTACCTTTTTAAAGAAGTTTCTGTAGTATGCCCTTGAGACAATGAATGGTCTCAGGGTAACACAGTATCAAATGAAAGAATCACTGCTATAATATTAAGTTCTGTATCAAAAATTTTCAAGTCGTTGGATGTGGTCATTATTAACCATATCTATATTAGCCATTATTAACCATAATAATTAACCATATGATCATTATACATCCTGTGGTCAAAACGATAGGTTTTGACTCCTATTTGACCTTGTTATTATTTAATGATCCAATAAGTTGTTTTTAATAGTACAGCAGATCTTATTTCTTTAAGGTTTGATATAGCTTCACAGTAGCAGTTAATGAATAAGAAATTTAGTTCTTGAAGATAGCTTTCAGGGATGAAAATGAATGGCGAGGAAAAACATTCCATAAATATGGAGAACAAACGAACCTAAAATATACAGGTTGTAGTTTGAGGGTATAACGAAGCATTTCCGTCATTGCTGCTTTTAGCGCAGTACTTTAAATAGAAATTTGATGTTAATAATTTGTTGCTAAAATTTTTAATAATGCTGAGTATCAAGCAGCTTGTCAAGTTTCTGCTTAGAGTCTTCTTAAAGTATTTATCCAGCATAAGAACATTTTACCTTTATTTTTAAATTGTAGTCAGCAGTAAAAAGAAACCTGGAGAATTTACATTAAGTAAAGGCTCCCCCCACCCCCATTTGCTTCTTCCCTTTTTCTTATTTTCCCTTTCACCCCTCTTCCCAATGTGTGGAAGTTACTACTATATCTGGGTTGTGGAATATTGTTTCTGAAATATTTAGGAACTTAATTTCTCAAGTTACTATTGTATATGTATTACACAGTGTTTGTGTGCTAGGCTCTGCCTTAGACTGGGAAGATGGAATATATAATATACTTGATGTTGGGGCTTCCCTGGTGGTCAAGTGGCTAAGACTCCACGTTCTGTGTGCAGGGGGCCTGGACTCAATCCTTGGTCAGGGAACTGGATCCACATGTTGCAACTAAAGAACCTGCATGCTGCAGTGACGATCAAAGGGCCCAAGTGCTGCAACTAAGATCCAGAGCAGCCAAATAAATAAAAATAAAAAAATAAAATATGTGGGTTCTATTCTCAGGAAGTTTATAATTAAATCATGGTTAACTTTGAACATTCAGTCACTGCATAGAAATTTTCTGTGCTCCAATTTTTTTTTTACATTAAAATTTTTGAAATGAATAATATCTTCATGTTTTCCAAAGTCAAGATGATAAAGTTAATGTTGAGAAGTCTTGCTTCTGCCCATAGCTGTCATTTTTATTCTTGCCTCCACCTCAGAGGTAAATTTTTATTAATTATTAATGTATCCGTATAGTTTATGCAAAGACTAGTAAATAGAAATGCATAT
The DNA here is from genome assembly GCF_003369695.1 of Bos indicus x Bos taurus. Taxonomy (NCBI): domain Eukaryota; kingdom Metazoa; phylum Chordata; class Mammalia; order Artiodactyla; family Bovidae; genus Bos; species Bos indicus x Bos taurus. Next base: position 65,764,105 of record NC_040090.1, on the reverse strand, counting down.
TCTTATTTTCTCCCTTTGTTACATTCATACTACAGTATTGTACAGTACTGTAGATTGTTCTATACTTTTTTATTTGCAATTATTTTTGAGACTTTACATAATTTATTTTCTTTGCACCATTGTTAAAACATAACATATGACTTTAAAACTATCACTGTGACTGTCTCACAGCAAGGTTGAAGAGAGCAGTTTGGGGCAGATACAGTTGGGAGAGAAATCACGAGAACTTTACATGCTACTGCTTTTGAACCAGTTCTCTGTAACTAAAAGAGATATAAGATCTTTTAAAAACAAGTTTGTTGTTTAAAGCGAAATTTGTTGTTTTATATAAAATAAGGATGTTCTGCACAGGGTAGCCCATGGCATACTTCCTATATTGGAGACTGAAAATATTATGCAGCCTAAAAAGAGCACAAAGAAAAAACCAGAGTAATCTTCCCTTTATTCAGCTTAATGGGAATGCGACCTGGCACAAATATGATTCGTTTCTTGGTATTTTCATCGGTAAAATTATTATTTAAACAAATTTAAGTATTTGTATATTAAATTAGTGAAATTTCATGTTTTTGAACACTTAGTTTGTTTATTATAATAGCATACATAAGATACAGTGTGCTTAGTCGCTCAGTCATGTCCAACTCTTTGTGACCCCATGGACTGTAGCCCACCAGGCTCCTCTGTCCATGGGGATTCTCTAGGCAAGAATACTGGAGTGGGTAGCTGCTTTTCCAGGGGATCTCTCCGACCCAGGGATCGAACCCAGGTGTCTTGCATTATAGGCGGATTCTTTCCCAGCTGAGCTACCGGGGAAGCCGTAAGATACAATACAGGTGCTCAAATCAGTTATGTACCAACTGACCATGGACTGGATTTCTACCCAGAATGCATATGTATTATTATTTTTTTTAATAATAGGTTTTAACATTTGGCATAATGTTTGGTGGAGAGAATGTTGTGCTATAACAAGTTGGAATACTTGCTTTGAAGTCCTAGCATTACCTAGTCCATTTGGGTCACCAGTCACCAGTTTGGATTGTACTTTCCTATTCTGAAAATTGAGGGAAAGATAGTAGGAGTTAATAACAAGTGATTAGAGAGATTCCCCTGGCTCTGTGTGTATAGGTAAGATGTGAGAATAAAATGAAAATAGAACTCCATAAAATCTGTAACATAATTCTGTAATTGATACATATTATGACACATATAATATTTTGAAAAATGTGTCAATTTTAGAAGCTTTTATGAGATTAAAAATATTTCAGCATGTTTAAAATATTTCATGATTATATTTTTGGTTTAGAAGGGCAAGATAGTTAATATAATAAATGAATTTAGTCGTAATGATCCTTTTTGAAAGTAATTGTTTTTTCCTACTGTTTAACAGCCTGACATGATAGCTTTGAAAATGTACTCCGTTTTTGTATGTGGGTCTCAGCTGCTCATTTATTCCCACATGTTATTCCTCCATGTTATTACACCTGTCCTTGACTCATATTTTTTCATCTACCAAATTCTGAAAACTGTAATTTCTCCTATGACTCAAGTAAATATCTTTGTTGTAAAGATTTATAGCAAAAAGTAAATAAAAAGGAAGAAATAAAGATGATACAGTTTATGGCCTCACTGGGAATGGAATTCAGCTGCTCTTTTGCTGAAACTTGGCCACTCACTCTGGAGACTTCTGGAGCCCTTGTGTAACTCCTTTGGGTCACCCAGTCAGCATCTTTATTTTTCTTTATGAGTCTTCATTTTAGCCATTAAGCATCATTTTCTTCTGAGACCATTTGGGTCTTCTGCTTTCTCTGGCCTCTTGAAACTGTTTATCAGAAGTAAAATTATAGCAAAATTTATTTTTACATATAAAACCATTAGTAAATGAAGTTGTAAATACAAAAGCACTGCTTTTGCACAGAAACAATGTGTTTGCTGATAATTCAGTTAGAACTGAGAAAGATGGGCCATGAATCATACCCCTGAAAGGTTTTTTACTTAAATGGAGTGAAAATCTGCTCTGTGGTGTGTCATCATTTTTACCTCTGAAAGATAGCTTCTGTTTGGTGTGATAATATCTGTTACAATAGCTGAGAGTGGAGAGAAGCGATTCATTATGAGGTTCTCTTTCATTTCTTTGAAATTTGCTTTGAGTGCTTTATCCATTTGGATTGTGTATTTAGATGACATGTCAGAATGTAACTCTGGACTGTTTGCAGAGTTTTCTGGATTCTACTTAACTACTAGCATGAATATTACTATAACTCACCAGGGTTCTCTGTCCATAGCATTCTCTAGGCAAGAATACTGGAGTGTGTAGCCATTCCCTTCTCCAGGAAATCTTCCTGACCCAGGGATCGAACCCAGGTATCCTGCATTGCTGGCAGATTCTTTACCATCTGAGCCATCACGGAGGCTCTTTAGAAAGTTAAGAATTAAAGAGACTTCTTAGAAAATCTATTTTGTTTACTGTTTTTTACACAGAATTGAATTGGCATGGAATCCAGGTGTCTTAAACATAAATTTATCTATCAAGAAGGAGAAAGGTAGTAATCAGGTATTATAGGAATAGTAATAACAAGAACATTAAAGACAGTAGCAAGTAGCAGTTTGTTAACTGTGCCCGGCACTAAGCATTTTTATATTATATGCTAACCATTAACTTACTATATAAGTGATTTAGATTCATTTTACAGATGATAAAACTAAAACTTATAAGGGTCAAGTAAATTGTCCGAGGCCCCACAGTGTATCAGTTCAGTTCAATCACTCAGTCGTGTCCGACTCTTTGCAACCCCATGAATTGCAGCACGCTAGGCCTTCCTGTCCATCACCAACTCCTGGAGTTCACTCAAACTCACGTCCATCGAGTCGGTGATGCCATCCAGCCATCTCATCCTCTGTCATCCCCTTCTCCTCCTGCCCCCAATCCCTCCCAGCATCAGAGTCTTTTCCAGTGAGTCAACTCTTCACATGAGGTGGCCAAAGTATTGGAGTTTCAGCTTCAGCATCAGTCCTTCCAAAAGAACACCCAGGACTGATCTCCTTTAGAATGGACTGGTTGGATCTCCTTACAGTCCAAGGGACCCTCAGGAGTCTTCTGCAACACCACAGTTCAAAAGCATCAATTCTTCAGCACTCAGCCTTCTTCACAATCCAACTCTCACATCCATACATGACCACTGGAAAAACCATAGCCTTGACTGGACAGACCTTTGTTGGCAGAGTAATGTCTCTGCTTTTGAATATGCTATCTAGGTTGGTCATAACTTTCCTTCCAAGGAGTAAGCGTCTTTTAATTTCATGGCTGCAGTCACCATCTGCAGTGATTTTGGAGCCCCCCAAAATAAAGCCTGACACTGTTTCCACTGTTTCCCCATCTATTTCCATGAAGTGATGAGACCAGATGCCGTGATCTTCATTTTCTGAATGTTGAGCTTTAAGCCAACTTTTTCATTCTCCTCTTTGACTTTCATCAAGAGGCTTTTTAGTTCCTCTTCACTTTCTGCCATAAAGGTGGTGTCATCTGCATATATGAGATTACTAATATTTCTCCCGGCAATCTTGATTCCAGCTTGCGCTTCTTCTAGCCCAGAGTTTCTCATGATGTACTCTGCATATAAGTTAAATAAGCAGGGTAACAATATATAGCCTTGACGAACTCCTTTTCCTATTTGGAATCAGTCTGTTGTTCCATGTCCAGTTCTAACTGTTGCTTCCTGACCTGCATATAGGTTTCTCAAGAGGCAGGTCACGTGGTCTGGTACTCCCATCCCTTTCAGAATTTTCCACAGTTTATTGTGATCCACGCAGTCAAAGGCTTTGGCATGGTCAATAAAGCAGAAATACATGTTTTTTGTAACTCTTTTGCTTTTTCCATGATCCAGTGGATGTTGGTAATTTGATCTCTGGTTCCTCTGCCTTTTCTAAAACCAGCTTGAACATCTGGAAGTTCACGGTTCACGTATTGCTGAAGCCTGGCTTGGAGAATTTTGAGCATTACTTTATGAGCGTGTGAGATGAGTGCAATTGTGTGGTAGTTTGAGCATTCTTTGGCATTGCCTTTCTTTGGGATTGGAATGAAAACTGACCTTTTCCAGTCCAGTGGCCACTGCTGAGTTTTCCAAATTTACTGGCATATTGAGTGCAGCACTTTCACAGCATCATCTTCCAGGATTTGAAATAGCTCAACTGAAATTCCATAACCTCCACTAGCTTTGTTCATAGTGATACTTTCTAAGGCCCACTTGACTTCACATTCCAGGATGTCTGGCTCTAGGTGAGTGATCACACCATCGTGATTATCTTGGTCATGAAGATCTTTTTTGTACAGTTCTTCTGTGTATTCTTGCCACTTCTTAATATCTTCTGCTTCTGTTAGGTCCATACCATTTCTGTCCTTTATCGAGCCCATCTTCGCATGAAATGTTCCCTTGATATCTCTAATTTTCCTGAAGAGATCTCTAGTCTTTCCATTCTGTTGTTTTCCTCTATTTCTTTGCATTGATTTCTGAGGAAGGCTTTCTCATCTCTCCTTGCTGTTCTTTGGAACTCTGCATTCAGATGTTTGTCTCTTTCCTTTTCTCCTTTGCTTTTTGCTTCTCTTCTCTTCACAGCTATTTGTAAGGCCTCCCCAGACAGCCATTTGGCTTTTTTGCATTTCTTTTCCTTGGGGATGGCCTTGATTCCTGTCTCCTGTACAATGTCATGAACATCCGTCCGTAGTTCATCAGGCACTCTATCTATCAGATCTAGTCCCTTAAATCTATTTCTCACAGCGTATAAAAGCTTGCAAATAGTAGCCTTGGCATTCTTACCAAGGTCTTTCTTTCTCTACACACTGTTTTTAACCGTGTAGCTGCTACCTATTTCATACCAGTAGGCATTCTCTTACGACAGAGTAGCTCTGAGGCAATGAATCAGAAGGTAGAGGATGACAAGAAGAGAGGAGGATTTTGAAGAAGGAATGACAAGTGATAGAAATTGTTCATATTTCAAGACCAAGATCATTGGTCTCAAAAAAATTTAGAAAAAAATAAGCATTGTGGTTAGTAGTTTAGTTTAGGACTGCATACTAACATCATATCGTAAATGTCATCATGGGGCGACATGTATCCAGTACTTAATTCTCAAACTGACTTAATGAGTAATAAAGCTTATTTATAGGGGAGGAACCGAGATTCTCTTCTTATTCAACCATATTCTTCAGTTCCCTTATTACCACCATTATGACCAGATTTATTATAAAAGGGATCTGGCCTAATACTGTTGAACCTTTGTATATAATTTAGAGATGTCTACCTGGGAGGTTTCTCTTCTTATTCTCATGAGCTTGTAGCATCTCATGATATTCATTTCATTATCTGGGTACTTGGGCTGTTTCTCATATCCAGCCTCCAAAATGAAATAAATACTCAAGATTTTATAGGGTTTATCAACTTTGTGGCAAGTCTTTGACCTGCTTATTATCTCTATTTTCATCAAGTTCTTTGTTTTATGGATTCTTAAAACACCACCATGTAGTGAGGTGGGGTGGTTATAGATGGATGGTCAGTTTAGCTGTAGAGGTTGAGGAGCGGGGGCAGAGTTTGGTGCTAATGGAAGATCATTTCATAGACTACAGAGATGAGTAGTGGAAGCTTCCTACAGGAAGCTAGGCTGTGTCTGTTTTTCCCATCCCTGTATACCCGGAGCTCACGACAGAGCCTGGAACATAGTAGCTCAGGAAATATTTGAAGGAATTGATTAGTGAATCAGTGTTTCTGTGTAAATTTATTTTTCTCCCTGTCTTCATAGCTGTATTGTAGTTGTTATAGATTTAAATGTGGAAGACCAGTTTTTTATGTTGTTTGGATGAAACTCTGTAGAATAGGTAACAGATCAGAGAACCTTGCTGTGTTCTTAGTTCTGGGGAGGGATTTAGAATCACTGGGGTTTTATTCTTGGAGGGAAGGGCGTACCTTCAGGCTAAAGATTATTGTATTGTAATAATTCTTTTTATTCACTTTTGTTGAGCCACTTTTCTTCTCTGAAAAAAGAAGTTCCTGTAATAATGAAATGAGGATTGATGTCGCCTGCTTTTTTATTTGACAACTGGGAGCTCCATTCTTAACTGACTTAGTTGCCTGAGATTCATTAAAATAGGTTATACACTTCCACCACCTCCTGAGAAACAGGGGTCTCCAAATCTACAGATTTCCAAGCACCATGGAATGAAAGTGGTTTAAATATATAGTCCTGGCTACTTTTGAAATTCATATTTCATGGTACTCTCTTTTCTGGAAGCTGAGGACCTGTACTTTATGAGAAGCCAAAAGACATGTAGTAATGTCTATAAAGAAGTATTTTGTACCTTGAAATGTAATTTTTCATGTTTTTTTTTGTCTCCTGGGAATTTGATTTTTATTATTGAATTTCATGACCTTCTTATCATTTGTAGCATGGCAGAATTAAAGGTAAAATTGTGCCTTCTTTTTGTTAGCATAAAATGCCTTTTGGTACCAATCCTAAAAATGAAATAGGAAAAGGAAAGATTTAAAGTATTTCAACCACATAAATATGTGTGTTTGGGGTTGGTGGTTGAGGAACCTCAGTTACTGAATCTAATAAAATTCAATTATATTTTCCCCCTAATCATCGTAATCCAACCTTTTATTTTTGTCTTGTCATTTATAGCATCTATGATTCATATACTCATTTTTTTTAAAAAGGAACTTTTTCCCCTCTCTTAGCAAAAGAAAAATTTGTAGTTTTTTTCCTATATTAATTTCCCAAATTTTGGATTGCCATAACTCTACTTTCTGTTCTCTGTTTAAAGACGGATGTTTACTCTTGCCTCTTTTCAGGTGGAGTGCTAATATAGCTTTTTAAGATAACAAAGAGAAGTTTTCTAATTTCCTTTTTGTGTCACCCAGTATTAAAAGTTTGTTCTTTTCATTATACTTTATTTTCATGTCCTGGTCATGATCATTTCATATTTTAAAGGTTTTCAATATCCCTCATCCACCTGAGACTTGTGGCAGAAATCTTAAAAGGAATACTTATTCTACTCACATGCTCATGTGATCTGTGATAGCCAATTTAAATTTTGAAATTTAAAGAATTCTTCATTGCCTGTGATGAATTAATACTGCAGTTCAGTGGAAATTTGTTAATATGCTTTTTCCTGCTATGATTACAGTGACTAGATGGAAAACCCCAAAGAGAGATTGTGTTTACTTGTTTAGAGAGAGTTTTTCTGATGTGACCATATTGAGGTTATTCTTTGGAACTTTGAAGTGCCATTTTTTGATGCTCTGGTGTGTTGGGAGAAGGTCAGTTACTGAATAATTACAATAGCAATTTGTGTGACTGTTAAAAGTATTTAATTATCTGTTTCTCTGCACAGGAAACAGGCAAAAATTAAATAATATATTGGGTTGGCCAAAAAGTTCCTTCTGTTCTTAAGTGAGGTTTAAGGACACATTTTTCATTTTTACCAAGAACTTTATTGAACAATGTAGTCACCATTTTGTTCCACTACCTTCTACCATTTTTCACACAACTTCATAATTCTGTCTTCTCAAAACTTTTTGTATTTTTGAGCAAAGAAGTGTTCTATGTGCCTTTACAGTCTTAGAGGGAATTGAAATTTTTTCCATTAGAATTTTGTACAGACCGAAATAAATGGAAGTCGGAAGGTGCAGTGTGTGATGAATATGGTGAATGAATCAGAACCTCCCAAGCAAGCTGTATAAGTTTTTGCCTGGTCATCAAAGAAACATCTTACATTATCCTGATGGAAGGTTATGCATTTTGTGTTGACTAATTCCAGACACTTTTCATCAAGTGCTTCTTCCGTTAGTCCAATTGGGAGTAGTACTTGTTGGAATTAACGGTTCGGTTTTCCAGAAGGAGCTCATAATAAAGGACTCCCTTCCAATCCCACCATATACACAGCATCACCTTCTTTGGATGAAGACTGACTGGCCTTTGGTGTGGCTGGTGGTGGTTCATTTCGTTTGCCCCATGGTCTTTTTCGTTCCACGTGATTGTACGGTATCCACTTCTCATCAGCTGTCACAATTTGTTTTAAAAATGGAACTTTTTTATTATGTTTAAATATAAAATCACATGTGGAAATATGGTCTAAACGATTTTTTTCACTTATGTGGAACCCAAACATCAAAGTGATTAACATAACCAAGCTGGTACAAATTATTTTCAGCACTTAGTTTGGATATTTTGAGTATGTCAGGTATCTCCCTTGTAATAATAATGTTGAGTGTTCTCAATGCTTTGATATGATTGCCATCAACTTTAAGTGTTCTACCCAACTGTAGATATTATCTAGTAAGAAATCTGTAGCACAAAACTTCATAAACCACTCTTGACACGTTTGATCAGTCATAGCACCTTCTCTATCCACTGTACAAATCTTTCTTTGCATTCCATTTACATTTTTACCTTTCTTAAAATGATGAGGAATCATATGCTGAATGAAAATATTGCTTGCTTTCTTCCATCTTCAATATTAAAATGACTACTCACCAGTTTTGGTGAGTTTTTTTTAATAAATGCATGCTGATATGACAGCTATCACAATTCAGTCTAAAAAAAATTGTTTCGAGTGAAGTTAAACACAACTAAGCGCTACTTGAGCCATCTTACGGGAAAAAACGTTGGCTGTTGACCAACCCAATACATGAAATGCTATCAGCAAACGAATCCTGTTAGAATGAAAGACCCATACAGTTGTTGTTGTTTGGTTGCTAAGTTGCACCCAACTCTTTTGCAGCCCCATGGACTGTAGTCTGCCAGGCTCTTCTCTTCATGGGGTTTCCCAGGCAAGAATACTGGAGTGGGTTTCCATTTCCTCTTTGAGGGGATCTTCCTAACCCAAGGATCAAACCTTTGTCTCCTACGTTGGCAGGCTGGTTCTTTACCACTGAGCCAGGGAAGCCTACCCATGCAGTATGTGTGTGTGAGTCACTCAGTCGTGTCTGACACTTTGTGATCCTATGTACTGTAGCTTGTCAGGCTCCTCTGTCCATGGGATTCTCCAGGCAAGAATACTGGAGTGGGTTGCTATTCCCTTCTCCAGGGGATCTTCTCAACCAGGGATTGAACCCAGGTCTCTGGCATTGCAGGCAGATTCTTTACCATCTGAACCTCCAGGGAAGCTCATACAGTAGCAGACCACTGTTAATAATAAAAGGAAACGTAACATTTGGCTAAAGCATGTTGTTAAGCTAAAAACTATTCATATCGTTTTTGTTGTTTTGTTCAGTCACTATGTCTGACTCTTTCTGACCCCATGAACTGCAGCATCCCAGGCTTCTCTGTTCTTCACTATCTCCGGGTTTGCTTAAATCATGTCCATTGAGTCATTGATGCAGTCCAGCCATCTCATCCTCTGTTTCCCCCTTCTCTTGCCCTCAGTCTTTCCCAGCATCAGAGTTTTTTTCCAGTGAGTGGCCCTTTACATCAGGTGGCCAAAATATTGCAGCTTCAACAACAGTGCTTCCAGTGAATATTCAGGGTTGATTTTCTTTAGGATTGACTGCTTTGTTCTTGCTGTCACAGGGACTCTCGAGTCTTTTCTAGCACTTAGTTCGAAAACATCAGTTCTTCTGTGCTCAGTCTTCTTTATGGTCCAACTCTTAACATCCATACATGACTACTGGGAAACCTGTAGCTTTGACTATACAGACTTTTGTCGGCAAAGTGACATCTCTGCTTTTTAATATGTTGTCTAGATTTGTCATAACTTTTCTTCCAAGGAGCAAGTGTCTTTGAATTTCATGGCTGCAGTCACCATCCACAGTGCTTTTGGAGCCCAGGAAAATGAAATCTGTCACTGCTTCCATTTTTCCCTTTTCTATTTGCCTTGAAGTTATGGGGCCGGATGTCATGATCGTTTTTTTCAGTGTTGAATTTTAAACCAGCCTTTTCACTTTCATAAAGAGACTCTTTAGTTCCTCCTCACTTTTCTGCCATTAGAGTGGTATCCTGTGCAATGCAGGAGATGTGGGTTCGATCCCTGAGTCGGGAAGATCCTCTGGAGGAGAGCATGGCAACCCGCTCCAGTATTCTTGTCCGGAAGATCCCATTGACAGAGGAGCCTGGTGGGCTATGGTCCATGGGGTCGTAAAGACTGAGACACGACAGAAGCAACTGAACACTACTGCTTCTCTCACTTTACTAAGCTCTTTAACAATGAACAGATTTGTTGATTTCTTCCTCTTTTCTTCTGACCTTGATCCTGGAACTTGCAGATAATCTTTAGAGTATTTCCGTGTATAACTGCACATTGTTTAAGTTTTCCCTGCCCTTTTAGTTGTATGTTTTATTTGGAAGTCAAAGTAATAGCCATTTTCTCCAAAACTAGTGTAAAAAAGAATAATAATCTCAGAAAAGAATAACTTAGCATCAAGATTTATTTAGTGTGTATGACACATGAACAATTGCCATTTGAATTTGAATTTTTGTTAGTTTCACTTAGAATTTATCTTTCCTGCTGTGTGGTCTGAAGCTATGAAAACTCAATCTGCAAGTTCTGTGGGCTTTCCTCCTCTTTGCATTAATTAGATCTAACCTGCTTTGAAACTTTTTAATAAAAAGGAGTCTGTAAACCTAGGTGGGGTGTATAGTGTGGATTGTAGCAATTTCCTGCCCTTCTCAATGCTGTAGAGCAGTAGAGCAGTAGAGCAGTAGAGCAACCTCAAGTCTGTCTCTCAAGTGTGTATTATACTTGGTTCTTGAATCTGCAGAAAGCCATGTGTAAAGAATACTGACAATGATAGATTGTCCGGACTGAAAAAACTTGTTAATTCTCACATTAGTGAATGTTTAATGTAAGAGGGAATCATGATTGCAGTTTCATATTACTTCATGAAAAAATTATTTGCTGTTTGCTCACTGTTTATATTGATCTGGTAGTTGATTGTATTTGAAATACATTTATATATTGTTAGCTATGATTTTGGATTGAGACTAGCATTTATATTGTTTTACCACTATTTTTTGAAGAAGAAAAGAGGCATTCTATTTAAAACAAATTTTTTTTCAACTTTAGCTTCATTTTGTTGTTTTGAATTTTATTATTATACATATCTGTTATTCTTATTTTGAAAATGTTGGTACTGCATTTTCTGCCTGTTTTATGAGCATTGGAAAACTAATGGGGAAATTATAAAGCAATGAGAAAAAGTGCTTAAAAGAATAATCTTCTGTTCTTCTTTTGAGAAAAATACTGCCACTTTTCTAAGAACCCCAAGGATGAGGGTTTTACATCTTTTATAAATTCTACTCTTAGAGGAGAAGGGAAATAGTCTTTACTACATGTCTTCCTTTTTATTTCAATAGCCAACATTGTGAACCTGTCATATGTCAGACATTGTGCTAGGCATTTATGTTATTTTATGTAATTCTTATACCAATTTTATGAAATGTGTGCTTCTGTTATCTCCTTGTTTGGGTGAGAAAATGAGAGTAAGTTGCCTAAAACTGTACAGCTAATAAGTGAACTGTGATTTGATTACATATTTGGCACATCTTTAATGATTATGAAAACTGACACCAATCTTACAGTAGACACTTAATATCTATGGAAAGGTAATGTGCCGTATCCGGTTGGCTTAAGAAGAATTGTTATGAATGTGTAGTGAGATTTACACTTACTAGATAAGTTTACAGGTGGCTAATTTTCCCTCTCTTCTTGTAGGAAAAAAGACTGAAAGAAAGGGAAGCCAGAAGAGAAGCCAGTAAGAGACAAGCAAAGGTAAGGGCTTATATTTTAATGAGAAAAATGTTTGTAGCATTGAATGGAATTTAAATACTCTTCTTTTCCATATGCATTGTATATTTATTTATACATCATGACATTTGAATTGGATTTAACTCTGTGTATGTATGTCATTTGCTTTTTCTTATTTGTTTGTTTCTTCTGTGGTATAGAGTGAAGAAATGAGATAGTTTGTTTATAGGGCTTCATCTTCCTACTTTCACCATCTTATTCTGTTTTGTGCATACTAAGTATAGGAAATGGTTGACTGTGGGTCAGACCTGATAGGATTTTATTGTATCTCATCTTCAGAGTAAGGAGGCAGCCTATGCGAACCCAACTTGATAACAGACAACCCTGAAAGCATCGGTTTTTTCAGCTCCTAGAACCTAAGGGAAATCACTCTGTGTCTCCCACCTTCACTAAATTCTGTAAACAAAAATTTTAGCAGCTGTGTATGTACAGTTTCTTTCAAATATGTGTACAATTATAAACACTATCATCTATGTGCAGCTGTAATTTTTATCTGGTATGTTTGACACCATGGAAAATTCAGCCTCTGCCTTCTGAGGACATGTAATAGAAATGATTCCCACAAACCAGGGCACAGAAATGCATGTCATTTCTCATGCTGTATCTCGCTGTGCTTTGCCTGACTGGCCGTGATTTCTTCTTAGCAGTTAGCAAAGATCCAACTCCCCTGAGTAAACCCATCATGTTCTTTGTCATTTTTTCCATGCACTTAGAGAACAAGTCGGAGATGATAACTCATGCTATAGTTCTGAAGTGGGAAGCAATTACTCTTCAGTATAAGATGAAAAGACTGCTTACATTCAGTATTAAATATCACTCTGTCTTCAAAGGTGCCCGAAAACGAGAACTACAGTGTGCATGCACCCTGACTTGCTAAATCAGGTGGTGGAGTCTGCATTTGCATTTGAAATGCAGATGTGAACAGTCATGGCATAGAAATGAGATCTCAGGAACTATAGTGGGAAAAATTTAAATTTAAGAAGAAAATCTTAAATCCAATGAAAGCATTTGATTTTTATGAATATTGCATGTTCAGCATAAAGATAAACCGTTTTATGTTACTAAAAAGCTCCTATTTCTTTCTGTGAATGAAATTATAAAATGAAAGGTATGATCTGGAGCCAAAAGAAAGGCCTGTCACTGTATTTGCTTTGTGTGTATTGGTGCATATTTATATATATTACTAAATATGGTTTATTTTCTGTACTTGTTGATACTGTATGCTTCATCTTTCATAGTGGTTTAAACTGTAAGAAAGAAATTGCTCTCACCCTTGAGCCTGCCTCTTGTGCTGCTTCTCTTTCCCTACAAGTTGCTGTATATATTTTGTTTTGATACATTGCCAGCTGGGAAATGAAAAGCAGTAAAGGCCTTCAGAGTTAGATTTTGCCACTGGGATCGACCTCTAAAGTGAACTCCTCAAGCCAAGCCCACCCCTCTGCTCCGCACCCCTTCCCATGTTTGTCATGTGTTTGTTTCCCGATGTGTGAGAAAGGAGGAGGACTTCTTGTCAAAAGGTTGTTTCATTTATGTACAAGCCCTAAGGGCTGTATTGAAAACAAAGAATAGAACAACTGACTTGTCTTTGTTGCACAGCCAGGAGCTTTCAATAGAGACTGTGTTTTAGTATTGTTCTGAGTAGTCAAGCTGCCTGCATTTCATAGCCTGGTGTGAGTGCTCAGAGACAGCAGCCCCTTTAGAAGAGTGATGTTAGCAGAGAGATGAGAGGACAGGTTGTAGCCAGGACTCACATTCCTCAGGACACCAGGGACGACAGCAGTGACAGATTCAGGCTGACTCACGGAGGCCAAGGAGTTAGCTCGGGTTACCCTGTATGTGGAGAAGGCAGTGGCACCCCACTCCAGTACTCTTGCCTGAAAATCCCATGGACAGAGGAGCCTGTTAGGCTGCGATCCATGGGGTCGCTAAGAGTCGGACACGACTGAGCAACTTCACTTTCACTTTTCACTTTCATGCATTGGAGAAGGAAATGGCAACCCACTCCAGTGTTCTTGCCTGGAGAATCCCAGGGACGGGGGAGCCTGGTGGACTGCTGTCTATGGGACTACACAGAGTCGGACACGACTGAAGTGACTTAGCATACCCTGTATGTACCCAGCTTCTTTTCAAATGAAAGTTACAGAAGTTGGAGGCTCTGGAGCTTTCCAGGTGCCCCTTTGGAAACAGACCTAGAAGATGTTGGAGGGACTCTGTAAAGAAGTGATTGCCCAAGGTTCTATGATAGATATCTAAGAATAAATGTATGAGCTGGATTATGGGTTTTCCAGTCGTGTGTGTGTGTGTGTGTGTGTGTGTGTGTGTGTGTGCGCGCGCATGCGCATGCGTGCAAACATGCTTTAAGTGATGGATGTGGCTGAAGTTTCAGAGTAAATTTTATCTTCTTTTTAATATGGTTAAACGTTGTGTGACTTGGGGCTGTTGCCTTCTGAGGCCTTCTGGTCAGCTTCAGTGCAGAGCATCCTTCAGTCACTGAATCTATATCTAAAGGATACCTTAGTGGTAAAAGAAAGTGGTGACTTACTATACCACCAGAGGTGTGGTCTTACCCATTTATAGCTATTTTAAGAAGTCAATGCATAGAAACAGAAGTGTGAGAAAGGAAGACTTCCAGAGCTGTTTCCTACCTTGTTTTGTGCTTCATTTAGCGAACCTCATGTTACAGGAGAGGAATACAGAAGACAGTGTAGTTACTTTAGCAATTGGAAAAATGTATTAGAATAAAAGTTGATAGAATTATCTTTATTACCCAGAAAAGAGAAGGTTTGATGATATTGTGAGTTTATAATTTTATAAATGATGCTTGGTGGTATCTTTTTCCCAACAAAGTAAGTATTCTGAAGAAAAATTGCTCTGAAGTTAGAATGTAGTAAAATAAAGTTGGAATGGACTTCCCAGAAAGCTGATTCAACTTTTTGCTAACAGATATGTCTAAGATCTGCCTAAAATACGTTATATGCAGTGCCAGGAGTTAGAAATATGAAGTTGAAACTTCTAAGAAAGTTTTTGGGGTACCCAATGTCTAGTGATTTGAGAGATAGAGGTTTTGGATATTTAAACTTTCTTTAGCAGAGAAATATTTGAACTATTAAAGAATATTTGACTTTTACTTTAGCTAACGGAATATTGTATGTTCTTATAAGTTAGAAATTTTAAACTGGCACCAGAAAAAGTAGTTGGAGCAATAATGAATAGACCACGTTGCTTTTTGGATTCAGGGTGGTTACATAATCTAGAAATACAGCTTTACCTCATTATCCAGCTAGATGTCCTCGTGTTACTTTGATGGTCTCAAGTGTTTGTACCAACCTCTGGGTGGCTTGATGAAACTGAATACTGAGTATGAAGGAGCAAAGAGTAGGAAACAGTTTAGTTTCCCGAAAGTTAAGCATTGCTTGGACTATATTATTGATGGTGCTTATAGTTCTTATTTTTAGGTATGGGGGAAATTATATGAAAACAATGTTTAAAATGATGTTGTACATTTTGAGGTTGAATTGTATAGCCACCATAAATTTTAACTTTATTTTCTCCTTGTTTTATTTAATTGCTTTAAGGCATTTTATTAATGTACTTATACAATAGTAAAATACTTTCTTGGATACCTAAAGTGGTTTTGGTTAATTCTTTCACAATAGGAGTAGAAGAAGTTGTATAATTTTAGAACTTGAATATCCTTGAGAGATATTCTGGAGGTGTTTCCTAAAACTGGTTTATAATATCTTTTTCTCCAGCCAGCAGTAGTTTCATGAAGCAAACCTAAATTTATTTATTTTGATATTATGTTCTTTCAAAATCTTTTTGAACTTTTCCTGTCCATGAAATGTATGAATGTGAAACATCCACTCATCTATTCCAGCGATTTTAAATAGTACAGTGAAATAGCCTAGGGGTTCTGCTGAGGTATCCCCCAGGACACAGGAGGGTTATTTGGGCAGAACTCCAGGCTTCCATTTTGTCTTCATTCAGAGAGGCCCTGTTATATTCTCTGTGTGTACGGAAGCTTCCAGGGAAACTTTTGTTTGAGATAGTGCTTCTACTTAAATACATAAATCCATACATACATGTTGTTTTTTAAGAATCCAGGGACTTTCCTGGTGGCCCAGTAGCTCAGACTCTGTCTTCCCAGTGCAGGGGGCCCAGGTCTGACCCCTGGTCAGGGGACTAGATCCCACATGCTGCAACTGAATATCCCACTTGCCGCACCCAAAGATCCTATGTGCCGCAGTGAAGATTGAAGGTCCCCCGTGCCACAAATAAAACCTGGCACAGCCAAATAAATAAATATTAAAAGAAAAAAAAGTACTCAAATAAATTAAAGCTAAAGACAAGTAAATGACTTAACATCATCCCTGGCTTCTTTGATGGCAGAACTGCTGTGTGTACTCAGGCTCCCTGAGTCCTCATTTCCAGTTATTCTTACTGCCCCATACTGTTTTTGTATGCTACTTTATACCTCTTGTACTTCTATTTTTTTTTTTTTTTCCTTTAAAAACAAACCAGATCTGTGGTACATAGGCTAACAACTAATCATAGAAAATTACTAATAACAGATACCTTGAGTAGTCATAGAAAATTACTAATAACAGATTACTAATAACAGATACTAAGTCTGGAAAGCAGTCTGGATCTCAGTTGCTGGCTGACCCCTTGATCTGAGGCAAAATGTGTAACAAAAAGTATGTCTTACTGTACCCTCATCTGCTAAAGGATTTTCTCTCCTCGTAGAGCTACAAGTAGACATTAATAAATGTTAGTAATGGTTATTCCCACCTTTTTCTGGGTCTTAAGCCTTTGCATTTATTTCCTTTTGACAGGGCTTTATTAACTGCCACCTAATGAATATTTTTATTTTAAGAGGAAATGCCTCCCCGTTCCATGTTTCATATAGACCTTCTAACACCTCTTTCCTTTTTTTTTCCTTTTTTGACATTTATAACTGAAATATTTAACTGGTCTCTTTCTTCATTTTTAATGTGTTTGGAATTTCAAGGGCTCTAGAAGATTAGTTTATTTTAAACCAAACAGCTTTTAGAAAACACAATAATGAAACTGTAAGTTTGTTTATAGTCCCAATCCCCAGTGAAAGCAAAGGTGCTCCCTGAAAGTAAATTACTCCCCCATTTGAAGGGTCTGAACTCTCACAGGGCACTGTTTGCTGCACTGATACAATCACTTATTTAATGGTGCCCTAAATGAGTCATTCACTTTCTCTAAGCAAGCTATTCAGATAATACCATATTTTAGTGCTATAATAAGACCCATTATGCTGTCCTTCTACTTCTTGTATAAACAACATTGAGTCTTTATAGATGGACTTTTTTCCCTTTAGTGTCTACCTGAATTAGCAGTGAAAACCCATGTAGCTTTTATTATCATTCTAATGTTGATGTGGTTTGCTTGGAGATTAATGTAGTGGCTTTTGAATTCCAAACACCACCCCCCTGCCTCCACCCTCTGGCCCAAGCCTCTTTCTTTGGTGGTAATGAAGAAAGGGATTACTAAATTTGAACCTTTAACCATCTTGGATTAATTAAGAGATACTTCTAGTGTTTACTGTCAGAGAATCGTCCTGTTCTACTCATAAAGATTCAAAAGTTAAGTATGGGAGTTAACTATGAGAGCAGGAACAGTTCTAGTCATGCATATCATCCACATGCTGTTCTTTTAACACTCAGCTACTTGGTCTTTCTTAAAAAGATTTTTCCAACCCTCTCAGATGTAATGGACTCCTCCTTTTGTAACTTCTACTCTAGTCCCTTTTATGAAGCGTCTGATAGTTTATAGCACTTAAGTGGACAGGTGTCTGTTTTTCCCACTCTGCTCTAAGTCTTGTTTGTATTGCTTACCACAGTGCTTGGTTTATAATAAGCACTTAATAAATATTTCAGTGAATGAGGGGGTGAATGAGTGATTTAAGGGATACAGAGCACTGGCTGTAAAATTCTTTATTATGGTAAAATATATCCTAAAATTTACTGCTTTAGCCATTTTCATGGCTATATAGCCATTTGGTGGCATTAATTACATTCACATTTCTGTGAACAACTACCAACTGTCCATTTCCAGAATCCTCTCATCATCCTGGACTGAAACTCTGTGGCCCTTAAACAGTAAATCTCCATTCCCACCTCTCCCAAGAGTGTAAACTTTTAAAGAGGAAACTCAGTCTTTAGCAGGTGAGAAAATAGAGGCCTTAAATGAATAGGTGATTTTTCCAGGGTTTTATAGTTAAGTAACAGCAAAATGGGGCCAGACCCCAGGTCTCTGAGTGATTATGTGTGTGCTTTTCATTCTGCCTTAAACTCTGTCTATAACAATATGTGAAATACCAAGGAGTGCTGAATGTATTAAGGTGTCACATTTTAAAATATAATAAAATAAAGTTATTAATACTACTCTCAGTCACAAGCTCAACACTTATTAAGGGTTGTAACCCAAGTAATACTGTAAGTTTCAGTAGCATCAATGTTAAACTTATCAAAAGATTTAAAAAAGAATATCCATTTTTTCTTCCAGAATATAGGAATAAATAAACTGATGATATTAGTTTCAAGGCCAGTGTAAAGCATAATAATAACTAATAGTAGCTATAATTTATTAGGGCTTCCCTGGTGCCTCAAATGATAAAGAATCTGCCTGCAGTGCAAGAGACCTGGGTGTGATCCCTGGGTCAGAGAGATCGCCTGGAGAAGAAAATGGCAACCCACTCCAGTATTCTTGCCTGGGAAATCCCATGGATAGAAGAGCCTAGTGGGCTACAGTCCATGAGGTCGCAAAGAGTCAGATACAACTGAGCAAATTAGAATTTCATTTCATCATTTATTGACTGCCTATTCTGTTATAAATACTGTAATTAAAGGCTTCACATACATTATTTCTTTAATCCTCATGAACAATGGTGTGAGCTTGTATTATCTTTATTTCCTAGTTGAAGAAGGATTATGCAACTTCCCGAAGATCACATAGCTAAGGATATTACAGAGCCCTGATTCAAATCTACTTTACTAGACTAAAAGAGCCTTGATGCTTAGCATAAGGCCATACTGTCACCTCATTTCCAAGGCAGTCAAGAGTATTCACATTTTAGTACTCTCAAAAGCCAGAGTACAAGTTGCAAGTAAATACTTTATTCTCCTGAAATTGCTTCTCTTATCCACAGTTAGTTCCCTTTTTATAGTAGTTACATTAAAGAAACAGAACAGGTAGTTGCATAACCATTGGCGGATACAGTATGGTTAATTTCCCGCTAATTTCTATACACCCTCACTATAATCCTAGTACTCAAGTTTTTTCTTATGAATTAAATATTATGAAACAGTTTACCATTACTTCCAGCCCATGGAGATCAGTTAAAATTGTCACATTCCCTTTTATTGTTTACTTTTATGCAAACCTCCCCTCTGCCTAGAATGTCCTGTCTTCATTGCTTCTTCCTCCTAGCACATTTCCTTTTTGAAGACTTTCCTGACTCCTTCAGCAGATTAGGCATTTCTTTCTTTCTGTTCCACTCTAGTTTTGGACATTATTCTGTCATCGTACTTAGTGATAGTCTCTGTTACTTCTAGGCTGTAAACCACCTTGTGAACAGCAACTGAGATTTTTCATAGCTGGCACATAGTAAATGCTTATAAATACTTTGTGAGCACATCAATGAAATGTAGGTATGTTTAATTCTTTAAGTTAGCATAATGCTATGTCAGTCGTGTCTGACTCTTTGCGACCCTATGGACTGTAGCCAGCCAGGGTCCTCTGTCCATGGGATTCTCCAGGCAAGAATACTGGAGTGGGGTGCCATTCCTTCTCCAGGGGATCTTCCTGACCCAGAAATTGAACCTGCGTCTCCTGCATTGCAGGCAGGTTCTTTACTGCTGAGCCACCAGGGAAGCCCACAGTTGCGTCGTATGCATTTCACTTTCTGCTGAATTGTGAAAGTACCCAGTATTCCCCAGGCTCTCCAAGTTGATGCTCCTCTCCTCGCCCATCTTGTTTATTCAGCACAATTTAAAACAAACTCATTAACCTACATTAAGGTTATAGATGTTTAACATTAAAACAGAATGTATGAAACTCTTAGGCAATCAGGATCCCTTTAGAATACTTGATCCGTACCTTATTTGCTAATAATGTGCTCAGTTGCTCAGTCTTGTCTGACCCTTTTTGACCCCATGGACTATAGCCTGTCATGTTCTTCTGTCTATGAGATTTCCCAGGCGAGAATACTGGAGTGGGTTGCTATTTCCTTCTTCAGGGGATTTTCCTGACCCAGGGATTGAATCCACGTCTCTCCCTCAGCAGGTGATTTCTTTACCGCTGAGCCACCAGGGAAGCCTGTCCTAATGTGTACACATTGATTGACTTTCCTTTTCTTTCCCCTTTTTACTAACTTTGACATCTCAAGCTTTAGTGTAATTGAATACAGAAAGCTATGTCTGTTGTAGTTTATGAGTGATAAAAGGAACACTCTTTGGTAGTTTGATCATGATGATTGTCACCTTGCCTGTGGTTTTGGAACCTAGCCTCCATTGGAGTTATGAGACTTCATTCTGTCATTCAGTACCTTGCTCACAAAAACTTTTTGATCATCCACATCAGTGGATCCTGCTAAAACTACTTTGTTGGCAATGTCATGTTGAATATTTGATGCCATTTGACATAGATTGCTTGAATAATTGCAATCTTATTAAAATTGCAACATGGTTAGACAGTGAAAGAGTGAGCATAAAGATGTAGGTCTGTCTTCACCTCCTGGCTCATGACCACTGAAGGCCATGCAGGGGGTTGTTAAGATTAAGGATGATCTTAAGCGTGTGCTATGCGAGCCATTAACCCTGAGAACAAGAAATTTTTGAGAAAACAAGTCATATTTATACCAGATTAATCTGGGACAATTTTTGAGACAGAATTTAATGACCGTTTTAGGAGGGACTTCCTTGGTTGTCCAGTGGCTAAGACCTCCGCACTCCCAATTCAGGGGACGCAGGTTTGATCCCTGCTCAGGGAACTAGATACCACATGACACAACTAAGACCCAGCTGCAGCCAAAAAAAAAAAAAAAAAAATCAGTGGATATTCAAAGGGAGAGAATTAGCCTTCATTCTTGAAAAGAGGGATGGCATACATGGAGAGGGATGAGAGGAGTTGTTAGAGTACTGAAAAAAAACCTTAAATAATTTTGTTTTATTTTCTAAAATTTGCAAAATAAAAGTGTTCTAACCACATAAAATTGGAGGAAAATAGACTCAACATATTTGAATAAGGTGTCAGAAAAGCACTTGTGTGCTTACATTCTCTCTCATATATATAAAATAAATGGATAAATATTTAAATATATATTGAATATATATATATATATATATATATATACTCTTTTGTATATGTTATAGATGAACATTGTATTTTTAAATGGTCTGTTGGATTCTGCTTAGTTGGGTGGTCCTTTAGATCTATTCCAAAACATTAGGATTCTCCGTTCAGATTGGACCAAACAGAATCAAGTAATCCTTTTGATGCCCTTTATACTCACTCATGGTTTATCCTCCTTATCTTAAGTTATAGATAATATGATGATTTATATTCTTTTTAAAAATTTAATTGAAGTATAGGTCAAATAGAGTATTACATTAATTTTAGTTGTACAGCATAGTGATTCAACATTTGTGTACCTTATGAATTTATCACCACAATAAGTCTGGTAACCATCTGTCATCATACACAGTTATTGGAATATTATCAAGTATGTTCCCTATGCTGTATATTATATGCCCATGACTTATTTATTTTATAACTCTAAGTTAGTATGTCTTAATCCCCTTTACCTGTTCTGCTGCACTCCCCTCTGCTCTGATGACTGCCGGGTTGTTCTCTGTATCTGTGAGTCTGTATCTATTTTATTTTGTTTTGTTTTTTAGATTCAGTATATGAGTGAAATCATATGGTATTTGTCTGACTTATTTTAATTAGCGTAATACCCTCTAGTTTCATCCATATTGTCACAAATGGCAAGGTGTCACTCTTTTTTATGGCTGAATCGTAGTCCACAGTGTATATATACCACATCCTCTTTATCTATTCATTCGTCAGTGGACATTTCAGTTTCCCACCTTGGCTACTGTAAATAGTGCTGCAATGAAAATAGGGGTGCATATGTCTTTTCTAATTAGTGTTTTCATTTTCTTTGAATAACTAATTATAAATGGAATTGCTGGATCATATGGTAATTCTAGTTTTAATTTTCTGAAGAACTTAAATACTATTTCTCATAGTAGCTGTACCAATTTACATTCCTACCAGTAGTGCCTGAGAGTTTCCTTTTGCTACATCCTCACCAATTTTTTTGTTGTCTTTTTGCTAATAGCTATTCTAACAGGTATGCAGCAATGTGTCATTGTGGTTTTGATTTGCATTTCTTTGAGCATCTTTTCCTGTGTCTGTTGGTCATCTGAATGTCTTTCTTGGGAAAATGTCTATTCATGTCCTCTGCCTAATTTTTAATTAGGTCGTTTAGTGTTTTTGATTTTGAGTGTAACTTCTTTGTATATTTTGGTTATTAATCCCTTATCAGGTATATCATTTGCAAATATCTTCTCCCATTCACTCTGTAGGCTTCCTTTTTGTTTTATTGATGATTTCCTTCACTGTGCTAAAGCTGTTTAATTTGATGGATTTCCATTTGTTTATTTTTGCTATTCTTGAGCTTCCCTGAGGAGTTGTTGTTGTTCAGTCCCTCAGCCCTGTCCAACTCTTTTTGACCCATGCATGCCAGGCTTCCCTGTCCGTCACTGTTTCCCAGAGTTTGCTCAGACTCATGTCTGTTGAATCAGTGATGCCACCTAACCATCTCGTCCTCTGTTGTTACCTTCTCCTCCTGCCTTCAGTCTTTCCCAGCATCATGGTCTTTGCCAGTGAGTTGGCCCTTCATATCAGGTGGCCATAGTACTGGAACTTCAGCATCAATGAATGTTGAATTGATGTTCAATGAATATTCAGCGTTAATTTTCTTTAAGATTGGTTTGATCTTCTTGCAGTCCAAGGGACTCTCAAGAGTCTTCTCCAACACCACAGCATCAATTCAAAAGCATCAATTCTTTGTTGCTCAGCTTTTTTTATTGTCCAGCTCTCACATATGGGCACAACTACTAGAAAAACCATAGCTTTGACTATATGGACCTTTGTCTGCAAAGTAATGTCTCTGCTTTTTAATATGCTGTCTAGGTTGGTCATAGCTTTTCTTCCAAGAAGCAAGCCTCTTTTAATTTTGTAGCTGCAGTCACTGTCCACAGTGATTTTGGAGCCCAAGAAAATAAAGTCTGTCACTGTTTCCATTGTTTCCCCATCTATTTGCCATGAAGTAGTGGGGCTGGATGTCATGATCTTAGTTTTTGAATGTTGAATTTTAAGCCAGCTTTTTCATTCTCCTCTTTCACCTTCATCAAGCGGCTTTTTAGTTCCTCTTTGCTTTCTGCCATTAGGATGGTGTCATCTGCATATCTGAGGTTGTTGATATTTCTTCTGGCAATCTTGATTCCAGCTTGTGCTTCATCCAGCCTGGCATTTTGTGTAATGTACTCTGCATATAAGTTAAATAAGCACAGTGACAATTCTGAACTCTCCTTTCTATCTCATTGATCCTGAAAGACAGATCGGTCTTTCAGGAGACAGAGCCAAAAAAAAATATTGCTAAGACCCATGTCAAAGAGCATATATATTGCCTGTATTTTTTTCCCCTTGTATTTTATGGTTTTAGGGTTTACATTTAAATCTTTAATCCATTTTGAGTTGACTTTTATATGTTGTATTGGTAAGTAGTCCATTTTTCTTCTTTCACAAGTAGCTTTTATTGAAGGGGCTTCTTTGCCTCAATGTATATTCTTGGTTCCTTTGTCACAAATTAATTGATGGTATATAAGCGTGGGCTTAATTCTGAACTCTCTTTTCTATTTCATTGATCCATGTGTCTGTTTTTGTACTATTAAGATGCAGTTTTGATTACTATAGCTTTATAATATACTTTGAAATCAGGGCCCACGATACTTGCAGCTTTGTTCACCTTTCTTAAGATGCTTTGGCTGCTTGGTGTCTTTTGAAGTTCCAATAGATTTTAGGATTATGTATTAAAGTTCTGTGAAAGATGCCATTGATATTTTGATAGAAATTGCATTGAATCTGGGCAGATTGCTTTGGGATGTATGAACAGTATTAATCCTTCCAGTCTATGTGCAAGGCGTACCTTTCCATTTATTTGTGTTGTCTTCCGTTTCTTTCATCTGTGTCCAATAGGTTTCAGAATGCAGGTTTTCATCTCCTTAGTTATTTTATTCCTAGGTATTTTATCCTTTGTGATTTGATAGTAAATGGGCTTGTTTCTTGATTTTTCTTTTAGAACATTATTAGTGTGTGGAAATACAATTGATTTCTGTATCCTGCAACTTTACTGAATTCATTTATTCTGATAGTTTTTTGTTGGAATCTTTAGGCTTTTCTATATATGTAGTGTTATGTCATTGGCAAATAGTGACTTTCATTTCTTCATTTCCAATTTGGATGCATTTTATCTCTTTTTCCTGTCTGGTTTCTGTGGTTAGGACTTCCAATACTATGTTGAAAAAAAGTGGTGAGAGTAGGCATTCTTGTCGTATTCCTAATCTTAGAGAAAAAGCTTTCAGCCTTTCATTGTTGCTTATTATGTTAATTGTGAGTTTGTCATATATAGCCTTTATTATATTGAGGTATGTTCCTTCTGTGTTCACTTTCTGTGGAGTCTGTGTCGTAAATGGAGGCTGAATTTTTTCAGATGCTTTTTCTGTGCCTATTGACATGATCATATGATATTTATCCTTTAATTTGATAGTATGGTGTATTGATTGATTTGAAGATATTAAACCATTCTTGCATCCTTAGGATAAGTCTCACTTGGTTATGATGTATGATCATTTTAATGTACTGTTGATTTATCTTTACCAATATTTTGTTGGGTTTTGCATCTCTCTTTATCATTGGTGTTGGCCTGTAATTTTCTCTTTTTGAAATATCTTTATCTGATATTGGTAGTGGGGAGATGCTGACCTCTTTGCATCCTTCCTTGGATTTGGAAGGATTCCTGCTTCAGTTTTTTGTAATAGTTTGAGGATAGTTGTTAACTCTTCTTTAAATGTTTGATAAAAGTCACCTGTGAAGCCTTCTTGTGCTACATTTTTGTTTGTTGGGAATTGTTTGATTACTGACTCGATTTCATTACTAGTGATTGGTCTGTTCAGATTTTCTATTTATTTTTCATTCAGTCTTGGGAAATTGTATGTTTCTAGGAATTTATCCTGGAGAAGGCATTGGCACCCCACTCCAGTACTCTTGCCTGGAAAATCCCATGGACAGAGGAGCCTGGTAGGCTGCAGACCATGGGGTCGCGAAGAGTCGGACACGACTGAGCGACTTCCCTTTCACTTTTCCCTTTCATGCATTGGAGGAGGAAATGGCAATCCACTCCAGTGTTCTTGCCTGGAGAATCCCAGGGACGGGGGAGCCTGGTGGGCTGCTGTCTATGGGGTCTCACAGAGTCGGACACGACTGAAGTGACTTAGCAGCAGCAGCAGCAGGAATTTATCCATTTCTTCTAGGTTGTCCAGTTTGTTGCTGTTTAATTAATTATTTGTAGTCATCTCATAATCCTTTGTATTTCCTTTTCTTTATTTTTTGTGTATCTTGTTGGGTTTTTGGTAAACCATGAGGTTCATATGTAACACCTACATTTATAGTAGTCTATTTAAATTGATGGTCACTTAGGTTTGAGGGCATTCTAAATGTGCTACATTTCTGTCACCACCCCCCCAATGTTTTATGTTTTTGATGTCATGTTGTGCATTTTAAAATTTTGTGAATTGCTTAAACTAATTCTTTATAAAGATAGTTTTAATACTTGATACACTACCTTTACTGAATGTTTGCTTTTACCAGTGAGATTTTTTTGGTTGTTGTTCCATAATTCTTTTGTCTCTGGTTATGGCCTTTTCTTTTCCATTTAAAGCCCTGTCACCAGGGCCAAGTGCTCTAGGGGTATCCCCTGCGTGGTCCTTTTACTGTTGTTGAGCCATGATTGCTGTGGGTGTATTTGGCCCCAAGGCCCACTGGCTGGGTGGCTCTGCTATGGCTGTCGACTGTCATGGACATCCTAGTGGATGGAGCTTGTCCTTGGCTGGCTGGGACTGCTTTGGGCATACTGATGTGTGGAGCTGGCCCCCAGTGTGACTGGCTGCTATCTTACAGGTGTGCTGGTGCTTGCCTCTGGGAATGGGAGATGCTTTGAAGGAGTGCTGGGCAGGGCAGTTCTCAGGGGGATATAGGAGCAGAGTTCATGGTGTTAGCTAGATTGATGGAGAGGTGACAGACGTGCCACCAGTGCCAGACCAACTAGGTGCGAGGAGAATAAAAAAGTAGGCTCTTGCCAGCGTTTTTGTCCTAGGAGAAACTTCTACCAAATCCATGTCCCTCTGGCACACACCCTAAAATTAGTCAGTGAATCTCTTGTATTACCCAGATGTTTTTTAAGTTGCTGCCTCTGTGCTGGGACTTGGAGTGAGTGAGTTCGTGTGCAAGCCCTTTAAGAAGAGTCTCGGTTTCCCACAGTCGTCTTCCAGCTCTTCCAGACAGAAACTCCACTAGTTTTCAAACCAGATGTAATGGGAGCTCATCCTCCTGGCGTGAGCTCCCCTGTGGAGGTTACCCAGCATGGAACTTGGAACCCCAGCTCTTCAGGGGAGACCTCCGTGGTTGTGACATCCCTCCTGCTTGTGCGTCTTTGTGCCAGGGGTATGGATTCTGACTGGACTTGGCTGTGCCCTTCCTGCCAGTCTCAGTGTGGCCTTTTCTTCATATACTTTAATTGTGAAAAATCTGCTCTGCTAGTCTTCAGTTTGTCCTCAGAGATAGTCCTGTAGTTTTATATTTTGTATGTCTGTAGGAGGAAATGAGCTCAGGATCTTCCTACTCCATCATCCTAAGCCAGACTCCTTGAACAGTCAATGATTATAAGTTTTGTATTAGTTCCTAAAGGGCATCCTGATCTTGGTGTTTGTGTGTGCACACTCAGTCATGTCCTACTCTTTGTGACCCCATTGGCTGTAGCCCTCCAGGCTTCTCTGTCCATGGAATTTTCCAGGTAAGAATAGTGAAGTTGATTACCATTTCCTACTCTCAGGGATCTTCCCGACCCAGGGATTGAACTCACATCTCTTGTGTCTCCTGCACTGGTGGGTGGATTTTCAAGCATTTATGCTATCTTCTATTCCTGTGTGAAATACATTTTAGTGACTTAAGGAAACCTCTTGGGTGAGGAGGTGGTGGTGGTGAATTTTTTACTCACTACTGTTGTTTGTGGAGTATAAAGTGGCCAAGCTTTATTGCTGCCTTTTTAAGCTAAAATAAAGCTTAATAATAATAAGCTCTCTTATAATAAGCTTGGAGAAGGAAATGGCAGACCACTCCAGTGTTCTTGCCTGGAGAATCCCATGGACGGAGGGGCCTAGTGGGCTACGGTCTATGGGGTTGCAGAGAGTCGGACACGACTAAGCAACTAACACACACACACACACACGTAATAAGCTCTCACTTCTGTGAGAGAGCACCATAAGCCAGTGTTATAAAGTGTTAGTGGGTAAAAGAATTTGTTCATGGAGGTAATCAAATATAGTAGAAATGTTGTTGAGAAGACTTGTTTTTCTCACTGACATCTTTTTTTTAATCCTCTAAAGAATTATATATGTAATATAACTATAGAGCTCTGTTTAGCTAATTTTGTTACTCTTATTGCAGTTATTATCAGCAACATTAAATGATTTCCTGTTTGCTATATTTTCTCACTTTAGGTAAAAATGTAAGCAGATGTCTGCAATATTTTATGCAGGAATATTTTTTCATTTTCTTTATTAAATAGGATTCAAAGATTCTTTACTTGATAAGAACTCCAGAATTTGTTGTTTATAGACTGTGTTGGTAGAATAAATTTTCTGTAATATCATCTAGCATTTTATCCTTTTCAAAACACTTTCATCAAGATTATCATACTTGATTAATCACTTTATATTAATAAGTCTAAGCCATTATGGTTATCTGGCAGTTGAAAAGTTTTACTGTGGAGAAGCTAGGTAAGTGACTTGGTTAAGGTTGTGTACCTAATTTGTAGGTTAAAAAAAAAAAAAAAACCAGGTTTCTGTTCTCTTTTTTCCCTAATTCACTGTATATTTAGGTACAAAGTCACTGTAATTCTGTAAACTTTCCTTTTCCTTTTTAGTAGTTTAGGCAGTGTCTAAGCTGAACGTATACCTATGCTATGTCTCACACTTCCTCTTCTGGGTATACATCCAATAGAAATGCATGCATGTTTACCAGAAGATATTCACAAAGCAGCACTGTTTGTAATCATCAAATTGTGGCAATAAGTCAAGGTATAGAATAGATAAAAACTTGTGTTTAGTACAATTAAACATTACAGTTGATCCTTGAACAATATGGAAGTTAGGGATGCCAACCCACACACAGTGAAAAATCCAAGTATAATTTCACAATCAAGCCTCTGTATTTGCAGTACCTAGTCTGCAGATTCAATTAACCATGATCATGTAGTACTGTAGCATGTATTATGAAAATAGTTCACATGTAAGTGGACCCACACCATTCAAACCTGTGCTGTTCAAGGGTCAGCTGTATAGAGTTTCAAAAGAATTATTGTTACATGCAATACAGATTTCTGGAGAAGGCAATGGCACCCCACTCCAGTATTCTTGCCTAGAAACCCATGGATGGAGGAGCTGGGTAGGCTTCAGTCCATGGGGTCGCGAAGAGTTGGACATGACTGAGCAACTTCACTTTCACTTTTCACTTTCATGCATTGGAGAAGGAAATGGCAACCCACTCCAGTGTTCTTGCCTGGAGAATCCCAGGGCGGGGGAGCCTGGTGGGCTGCCGTCTATGGGGTCGCACAGAGTCGGACACGACTGAAGCGACTTAGCAGCAGCAGCAGCGGCAGCAATACAGATTTCACAAATACCGAGCAAAAGAAGCCAGACACAAAAGAGTAAACATTATAGTATTCTATTTACATGAATTTTTTTTTTTTTTAAAGTAAAACTAACATTTGGCATTAGAGCCAGGGTGGTGGGATTTCCTTTAGGGGAAAATAAGGGTTGTTGCTGGAAATGAGCATGATGATGGGCTTCTAGATAACTTGGGAGTATTCTGAGTTCTTATTCTGTATTGTGGATACATGATTGGAAAATTCATCAAGCTGTATTCTTATGATTTCTGCACTTTCCTGAATATATGTCATACTTCAATTTAAAAATGGTTCTTTTAAAAAATGTTGTGGTAGACTACATCTCTATATGTGTTTTTAACCAGGATGCTTTAATTTGTGAGTTTAGGAATATGCAGGGTATTATAACTCTTGTAACTTGAGAAGAATTAAGAACTTTAGTCCCTAGCGTCATCCATGTTTTATGAAAGCTATGAAAGAAAGTTAATAATTTATATTCCTCAAATGCACATTTCTTTTTAAAATCCCCTTGTTCCAAGAAGTATGATGTTTCACACCCTAAAACTTATTAACTACTTTCTCTGAAATGAAAAAATCAATGTTCTTTTCATTCTCATGCAAGTTAAAAAATAAAATGTGTATTTTCTAAAAGAAGCACAGTAATCATTGTGCTGTTAAATCTTTCTGCCCCAATGAATTTTCTGTTGTCTTCACTAAATCAGTTCTAATGAGGTGAGTGAAACTGCAGCATATTATGCAGAGTGAAGTAAGTCAGAAAGAAAAACACCAATAGAGTTTATTAATGCATATATATGGAATTTAGAAAGATGGTAATGATGACCATATATGCGAGATGGCAAAAGAGACACAGATGTAAAGAACAGATTTTTGGACTCTGTGGGAGAAGGCGAGGGTGGGATGATTTGAGAGAATAGCATTGAAACATGTATATCATCATATGTGAAATAGATCGCCAGTACAGATTCGATGCATGAGACAGGGTGCTCAGGGCTGGTGCACCGGGATGACCCAGATGGATGGGAAGGGAGGCGGGAGGAGGGTTCAGGATGGGGAACACATGTACATCCGTGGCTGATTCATGTCAATGTATGGCAAAATCCACTACAATATTGTAATTAGCCTCCAATTAAAATTAATTAATTAATTTTAAAAATGTATGACATGGCTTGGTAGCCCTAAAATGTTGTGTAGGTTTCTGTTGTTCATGCCCACTGGGACAAAGTGAGAGCTATTGAATTGTATTTTATTTAAAAATAGGGAGCACAGAAGTAATGAAGCAGACATTATTATGAATGTTCCCTATGTGTAATTACTGTAGCTTCATAAATTGAAATAATAACTGGCAGAGAACTGAGAAATATTTAGAACTTGAAGGATCATCTAATCAAAGATGTGATTTTCTTTCCATGAGTAGGGTTTTTTCATTTAGTTTACCTTGTTCTTGCCATAGACTCTGGTTATTCAAATATTTTCTATGCACATTTTGTGTGAATTAAGTATTTACTCCTTAAACATCATAACAAGTACTTGCTCAGTCAGTCATGTACCTGGTCTAGTAAGAGTTTATAGTGTTATTGAGGAGGAGGTAGGCTCTTTTTGTTAATATAGCCTCATTTTATCTTTTCTTGAGAGAGTAAGTTTCTTGCAATTCCAGATCAGTTGTTAAGCTTGGAAAATGGTGCAGAAATAGCATATGCATGATCCAAAAGTGCCTTTATCAAGAAACATATTGCTTGTCTGTCTCTGAACTGTAAGATAATCACTGCTAGAATTAAGACCAATTGTTTTATTTTACTCATCTTGATTTTCAGCTGTGTGCATCAGTTTTCCCCTTTATTACAGACACATTTGGTTTTGATTTTCTAAAGTCATTTCATTTCATTCAGTTGAAAATGATACACAATCTCAGTCTTATTCATTTATTTATATTAGTGCAGCTTTTTGAAAAATAGAAAGTATATTGTTGTAGAGCTTCAGCCTCATTGAATTGCTTTTAACATGAGTCTCATCTAAATTCTAAACGCAACTCCATTGATCGCTGCCTTCTGGCATATATCCAACTCTAAGATTTTTGCCCTTCTCTGTACAGCTGGTACATGGTATTTTTGTGGTGTTCCTTTGAGGATAACAGAAAGTGAAAGAAGGAAGAGAAAATATTGAGTTATCTCTAAGTTAAAGAAAAAATTAAGATTGATACTTGTAGTCTACTGTAAATCCATCAGAAGTGTTAGATTATAGGTTTGGGGTTTAAGATTAGCTTTTATCATTAACTGCCAGATTGTTCAGTTCAGTTCAGTCACTCAGTCGTGTCCAACTCTTTGCAACCCCATGGACTGCAGCACACAAGGCTTCCCTGTCCATCGTCAACTCCCAGAGTTTACTCAGACTCATATCCATTGAGTCAGTGATGCCATCCAACCATCTCATCCTCTGTCATCCCCTTCTCCTCCTGCCTTCAGTCTTTCCCAGTGTCAGGGTCTTTTCTAATGAGTCAGTTCTTTGACAAAGACCACCAGGATTTGGCTTCTCCATGTCATGTACACAAGTAAGTCCTGCATTTTCCAGCTTAGTGTTGGGGCCAGGAGAGAGTCCTATGAACCTGGTTTGTTAGCCTGACCTAGAAGGTCTAATGGCCTGGGAGGCTGACTTCTGTGCTGCCAGTGGATCACTATGTGGCCGTGAGCAGATTCTCAACTGGCTCAAAGTATCTTGGAATAGATGTTCTTTATGGGCCCTTTCAGCTCTATTTCTCACTTATTTATTTTTTTTTTATTCAAGACCTTATAATATTTACTATCATTTTTAGGTCCTTTCTAACCTTTCCAAATATTACTTGCAGGTGTGTTGTCTATTTTGTGTAGTATTAGCACCAGTAATAGAAATACAGCAAGAGACTGTAACTACTCCAGTAATAAAGGCTTGACTGGCATTTTGGGGGCTTTTTGGAAACATCAGATTTGGGAGGGTCTATTGGTTTTTACTGGTATACAAGAGGAATAATAGGAGCTAGAGCTGGCAAAAGTCGGTAGATCATAGACGGTGTCAATGCTTAGTTAAAGATTTGGTATGATTCAGGAGTGGGGAATGCACTGAAGATTAAAGGAGGGGTCCAGCATAAGCAGTTGGATGATCTTAAAAAATTTTACCCATTTATTCTATGCACATTTCTTGAGTGCTTACTATGTGTTAGCCTTCATAATTATATGATTGAATTAACGTCCTCTTGAGGAACTAGAAATCTAATAGAAGAACACTGTAGATAGTACAATATAATGAATGCTACAATATAGAAGTTTTGTGAATTGTCTACATATATAATGGTTGAAGCCAAAGGAGGGGAAAGTGAAATGTTTATATGGCACTTTGCATGTGTCAGATATTGCTTTCTATGGATTTTCAGAAATGTATCTTAGTGTATAAATTTCAGCCCTTGAAGTTATAGGTAATAATATTATCATGCCGATTTAACAGATGAAGTAATTTTAGTGTAGAGAGTTCTATACTTCTTTGTCTATAGTGATTCAGGATTCCAAGCTATAGATGATCTGACTCCATAGAGTGGATGAGAGTGCGAAAGCCAGGTCACAAATCCCAGGGAACAGCAACATTTAAGGGGCAGGCGTATGAAAAGCAGTTAGAACAATTGAGAAGATACTATTGGAAAGATAGAGGAAGGAAAATTGGTATATTGGTTTCAAAAGTACAGAAAGAGAATTTAAAGTAGGAGCTAGTCAAGAGTGCTAACTACTACAGAGAGATAAGCTGGGACGGAAACTGAAAACAGACACAGTTTGGCAATTAAAATATCAGTATGATCTTATCATACTGTTCATGGGGTTCTCAAGGCAAGAATACTGAAGTGGTTTGCCATTCCCTTCTCCAGTGGACCACATTCTGTCAGATCTCTCCACCATGACCCGCCCATCTTGGGTTGCCCCACGGGCATGGCTTAGTTTCATTGAGTTAGACAAGGCTGTGGTCCTAGTGTGATTAGATTGACTAGTTTTCTGTGAGTATGGTTTCAGTGTGTTTGCCCTCTGATGCCCTCTTGCAACACCTATCGTCTTACTTGGGTTTCTCTTACCTTGGGCGTGGGGTATCTCTTCACAGCTGCTCCAGCAAAGCGCAGCCATTACTCCTTACCTTGGACGAGGAGTATCTCCTCACCGCCGCCCTTCCTGACCTTCAACATGGGATAGCTCCTCTACACCCTCCTGCGCCCGCACAGCCACTGCTCCTTGGATGTGGGGTTGGTCCTCCCGTCCACCGACCCTGGCCTCAGGCATGGGTTGCTCCTCCCAGCCGCCGCCCCTGGCTTCGGGTGTGGGGGCATGGGGTAGCTCCTTCTGCTTCCCCCGCTGCCCCCCCCCCCGCCCCGGCCTCGGGCTTAGGAGTTAGGGGTGTTGGGGTAGCTCCTCCCTGCCGCCACCCCTGACCTTGGACGCAGGGTAGCTCCTGTCAGCCGTTCCTGCGCTGTCGCAGTCTGGTAAGGGATGGAGCCAAAACAAAAAGAATACCCAGCTGTGGATGTGACTGGCGATTGAAGCAAGGTCTGATGCTGTAAAGAGCAATATTGCATAAGAACCTGGAATGTGAGGTCCATGAATCAAGGCAAATTGGAAGTGGTCAAACAAGAGATGGCAAGAGTGAATGTTGACATTCTAGGAATCAGCAAACTGAAATGGACTGGAATAGGTGAATTTAACTTGGATGACCATTATATCTACTGCGGGCAGGAATCCCTCAGAAGAAATAGAGTAGCCATCATGGTCAACAAAAGAGTCTGAAATGCAGTACTTGGATGCAGTCTCAAAAATGACAGAATGATCTCTGTTCGTTTCCAAGGCAAACCATTCAATATCACAGTAATCCAAGTCTATGCCCCAACTAGTTACGCTGAAGAAGCTGAAGTTGAACGGTTCTATGAAGACCTACAAGACCTTTTAGACCTAACACCCAAAAAAGATGTCCTTTTCATTATAGGGGACTGGGATGCAAAAATAGGAAGTCAAGAAACACCTGGACTAACAGGCAAATTTGGCCTTGGAATACGGAATGAAGCAGGGCAAAGACTGATAGAGTTTTGCCAAGAAAATGCACTGGTCGTAACAAACACCCTCTTCCAACAACACAAGAGAAGACTCTATACATGGACATCACCAGATGGTCAACACTGAAATCAGATTGGTTATATTCTTTGCAGCCAAAGATGGAGAAGCTCTATACAGTCAGCAAAAACAAGACCAGGAGCTGACTGTGGCTCAGACCATGAACTCCTTATTGCCAAATTCAGACTGAAATTGAAGAAAGTAGGGAAAACCACTAGACCATTCAGGTATGACCTAAATCAAATCCCTTATGATTGATTATACAGTGGAAGTGAGAAATAGATTTAAGGGCCTAGATCTGATAGATAGAGTGCCTGATGAACTATGGAATGAGGTTCGTGACATTGTACAGGAGACAGGGATCAAGACCATCCCCATGGAAAAGAAATGCAAAAAACCAAATGACTGTCTGGGAGGCCTTACAAATAGCTGTGAAAAGAAGAGATGCGAAAAGCAAAGGAGAAAAGGAAAGATATAAACATCTGATAGCAGAGTTGCAAAGAATAGCAAGAAGAGATAAGAAAGCCTTCTTCAGTGATCAATGCAAAGAAATAGAGGAAAGCAATAGAATGGGAAAGACTAGAGATCTCTTCAAGAAAATCAGAGATACCAAAGGAACATTTCATGCAAAGATGGGCTCGATAAAGGACAGAAATGGTATGGACCTAACAGAAGCAGAAGATATTAAGAAGAGGTGGCAAGAATACACAGAAGAACTGTACAAAAAAGATCTTCATGACCCAGATAATCACGATGGTGTGATCACTGACCTAGAGCCAGACATCCTGGAATGTGAAGTCAAGTGGGCCTTAGAAAGCATCACTACGAACAAAGCTAGTGGAGGTGATGGAATTCCAGTTGAGCTATTCCAAATCCTGAAAGATGATGCTGTGAAAGTGCTGCACTCAATATGCCAGCAAATTTGGAAAACTCAGCAGTGGCCACAGGACTGGAAAAGGTCAGTGTTCATTCCAATCCCAAATAAAGGCAATGCTAAAGAATGCTCAAACTACCACACAATTGCACTCATCTCACAGGCTAGTAAAGTAATGCTCAAAATTCTCCAAGCCAGGCTTCAGCAATACATGAACCGTGAACTTCCTGATGTTCAAGCTGGTTTTAGAAAAGGCAGAGAAACCAGAGATCAAATTGCCAACATCCGCTGGATCATGGAAAAAGCAAGAGAGTTCCAGAAAAACATCTATTTCTGCTTTATTGACTATGCCAAAGCCTTTGACTGTGTGGATCATAATATACTGTGGAAAATTCTGAAAGAGATGGGAATACCAGACCACCTGATCTGCCTCTTGAGAAATTTGTATGCAGGTCAGGAAGCAACAGTTAGAACTGGACATGGAACAACAGACTGGTTCCAAATAAGAAAAGGAGTATGTCAAGGCTGTATATTTTCACCCTGTTTATTTAACTTATATGCAGAGTACATCATGAGAAATGCTGGACTGGAAGAAACACAAGCTGGAATCAAGATTGCCAGGAGAAATATCAATAACCTCAGATATGCAGATCACACCACCCTTATGGCAGAAAGTGTAGAGGAACTAAAAAGCCTCTTGATGAAAGTGAAAGCGGAGAGTGAAAAAGTTGGCTTAAAGCTCAACATTCAGAAAACTAAGATCATGGCATCTGGTCCCATCACTTCATGG
Organism: Bos indicus x Bos taurus; assembly: GCF_003369695.1. Taxonomy (NCBI): domain Eukaryota; kingdom Metazoa; phylum Chordata; class Mammalia; order Artiodactyla; family Bovidae; genus Bos; species Bos indicus x Bos taurus. The sequence goes on along the minus strand of NC_040090.1, from coordinate 65,728,483 downwards.
GAAATAGATGGGGAAACAGTGGAAACAGTGTCAGACTTTATTTTTTGGGGCTCCAAAATCACTGCAAATGGTGACTACAGCCATGAAATTAAAAGACGTTTACTCCTTGGAAGGAAAGTTATGACCAACCTAGATAGCATATTCAAAAGCAGAGACATTACCAACAAAGTTTCGTCTAGTTAAGGCTGTGGTTTTTCCTGTGGTCATGTATGGATGTGAGAGTTGGACTGTGAATAAGGCTGAGCGCCAAAGAATTGATGCCTTTGAACTGTGGTGTTGGAAAAGACTCTTGAGAGTCCCTTGGACTGGAAGGAGGTCCAACCAGTCCATTCTGAAGGAGATCAGCCCTGGGATTTCTTTGGAAGGAATGATGCTAAAGGTGAAACTCCAGTACTTTGGCCACCTCATGCAAAGAGTTGACTCATTGGAAAAGACTCTGACGCTGGGAGGGATTGGGGGCAGGAGGAGAAGGGGATGACAGAGGATGAGATGGCTGGATGGCATCACTGACTCGATGGCCGTGAGTCTCAGTGTACTCCGGGAGCTGGTGATGGACAGGGAGGCCTGGCGTGCTGTGATTCATGGGGTCGCAAAGAGTCAGACATGACTGAGCAACTGGTCTTATCTGATGATCTTATCAAGATTAATTTTGATTGCATTGTGTGGTTGGACGAGAGGGCTAGGAAGAGTAGTGAGGAAAGGACATTTTGTTCAAGGTATTCAAGAAACATAGCTATCAAAGATTGATGACTGATTGTTTAGGCCTGGGAAGACTGTGGTGACTGATTGGGTCTGGGGAGACTGAGAGAGATAAGTCAAACACTACCTAAGGTTTCCTAAACTTGGCACCCAAGTTGGTACATAGATACTGACTGCTCTAGGGAGTACAAAGATCTGAAACAGCCATTTTTAATAGCTATCAATATAGAACTATTATGTACTGTACTCTTTACTAAGACATTTTATTTATTACTACTCACATGTAGGTATTCTCAACACAATTTGATAGCTTAGGGACTCGAGCCTTAAAAAAATCAAATAAATTTGTCCAATAACTTGCATTCAGTAAATGACTCTCTGAGTCTAAAACCTTGCATTTGATTTCTGTTCTAGAAGACAGATCTAGTAAGAGAGATAAAATGATGGACACAATTGTCGTAGCAACACCACCATGCATGAGTGATACAAGATACGAACAGTTTGGAAGTTGGAGAGATTTTTTTTTTACCTGTAGAATTCAAAAAAGAGAGTATCTCAGGCTAGGAGGCCATTTGAGTTAAGCCTTGAAGCATAAATCAAGATAAGTGTTCCTGAAAGTTCTTTAATTGTAATGGACCATAGAACTATTATATTGACAATAAATAGGGTTGAATATAAAAGTTGGCATCAAATAGAGGCAGGGGAGAATTAGTCACAAGTTATTAGCAGCAGAATTTTTTCTGAGGGATAGAAATTCTCAAAGTGAAGTAGTTCAAGTTGGGGTTGGAAATAGAAGGCCTTGAATGTTAAAATAAGCAGAATATACTGTATTAGTGGCTGATAGCCTTGAAGAATTGTGAGCAGATGTAGGGATGTGTGTTTATATATCAGCTCATGTTTTAGTATTTTGTGTGTGTGTGTGTGTGTGTATATAGAGAGAGAGAGTAATGAGAGTAGAAAAGTATGAATTTTGATTTGTTTCTCCTTAGGAGGTGAAGTATAAATTTAAGCACATAATTAATTTTAAAAGTTGAAGTCTAATGTCATCCTTGATACAGTACCTCACTTTTTTTAAAACTATCACAGTCAAGAACCAGGAAGTGAACAAAAGCCTCTGGCCAGTCAGCAAAGAGGTCACAGCACCTAGGCACTGAGCACATGCATTCTGCCTCCAGGGAAGAGCTGCAGCCCTGACACACGATTGGTGTTTTAGTCACAGTTCTGACAAACATGATTTGGTGGGTTCTGAGGCTACATGGGATAAACAGCAAATTAGAACAAGTAGTTTGTGAAAGGCCAGTGCTCGATCATCAGGCAAGTGAGATAAGGAAAATTTGTAGTACAATTATTAATAAAACAGACATCATTATCGAAAGCACAGTAGAATAGTGACAGAGAGCCCCCAGGAATCTCAGTAGACCCAGAGGACACCACTCTGTTATAGAAATGTTGTAATTTTTGCCCTCAGCCATTAAGGAAATATTGTTAAATTCTGTCTTCAGGCAACCCTTCATATATGATTTGACTTAAAAGGCCCTTTCATGTGAATAGTATCTTGGGACCCAAGATCATAGGAAACTCCTAATCTTATAGATGTTACAACTTGGTATTCTCTGGGTTAATTTTTCTTTTGCCTCCATTGTTTAAGCGTACTGAAACAACTTACTTACCTTGTCATAGAGGTTTATAGTCAGGAAGGATGGAAGGGCAGAAAAAATTACTTGGTGCCTCATCTCATTTGATACCTTTTAAGAAAGGACTTTGATCTGTTGTTCATAGTAGCACTGTGAAATGGCTGTTTGTGTTACCTCTGTTTTTCAGATAAGGCAAAGAGACCCAGAGAGTTTAGGTAGAAAGGCAGTCTGGGTGCAAGGCTAGGTGATTGAGGATCCTGAAGGTATGACAGTGGAAGAGTGAGTAGGTTACTGTAGCGTTTTCCAAACCTTTTTTGTCTGGACCCTAGGGTAAGAACCATGTTTTACATCCCTTCCTAGTAATGTGTATAAACAGCATTGAAAGGTAAATTTCACAAAACAATACTTACCCTTACTATGTGTCATATACTCCGAATTTTCTATTCTTTTTTTTTTTTTTTTTTTTAAGTTGTATTTCCAATCTACTCAGTGACTTCCTGGTTCACTAATGAGTTAAAATGTGCAATCTGATAAACACTAGTGTAACGTAATTTGAAAGTAGATTATTTATAAGGAAGTAAAGCCAAAGGGGGCCTTCCCTGGTGGCTCAGTGGTAAAGAATCCACCTGCCAATATAGGAGATGGAGGTTCGATCTCTGGGTCATGAAGATCCCCTGAAGAAGCAAATGGTAACCCACTCCAGTATTTTTGCCTGGGAAATCCCATGGACAGAGGATCCTGATGGGCTTCAATCCATGGAGTTGCAGAAGAGTTGGACTTGACTTAATGACTAAACAACGATGACAAAAGCCAGAGGTATATATTGTGGTTAGATTGCAGATGTTCTTGACTGCCAGGCCAAGGACCTTATCTCTAATGGACAACAAAAGTCCTTGAAGAATTTGTGTCAAGGTGATAACATGATTCTGTCTTTGTTCCTGAAATAGGAGGATCATATCCTTATAGACTTCCTTATAGTTTTATAAGTAACTTTTACATCCATTATTTAACTTTTCCCATTAATAACCTTAAGAAGTAGATATGAGATATTTACTGCATTTATTCTGATGAAGAAAATGAGGTTTAAAGAGGTAAAACCTTTCAGGAATTAAATTAAGCTCAACTTTTTTGACTGCTACATCAGTGAATAGGAGGAAATGATACTGATAGAAATGGAGGGGAGGGATCAGATGCATAAGTAAAGGAAAACTCAAATAACTGCTTAAAGAATTTACTTTTTGTAAAAAGTCATACACATACATCCATAAACTCTTGATTCTTTTATAAGCTAGTATTTTGGTTATGTTGTAAAATTCCAGCCCATTTACCCAGCAAGGGCAGGATATAAAATTGCCATTATGCTCTGTCATAGCCTATGATAGTTCTCATCATTCATTTTCTCTCTGGAAAGAGCAGAATTGAGAAAACATTTTTCATTGTTTAATGTTCAAATCTGGAAATACTGATATTCAAACTTCAGAAACATACGACTTGGAATAAGACATGTCAGCAGGTCTCTTGCCAATTGTAAATTGTTACAGATATGCCTGAATTCTTCCTTTTTGTTGTAAATTAATGCATTTTTATTGATAAGCTTTCATTAACATCTTACATTTTTAGATTCCTTACTCTCTGAAAGTCATTAAAAATATAATAAATCTTGCTCCAAATTTCACTCTGAACAACTTGAGATTATCAATATCAGTCAGAGATGCAAGAATGAAGAAATGAATGGTTAAATATACTTCTATATAGGTGAACTTACTTTGTTGATCTAAAATTTGCCAAAAGAATGTTTCTTTTACCAACAAAAGTTTGATAAAATATTCTGTTTTTAAAAAATAATACTTTCTGTAAAATGTGTTAATTTTTAAAAGGCTTTTACTGAACAATTTTTTAGCTTCGGTATAGAGAATTATGGTAGACTGTGGATTTTTTTTTTCAATTAATTAATGTATTTTAGTTAAAGGATAATTACTTTACAATGTTGTGAAGGTTTTTGCCATACATCAACACGAACCGGCGACAGGTACATATGCGTCCCCCTTATCCTGAACCCCCATCCACCTCCCTCCCCACCTCATCCCTCTGGGTTGTCCTGGAGCACCTGCTTTGGGTGCCCTGCTTCATGCATCAGACTTGCACTGGTAATCTGTTTTACATATGGTAATGTACATGTTTCAATGCTTTTCTCTCAAATCATCCCACTCTTGGCTTCTTCCACTGAGTCCAAAAGTCTGTTCTTTGTATCTGTGTCTCCTTTGCTGCCCTGTAGGTTCATCAGTACCATCTTTCTAAATTCCATATATATGCATTAATATATGATTTCTCTCTTTCTCTCATAATATATATGTGGACATAATGTATCACTGAGGACACAGTGATTTGGAACCCAAGAAAATAAAATCTGATATTGACTCCATTTTTTCCTCATCTATTTGCCATGATGTGATGGGACTGGATGCTATGGTCTTAGTTTTTTGAATGTTGAGTGTTTAAGCCACTTTTTTCACTTTTCTCTTTTACCTCATCAAGAGGCTCTTTAGTTGTTCTTTGCTTTCTGCCATAAAGGTGGTGTCATCTGCATATCTGAGGCTATTGATATTTCTCTGGACATTCTTGATTCTAGCTTGTGCTTCATCCAACCTGGCATTTCGTATGATGTACTCTGCATAAAATTTAAAAAGCAGAATGACAGTATACAGCCTTGAGGTATTCCTTTCCCAATTTTGATCCAGTCAATTGTTCAGGTCCGGTTCTAACTGTTGCTTCTTGACCTGCATACAGGTTTCTCAGGAGTCAGGTCAGGTGGTCTGTTATTCCCATCTCTTTAAGAATTTTCCACAGTTTGTTGTGATCCACACAGTCAAAGACTTTAGCATAGTCAGTGAAGAAGAATTAGATATTTTTCTGGAATTCTCTTGCTTTTTCTGTGATCCAACGGATGTTGGCAATTTGATCTCTGGTTCCTCTGCTTTTTCTAAATTCAGTTTGTACACGTGGAAGTTCTCAGTTCACGTACTATTGAAGCTTAGTTTGAAGAACTTTAAGCATTACCTTGCTAGCTTGTGAAATGAGTGCAATTGTGTAGCAGTTTGATCATTCTTTGGCATTGCCCTTCTTTGGATGGAATGAAAACTGCCCTTTTTCAGTCCTGGGGCCACTGTGGAGTTTTCCACATTTGCTGGCATATTGAGTGCAGCACTTCCACAGCATCATCTTTCAGGATTTGAAATAGCTCAACTGGAATTCCATCACCACCACTAACTTTGTTTGTGGTAATGCTTCCTGAGGCCCACATGACTTCGCAGTCCAGGATGTCTAGCACTGGGTGAGTGATCATACCATCATGGTTATCTGACTTTTTTTGTGTAGTTCTGTGTATACTGGCCACCTCTTCTTAATATCTTCTGCTTCTGTTAGGTCCATAGCGTTTCTGTTTTATTGTACCCATCTTTGCATGAGATGTTCCCTTGGTACTTCTAATTATCTTGAAGAGATCTCTGATCTTTCCCATTCTATTATTTTCCTCTATTTCTTTGCATTGATCACTGAGGAAGGCTTTCTTCTCTCTCTTTGCTGTTCTTTGGAACTCTGCATTCAAATGGGTATATCTTTCCTTTTCTCCTTTGCCTTTTGTGTCTTCTTTTCTCAGCTATTTGTAAGGCCTGCTCAAACAACCATTTTGCCTTTTTGCATTTCTTTTTCTTGGGGATGGTTTTGATCACCACCTTCTGGACAGTGTTATGAACCTCTATCCATAGTTCTTCAGGCACTCTATCAGATCTAATCCCTTGAATCTGTTTGTTACTTCTACTATATAATCATAAGGGATTTGACTTAGGTCATACCTGCTTGGCCTAGTGGTTTTCCCTACTTTCTTCAATTTAAGTCTGAATTTTGAAGACTTGTTGACTCTACTAAATCTTGTTTACCTAAAAATAGATCCAGGAAAATTGTGCAGTCTAAGTTTAGTTCAAAATAATTAAGTATAGAGCTTAGTTAATAATCATAAGACAGTGTTGGTTTCCTGCTGCTGCTGCTGCTGCTGCTAAGTTGCTTCATTCATGTCCGACTCTGTGTAGTCCCATAGACAGCAGTCCACCAGGCTTCTCTGTCCCTGGGATTCTCCAGGCAAGAATAGTGGAGTGGGTTGCCATTTCCTTCTCCAATGCATGAAAGTGAAAAGTGAAAGGGAAGTTGCTCAGTTGTGTCTGACTCTTAACAACCCCATGGACTGCAGCCTACCAGGCTCCTCTGTCCATGGGATTTTCCAGGCAAGAGTACTGGAGTGGGGTGCCATTGCTTTCTCCAGTTGGTTTCCTAGTTGTGACAAATATTCCTCAAGATGTTAAAAATTGGGGAAACTTGGATGAGGGTTATATGGGACCTCTGTACTGTGTTAGAAAATTTTCTGTTAATCTAAAATAGTTTAAAAATGAAAACTTCCTTAGTAAATTCAGACATCAGCCACTTTTTAACACCCTCACTACTATCACTTTGATCCAAGTTACCATCAGCTCTAGCAAGGATTGTTAACCATATTGGCCTTATCAGTAGTCTTGATTGTCTCCCTCCCTTTACTCTTCCTGCCTCCCTCCCCGCCCCCAACTTTATTCTTAATGTAGTAGCCAGAATTAGCCTTTAAAAGTAAGTCCCATTATGCCAGTCCTTGTTCAGAACCCAGCCCTCAGAGTGCTTCAAGACTACAAAGTCCCACATATATGATTTAGCCTCCAGCTCTCTCTCTGATCTTATATCCCAGTATTTTGCCTTTAACCCATTTAACATCAGAACGTCCTTATTTTTTCTCAAATTGGCTAATTATGTCCTTTGCCCTTTGTGCCTCAGATAACTATTGACTCACTTCCTTACTCCTTTTACCTCTTTCTACTCTGCTGTCTCTCATTCTGATTTTTCTCCAAAGGACTTATGTCTACCAGACAGTATATAAAAAGGTACTCATTGGGACTTCCCTGGTGGTCCAGTGGTTAGGACTCTGTGCTTCCGCTTCAGGGAATGCAGGTTTGAACCCTGGTTGGGGAACTAATTCTGCATCCTGTGCAGCGGGGCCAATATTTGTGTGAGTGTGTGTGTGTATAACCACATATGTATATATACTCATTGTTACTTGTCTTATCCCTACTAGAATGCAAGCTCCATGAGAAGTGTATCACCTAAACTAGTTCCCAGAAAATAGTAGGCACTCAATATTTCATGAGTGAGTGAATAAAATTTAACTCTTTAAGGAAGTTATTTATTTTCACTGTGACACATAAAATAATGATAGAGCACAATTACAGCCTGCTGTTTATTGGAAGGCACAATAACTTTGGTGAAACCCCCCCACTTTTTTTTTTTCACAATAACTTTGGGGATGTTTCAAAGTCATTTTAGAAGAAATACAGTAAAACAAAATAAAGTTGGTGGGACAACTAGAAAGCAGGATTAGTGGGCCAAATAGGTCAGGTGGTGCAGAGGTAAAGAACACCTGCCAATGCAGGGACGCAAGAGACACGGGTTCAATCCCTGGGTTGGAAGGATCCCCTGGAGTAGGAAATGTCAACCCACTCCAGGATTCTTGCCTGAAAAATTCCGTGTACAGAAAGGCCTGGTGGGCTGCAGTCCATGGAGTCACACAGAGTCAGACACGACTAGGCAACTGAGCACACACACAGAAATTATTAAATCTCTGATAGTACACTTTATGTCTCCAAGTTCATTTGTAAGCTAGAACATGTTTTTTTCCATAGAAAAGGTGTTATCCATGATGGTTAATTTCCATTATCACTTAGAATGACAGTATAAAGCATTATACAAATAGGACTTTAGAGAGTGAAAATGAGTGGAATTAATAACTACACCTGTACAGCTGGTCTGAGGCAAACCTAACTGTCTTTGGCAAATCCAGGCCATACAGTGTCCCTTATTATAACTCAAAGATACCTTTACCTAACCTATGGGAAAGGGCATCCTGAGCTCTAAAGGGGCTTAGAACTCAGGAAACAAGCTCCTGCTTGTAGAAAATGAGTTGTAATGTCATGCCACATTTTGTTTCATCTCTCCCCTTTCCTTTCCAGCACATTGTACTTGTCACCTTCATACTGAGTGGGGGAATCTTTTCCCTCCAGTGTTCTAGAATTTAAAGTAAGTTTCAGTTTTCCTTGCAGTATACATGCACTTTTCTACATTTCAACTTCATCCTTCTCCTTTCTAGTCCTAGTAATTGAAGGAAAAAAAAAAGAGCTTTGATGATAGATGGATGTCTCCCCTGTTTATGTATAACTGAGTTTCAGTGTAGTACTAAGAAATCTTTTAAGTTAACAAATGTTTGGAGTAATAGTAATGATTTACTAAAGCATATTCATTGCCTCATTTTTAATTTGTGCTGCTTCTGCTGCTGCTAAGTCACTTGAGGCGTGTCCAACTCTGTGTGACCCCATAGACGGCAGCTCACCGGGCCCCCCCGTCTCTGGGATTCTCCAGGCAAGAACACTGGAGTAGGTTTCCATTTCCTTCTCCAATGTGTGAAAGTGCGTCGTTCAGTCGTGTCCGACTCGTAGCAACCCCATGGACGGCAGCCTACCAGGCTCCTCCATCCATGGGATTTTCCAGGCAAGAGTACTGGAGTGGGGTGCTATCACCTTCTCCTATTTTGCGATTATCTTGATTCTTACTTTTGCACAGTGTGTTCTTAAAAACTCATCTTGTCAAATGTTCCTCTGAATACCAAACATCAGTATAATGTTATATTAACAAAATAAATCACAAATACATAAAAGATTGATGACTAACTACAATCAAAGTCAACTTAATTTTACATAATTGATTTCCATTAAGTGGCTATTTGCACTGAATATCCGTTAAGATCATTAGAGAAAAACAAATTGGTATAAGCATAAGACACTTAAGAAAACATTCCTCATTTCCTTAAAATTAGCACTTACATAAGTTAGCATAGGGGTAGAGGGATAGGGGTGTAGCCTATAAAAAGTATTTGAGTTGCACAAAACCAGGGATACTTTGAGATAATATTCTCCCCAGGTTTAGAGAGCTTTGGTTTATAAAACAAACTTGTTCTGACATAAAAAATATGAGTCCCATTTTGTTTCAGTGTGCTAGCTTCTCAACTGATTTCTATTATTTCTGGCACTATTGCCATTCTTTTAGAATAATTTCTAAGTTAATTTGTGTGTTTGAATTTGTGGAAACAGTTGACATTATTTCCCTTCAGCAGTGTTTTCTGGTGCAAATACAAAAGTGTGTTGTTTACTTAAATGTATGGAATATAATTTCTCCTGTCAGTTCTCCTACTCTCCCATTTCTTTTTCTCTCTCTCATTCTGCTTCCCATTCAGTCTCTCACTCTCCTGTCACTTCTGCCCCCATGTATAAAGGTCCTGAAACCTAGTAATTGCCATCACTGAATATGAACTGTAATTATAATTTGAGATCAGGAGCTACTGCTTAGAAGGAGCCCTGGGATGGATTTATGCAGTTCTTTAACTGTTTTTTGTATCAGTGGAAGGTTACCATGAGATTTTGCCTTGTCATCCTGTGTTAGGATTGTGTTGGTATTTAAAGTTGGACTAAGTGGTTTTTCCAATAGTCATGTATGAGTGTGAGAGTTGGACCATAAAGAAAGCTGAGCACCGAAGAATTGATGCTTTTGAACTGTGGTGTTGGAGAAGACTCTTGAGAGTCCCTTGGACTGCAAGGAGATCCAACCAGTCCATCCTAAAGGAAACCAGTCTTGAATATTCATTGGAAGGACTGATGCTGAAGCTGAAACTCCAATACTTTGCCCACCTGATGCCAAGAGCTGACTCATTTGAAAAGACCCTGATGCTGGGAAAGATTGAGGGCAGGAGAAGGGGACGACAGAGGATGAGATAGTTGGATGGCATCATCGACTCAATGGACATGAGTTTGAGTGAACTCCGGGAGTTGGTGATAGACAGGGAGGCCTGGCGTGCTGTGGTCCATGGGATCACAAAGAGTCAGACACAACTGAGCAACTGAACTGGACTGAACTGATCATTTTTATTTGATTGGAAAATTGAGTAGTGGTGTATTGTTCTTCTAAATAGGTATACAAGGGAGTCTGAACTGTCAAAAAGTCAAATTTAGGGAAAACTTGACATGCTGTCCCTGAATTCCATGGCATTTGTTGGGGATGAATGTGTGTTTCAACCCCCATAGGAAAAGACTTACAGTCTCTTCCCTTATTCCTTTTCAGTCTCAGCTTTTGAAGAATCTGATAGTTCAGAGATTTGTTTTTATCCTCCTGACTGACTGAATACCCTCTTTATATAGGAGTGAACCATTATGGGATTTTTTTTTTTTTTTTTTTCCTTCAAGTCTGTGCTTTCCTTTGTCTTATAATGTCCTGGATGTTCCAACCAAGAAAACTTCTATTTACCAGATAACACTTATTCGCGGGACAAATTCTTTTGTGGTCTGGATCTGCTTCTCTTTTTACCTTATAAAGAATCTCAAATTCCTTTCATAAAATCTCTTTCTCAAGAGGTTAAATGACTGATTGGCCAAGAAAGAGAATTCACACTTAACACCCTTTGGTATCTACACTGCCTGTGGGTTTTGTTTGACCCAGAGCATCGCTTAAATATTTTGTTCATGATACAAAGCTGCCTAATAAGAAAGTTTAGATGTCATTATAGTTTTATCAAAACTGATTATATAGCACCAATCCCAAATAAGTTACTTTATTAATCTTCTATTTTTATGGTTATTGAACTAAATTGGATCAAACAGTAGCTGAAATGTATTCCATTCAAATAAGCCAAAGGGTCTATTTCTGTTAGATGTTTTAGCTGTCCACAGTTAGTAGGTGTGCTTGCCTGATCTCCTGAAGACAGGCACATTCTCTTTCATATGCCAGATTGCTAAAAGTCAGGAAGGGTGTTGATACAGGTGATAGTACTCTGTTTTCACAGTAGTATAAAAAGTTTTACAGTCATAGGAAATGCAGCAAATTGTTGATTAATCAAAGATGACATGGCTTTTGAAAAACAAAAAAATTTTTAATGCTATATGTGGTGAAGGTTGCCTGGGGAAGAACTCCATGGCAGTTAGAACTATTGAGAAATGAAATGAGTTCTCTCATGAGAGGAAAGTGTTGTGTCCCTCACTTTCAGACACCATGCTCATTGAAGCTAAGGTCTCCTTCCCAACTTGGGAATTTGAATGAGACAACTTTTGAGGCCTGTTAATACACTTAAAAACTCACAGTTGTGTTGATTCAACTTGGAGAGGAGTCAGAGGAGGCAGACATGTTCTGTAGCAAAGAGCTGTTGATAAGAGCCATGGTGGCTTTAGGAATAGTTACCCGGAGATATCTGGACGTGCTTGAAGATGGTGTTCTTTGCTCAAACCCTTTTTAACATTCTAACAGATTCAGCCTTACTTGATAGTGAAATGGTTAATTTCAGTTGGACTTTAAAAAAACAACTATCAATGTGAAAGTGATGGGCCTAAATTAATAAAGTATTATGCAGTACTTAGGTGCAGTTCCTTTATTGAAGGCAGTAGGGAAGAGTGGTAAAAAGGGCTGGTCCTGGAACCAGGATGCCTGGGTTTGAATTTTGTGGCAACTTACTGAATCTCTTAGAACAATTTCCCTATTTGTAAAATGCAGTCAGTAATAATGCGTATTTCATTGGACTGTTTGGGAGTTGAGGTGATGCATGCAAACTTAATACAACTAAAGTTAATTAATAAAGGATTGTTACTGAGCCTGAAAGAGGTTTAGGGCAAATAGTTTTGCTTATTTCAAGAAACAACTTTAAATCAAGAAAAGTCATAAAGTTTCTGGGAAGATTTATTACCATGTACAACATTTTAATTCTGATTAAAAGGAAAAGAGACTAGCTGATCTTGATCAGTCTGTGCTAGTTGTCTGTAGCCACACAAGTGTTTTCTTAAGTCTTAATGCAGGTATTTTAAAAAACTAGACCTTTTGTGCCTTAGGCCTTTATCTCCACTGACGCTTCATGAGTCGTGTTTGACAGCGTGTATCCTGGTGGATACTGGAGGGCCTGGTAGGTCAAAAGCGTAAAAAACAGATTGCAGGTACTTCTAATCCCAATCTTAGAACTACCTGTGGCCCTCTTTTTCTGTGTTATAATTCTGTTTCAGAGGTTATAAATTCAGAAGGGTCTCTCAGCAAGGGATTTGTTGTTCTAGATTTTAAGCTTAGATCATGTGTTAACTGAACAGACGCAGAATGGTGCCTATAACATTCTAGCATTTACCTAGGATAAATGACCAGGTGGCCAGAAGAGTGGCTAGAAAGAGTCTTTATTTCCACTGGGAATGTCCAGAGCTAGCATCCTGCCAGACATCATCTGTAACAACAGTGGCTAAGGTCTACGTAGGCTTTCCAGTCCTGAAACACTTTCACATGGCATTCCCCTGTTAGTTAGCTTCTCACTGCAGGCCTTCCCAGCGAGGTGGTAGAAAGGAATGACTGTTGTATTAGTAGGAACTGGAAGTGGTTGGTGAGGTTGGAGATGACAAATGGTAGTCTATGAATTTTCCTGTTTATTTTCATGTAGTCTAGTAGATTCAGGGAGCCTTACTCAGTGACTCAAGTCTTTGCCTACAGTAAATCATATAGTATAATATTCTCAACAGGCCTTTGATGTATGTAATGTTGTTCTCCCAGTTTTGCATATGAAGAAAATTGAGCCCCAGAGAGGTTAAATATAGGTTGAATCTTTAAAAATTACTGCTATCTGATAATCTTTCATTGACAAAATAGCACTTTAATATTATTCAACCTAATAATTTACTCAGGGATACTAAATAAATTCAAGCATGTTTGTATAGCTCTGTACTGATTTATGTTGATTTTTGTCATTTGACTCTTAGAAGACTATCTTATTTTCATTCATTTTTAGGTTCTTTGAGGGTACCTTCCTGTTGCTACCATATCTTACCTGATAGTTTTTATTTTCTTTCATGAGATGAGGAGACTGAGCGTCAGAGAGGTTAAATGATTTGTCTAAAATGCACAGGTTATACAGCAAGTAAATCTCCATTCTCCAAACCTCTCTTCCTTGTATGCCACATGAACAAAATGGTTAGGGGACTTTGGAGCCATGAGATATTAAAAATGGCTGCAGAGGAACTGTAAATGTTTAACTTGGCTGAGAAAATACTTAGGAAAGGAAAATAACATTGACTTTTGAGTCATACAGACCCAGATTACAACCTGTGTCATTATTAGGCTATGTGATCTTGAACAGGTTTCTTAAACTCTTAAGTGTTTTCATTTGTCAAATGGGGCTATTGATACATAAATCCTACTACTTGACATAAGTTTCTGTTCCGCTTCATACCACACTTTTTCAGAAGAGAGAAAATACATCTATCTGTCTATCTGTCTGTTTTTCTGTCTGTTTATATTGTTGTGGGAAGTCACATCAGTCATTGTATGGATGTTAAAATATGGCAGATTTCATCACAATTTTTTAGAGAGATTTCAGTTAAATTTACACTTATCCCACCATTAGTTGTGTCCAAATAAGTCTCCTTTGTTGTAAAGGGGATTCTTGGTTCAGTAATGGTTATTCCAACTGACCTCCAAATACTTTCCCAGTTTTTTGGAGAGTAGTCATAAGCTAAAAGAGCAAAAGGCCAACACTTGTCACGTTGTCATATTTCCATGATTGCTTTTGTCCCGTAAAACTCAAGATTATCTAGCCCCCATTGTGAAAAGCATAAATGAATGAAATTTTGTTTTCTGTGACTGTTTTTACATACTATTTTAAGTTTTCAAAAAATTGTTTAGGTTAAAGCATGTACAAACTTGAATATAAATAGCTTGTATAATTTTATTTTTATGATTCTTTGAAAATCCTCAGCATCATTTGTCTTATGTTTTTTATGACCTAGACATTGTTCTAGGAAAAATTTAGTAAGTTACGTATACCTGTAGTCCTTTAAATTTATTTAATGCTTTTGGTTATAGACAGCACAGGTGGAATTTCATTTTAGTGATCAGATGAGATTTCATGTTATATCTAAATCTCGATCACAGTCTAAAGCCTATTGTTCCAGCATAGTTACTATAAAGAGCTTCATTGAGTTTCTAAAATATTTGTATAAAGTAAGCTTGTATTAGGTATTTATTATGTAACTGAAAATGGAGTGGGAGTTGATTGTTGGTTGTGCATGGCTGATTTGGAGGAAGGGCTAGGTGCCTTCTGAAGGTAAATTTACATTGTCCACATTTCATATGCAAAAGGCATACACTTGATGATCTGGACTCAGGGTCCTGGGTAAATATAAACATTACCATAGTAACTCTGTGAAAGATACCCTGCCTTGGAGAGGTCTTTCTTAATAACTGGAAAATAGAAAAATGAAGTTCCCATTTGATTTGTTGAATCTTTCCAAAGTTGGCAGAGTTCATCTGATCATTTGAAGTCAAAGAATCTAGCCTAAGGAAAATAAATTTCACATCCAGGAAACTTATTAAAGCACTGCCAGATGATGCTAGCTTTCTTTATCTGGTTTCTGTTTGTACTTGGTGATTTCTTTTTCACTTCTTTCTCCCTCTTCTCCTCCCTTCCTCTATTCCCATTTTTCCTTTATTTCAGAAAAAAGAAGATATTTAATGGAGAGCTTTTTTCATCTCTACATATTACTTTAAAATAATTTCTAAAATGAAATGCCAGTTTTGACTATTTTTGAAACCTCCATGTTATTCAGAAATAAGTATACTGGGTTTGTATACTAGACAAGAATTTTTTTCCTTAGGGACAGTTTAATAATTTTTCTATCTTCAAATATGAAAAATTTTTAAAGGAAAAAATAAAGAGGTGGGTTGGGCAGAAATTTTTGTTTGTGTGTTCCTGAAGACAGATGCCCTGAAACATCTTATAAAGTATGAGTTGTCTCAGTGAACTTTAGATTGCATGTCAAAACTTTTGTATAAATTACCATGCTGCAGAAAGTTTTTTTATTTTATTTATTTATTTTTTTAACCACTTTCTGTTGATCAGCTTCTGTTCTCACTGGAGAATGATCTCTACACTGGTTCTCTTTTCTCTCTTCCCCTAATGTGATATTTCAGGTTTTCTTTTGGAAGGAAATTATTGATTACTTGAAAATCATCCTGCCCTTTTCCCACAATAGCCCCTCAAGTCTTATGACAAAGCTGCCTCTAATGTCTCACTTTAGTTTATTTTATTTTTTCGATAAAGGTCTTTATTTGCTTTGTAACAGTGTTACAAAGGGATTCTCTTTCTTGAGAGCTGGGTAAATACTTTCAGTATTACTTACCCATTCTTTGTCCATTGATTGCCAATGCCACGTTTCAGTGCAAAGAACTTGGGGGCTCTTAACACACACACGTTTTTGCATCCCAATTAAAAAACTTAGTAGGTCTATAAACTTGGACAAGTCACTTAACTGCTCTAACTTCAGTTTACAGACTTACAAAGCAAGAAAGAGTCTAAGTGGAACAGAAATACTTTTCCTTTTATTGTAGGTTCCATAGAGCTCCTTGTTCAGCACTAACTAGAATTAAGGATAGAACAATTTTTTCCCATTAGAATTTTCCAAGTCTTCTGAACAGTTAGTTTAATTAATTTGCTGCATTATTCCAAAGATAAACACATAAGCTTCCTACTTATGTGAAGAACATTTAGCTTATACTCTAGCTCAGATTCTTCTTCAAATTCCTGTGAAAAAACTATATTTGTAAAGAATAAAATCTTCCTAAAATAGTAACTTCTACATTGCTCCTGCTATTAAAAGATCATGGAATAAGAATAGCAGTAGGCTTTAGAAGCACATGGTTATGTAACACTTGGCTTGGCTCTTTAGATACAGAGACATGCTAGAGTACAGAAAAGATAAAAAAAATTCTTTACTGTCACCTATTTTTATTATTGAGTTAAGGCAATAAAATAGGTAACCAGGATTCTAATGTGACCTCCTCCTGATGTGACCGCTCTTACTAGCTCTGGATAGGTGACATGCAGGAATATATTAAGAACCATCACTGTCTCTGCACGTAATACATGTTAATGGAAAAAAAATCGATTTTGCCTTCTATCAGGGTCATTCTGACCTGACTTCATCAAATTATCCTTGTCAGAATGTCCCTTGTTTCAAGGTTACCATATCAAAATGTTTTGTTGCTGCTTACACATATCAAGACCAAGATTTTTTGGGTATAACTGCATACATTTCCAGCTTTAAAATAATTTGTCTAAAAAATATGCGCTTGAAGGGAATTTACTATTTTGTGGGTCGTTTAAGACTAGCTTTTAAAAACACTCTTCTTGGCCAAAATACTTTCTCAGTATTAGTCAGCTCATGTTGCCATAACAAAATACCAGATACTGGCTTAAAAAACAGAAATTTATTTTCTCATGATATGGAAGCTAAAAGTCCAATTTTCAGGTGCAGTCCAGATTGGTTTCCAGTGAGGCCTGATTCCAGACTTGTGGACAGCTGCTTTCTCACCATGTACTCACATGCCATTTCCTCTGGGCTTGCATGTTAGGAGAGAGATCTGATATGTCTCCCTCGTCATATAAGGACACCTGGCAGGTTAGATTAGAGCCCCACCTTTATGACCTTATTTAACCTGTTGTACAGTCACTCAGTCATGTCTGACTCTTTGCAACCCCATGGACTGCAGCACCCCAGGCTTCCCTGTCCTTCACTGTCTCCCGGAGCTTGCTCAAACTCATGTCCATCAAGTCAGTGATGCCATCCAAATATCTTGTCCTCTGTTATCTCTTTCTCCTCCTGCCTTCAATCTTTGCCAGCATCAGTGTCTTTTCTAATGAGTTGGATCTTTGCATCAGGTTGCCAAAGTTTTGGAG
This sequence comes from Bos indicus x Bos taurus, assembly GCF_003369695.1. Taxonomy (NCBI): domain Eukaryota; kingdom Metazoa; phylum Chordata; class Mammalia; order Artiodactyla; family Bovidae; genus Bos; species Bos indicus x Bos taurus. The sequence goes on along the minus strand of NC_040090.1, from coordinate 65,711,284 downwards.
TTTTAGCTTCAGCATCAGTCCTTCCAATGAATATTCAGGACTCATTTCCTTTAGGATTGACTGGTTGAATCTCCTTGCAGTCCAAGGGACACTGAAGAGTCTTGTCCAACATCACAGTTCAAAAGCATCAATTCTTCCGTGCTCAGCTTTCTTTATGGTCCAACTCTTAACAGGCCTACATGACTACTGGAAAAACCATGGCTTTGCCTATTCAGGCCTTTGTCGGCAAAGTAATGTCTCTGCTTTTTAATATGCCTTCTAGGTTTGTCATAGCTTTTCTTCCAAGGAGCAAGCGTCTTTTAATTTCATGGTTGTAGACACCATCTGCAGTGATTTTGGAGCCCAAAAAAATAAAGTCTGTCACTGTTTCCATTGTTACCCCATCTATTTGCCATGAAGTGATGGGACTGAATGCCATGGTCTTAGTTTTTTGAATGTAGAGTTTTAAGCCAGCTCTTCACTTTCCTCTTTCACTTTCATCAAGAGGCTCTTCAGTTACTCTTCATTTTCTGCCATAAGGTAGTGTCATCTGTATATCTGAGGATATTGATATTTCTCCTGGAAGTCTTAATCCGGCTTGTGCTTCATCCAGCCCGGCATTTCATATGGTGATGTACTCTGCATATAAGTAAAATAAGTAGGGTGACAATATATAGCCTTGACGTACTCCTTTCCCAATTTTGAATTAGTCCGTTGTCCCATGTCCGGTTCTATCTGTTGCTTCTTGACCCGCATACAGATTTCTCAGGAGGCAGGTAAGGTGGTTAGATATTCCCATCTCTTGAAGAGATTTTCCAGTTTGTCGTGATCCACACAGTCAAAGGCTTTATCTTAGTCAATGAAGCAGGAGTAGATGTTTTTCTGGAATTCTCTTGCTTTTTCTATGGTCCAACAGATATTGGCAATTTGATCTCTGGTTTCTCTGCCTTTTCTAAATCCAACTTGAACATCTGAAAGTTCTCGGTTCACGCACTGTTGAAGCCTAGCTTGGAGACTTTTGAGCGTCACTTTGCTAGTGTGTAAAATGAGTGCAATTGTGTGGTAGTTTGAGCATTCTTTGGCATTGCCTTTCTTTGGGATTGGAATGAAATCTGATCTTTTCCAGTCCTTGGCTGCTGCTGAGTTTTGCAAATTTGCTGGTATATTGAGTGCAGCACTTTCACAGCATCATCATTTAGGGTTTGAAATAGCTCAGCTGGAATTCTGTCACCTCCACTAGCTTTGTTTGTAGTGATGCATCCTGAGGCCCACTTGACTTTATACTCCAGAATGTCTGGCTCTAGGTGAGTGATCACACCATCATGGTTATCTGGGTCATTAAGTTCTTTTTTGTATAGTTCTGTATATTCTTGCCACCTCTTCTTAATATCTTCTGCTTCTGTTAGGTCCATACCATTTTTGCCCTTTTTTTAAGTGCCTATCTTTGCATGAAATGTTCCTTGGTATCTCTGATTTTCTTGGAGAGATCTCTAATCTTTCCCATTCTATTGTTTTCCTCTGTTTTTTTGCACTGATCACTGAGGAAGGCTTTCTTATCTTTCCTTGCTATTCTTTGGAACTCTGCATTCAAATGGGTATATTTTTCCTTTTCTCGTTTGCCTTTCACTTCTCTTCTTTTCTCAGCTATTTTTAAGGTCTGCTTAGACAACCATTTTGCATTTCTTTTTCTTGGGGATGGCTTTGATCACAGCCTCCTATACAATGTTATGAACCTCTGTCCATAGTTCTTTAGGCAGTCTGTCTATCAGATCTAATCCCTTGAACCTATTTGTTACTTCTACTGTATAATCATAAGGGATTGATTTAGGTCATACCTGCATGGCCTAGTGGTTTCCCCTGCTTTCTTCAGTTTAACTCTGAAGTGTTAATTTCCTCATTTAAGGCCCTGTCTCCCAATACACTCACATTGGCAGTTAGGGCTTCAAATACACATGTTTTGGCAGGAGGTACAATTCAGACCGTAACAGCATTGGATTGGATATATGAACATAAATTAGACCTCGTCTTAATCTTTAAGGGGTTTACTCTGTGTGGAAGCTCAGTGTGTAAACAGATTATTAGAGTATTACCTAGTAAATGTGATGGCAGGAATATTCAAAGGACAGTATCATTTTAGCTGGATGATGAAAAAACTGAATCCATGCATTCTGGGGAAAGGAAGTAACGTCACACTCCAGGGTTGAGCTGTCACCTGGTAGAGTTTTAAACAGCAAAGTGACTTAATCTGATTTATATTTTAGAAAGATAGCATTGACCTTCTGGTCCAGGCTCCAGACAGATATACAACTCCCTAATTCTTTAAGCATGCAGTCAAAGCTATTCCCAGGTGGTACTTTCCAACTATGTATATTTTGGGGAAGCTCTTCCTTCTAGTATGGTATTATACAGTCTTTTTTAAATATTGACCTTCAGTTACCCTCATGCAGCTTAAAGCATTTTCACATTATTTTCTAATTTGGAAAAAAAAAGACTTTATTGCCACCACTATATTTATAGATGGGCTCTTGATACCTTTTTGCCCCCTCTAAACTAAGCTATGTGTATTAAGTGTTTAAAACTTCCTGTTAGGCTTTTTTTTTTTTTCTTTTATTTATTTTTTATTTTACTTTTATTGGAGTATAGTTGATTTACAGTGTTGTATTAGTTTATGCTGTACAACAGAGTATTTCAGTTATACATATACATATATTCATTCTTTATTTTTTTAATTTATTTTTAATTGGAAGATAATTGTTCTACAATACTGTGTTGGTTTCTTCCATGCATCAACATGAATCAGCCATAGGTATACGTATGTCCCCTCCTTCTTGAATCTCCCTCCCACCCCATCCCAGCTCTCTAGGCTGCCATTGGCCATCTGATTTTGCATGAGGTAATGTATAATTTTTGAAGTGCTCTTTAAGCTCTCACTTTCTTGATATACCACCTGCGTTGTGAACACAAAATTTTACAGCATCAAAAAGGAGTCTATATTTTATCCTGTAGAAGCTCTGTGAATGATCCAACTGGTAGCTTAATGGTAGTTTCAATGGGGTAGTTGTTAGGCTTTATGATTGCTTTCTGTAGGAAGGTTGGCCTCATGGAAATTTCTTTTTCATAAATCAGTTTGGCATGGAAACAGTAGATGTGAATTAAAGATGAGTAAACATGATTTTACTGGCAAGGCTGATATTTGAGGTAAAACAATCTGGGAAAATGTATCTGATTTTTATAAACGTATAAAGCAGGGTCAAAGAAATTAACCTGGAGGAGAAAAGACTTTGAGAAGATTTTAAAAGTCAGAAATATGTATATAAGTATACTTTTCAGATGATTATGATAGACTCCCTTTTCTTTTAGAACAGGAAGAAAGTTTGTGGGCCTAAGCTCTTGTTAGAAGTGATTCGGTTACCACAAGAGCCGTGGCATCTCTGGGAATTTCAAGGGAAGGGGGAGTTAGGCACCATTTTTCCAGAAAAGGGTTGAATTGGATGCCTCTTTAAGAGACTTTTAAATTCTAGGCATATGTGATATTTTAATATATTATACTGTGGGTATTACAGAATCAGAGTTTATATTCTGAATAAATCCTTCTGTGCTTGATAGATAGGAGAGATGGCTTTTGCTGGTTAGAGAACAGAACTATAAATAATTAGCTCTTTGCTGCAACTTTTTGTTTCTGTTTTTCAGGCAGTATCTTTTTTTGATGAGTATTGAAATATTGTCTCTATCTTCCCATTGATTACAAACTGGTTAGAATCACCAGCAGACAAGTTTTTTAACACCTGCTTGTTAGAAACAAGGATTCCAAGTTGTTTTCAGGAGAACAGTCATTTATTCTCAGGGGATTAATCAAAACCACCCAGGGCTTGCTTCCTTAAGTCTGTTTCCTTTCTAACATTTATTTACTTATTTGTGGCAACACTGGGTCTTTGTTGCTCCATGTTGGCTCTCCCTAGTGGAGCAAGTAGGGGCTACCCCTTCATTGTGGTGCCTGGGCTTCTTGCTAGCGGCGGCTTCTCTTGTTGCATAGAGCATGGGCTCTGAAACGCGGGCTCAGTAGCTGTGGGCTTCGTTACTCTGAGGCCTGTGGAATCTTCCTGTGCCAGGGGTTGAACACGTGTCCTCTTCATTGACAGGCAAATTCTTAACCACTGGACCACCAGGGAAGTCTCCTATCTAGTCTTCTTTTCCATTGCCATCTACTCCAGTTTGAGATTTCTGTTGTATCAGACTGTACTGCTATAAAACTTTTCTGAAAGACTCCAAATTCATAGAATTATTTTTTAGGAGGTATAATTTGCACACAATATAGTGCTAATGGGGGTTTCCCAGGGGCCCTAGTAGTGAAGAACCTGCTGCCAAGGCAGAAGATGTCAATAAGAGACGTGGGTTCAATCACTGGGTCGGGAAGATCCCCTGGAGAGGAAGATGGCAACTCACTCCAGTATTCTTGCCTGGAAAATCCCATGAACAGAGGAGCCTGGCAGACTACAGTCCATGGGGTCTCAAAAGAGTCAGATACAACTTAGCGACTAAACAATAACAAACAACAAAAATGTCATCTCGGACAACCCCCTTAAAAAAGGCTTCCTGCTTTCTCATAAAGCTGTTGTAAACATTCCTCGCCTCTCTGTCTCTGTCTGTCTTTGTCTCACAGGCAGGGTTATTGTTGGGATAGTGTTAATCTTTTCAATTCTATAATATAAAGCAGTCCTTTTATAATAATAAGGGACATATTTTAGATAAATAAAGTCTATGTAGAGTTCCCAAATGTTGTTTTATTCTGTGGTAGTGTATCCTTCAAGAGGAAACCATTAAGAGATTCAAAAACAAGTGCAAGAGGAAACCATTTAGAGATTCAAAAACATGTGGTTAAATTGTTAGGTTTAATATTTTTATTAATTCTGTTTACTTCCTGGTAGAGAATCAAGCATCATGAAGGTTACTTAACCATGGAGTAATTATGAATTATGGGTAAGAAAGAAAACTAAAAACATCTGTCCTCTCTAAACTCGATGAAATAATCACTCCAAATTACTCAAGAATTCTCTGAAGTCATTTCTTGCTTTTCTATATAATCCTTCATGAAATAGTATTTGCTCAGAATCTGTCCCCTCCCATTTTTTAAAATTTGAAAGCATACGGAAGTGGACCCAATTTTTGTGCTACTATTTAAAGGTGGCTTAGCTGGTAAAGAATCCGCCTACAAAGTGGGAGACCTGGGTTCAATCCCTGGGTGGAAAGATCCCCTGAGAAGGGAAAGGCTACCCACTCCAGTATTCTGGCCTGGAGAATTCCATGGACTATACAGTCCATGGGGTCCCAAAGAGTCAGACACGGCTGAGCGACTTTCACTTTCACACTTTCTCAGCCTTTATGGTCTCAGCATGATCCATTCATGTTCTAATTATGATTTTACCCAGAACTGGAGGCAGTGGTTAGAAATGAGCAAACACATACTCCATGAGAACTGGGGTGAAACAAGGAGTTGAGCGATCTGTTTGACTAAAGACTGTGTTTGATTCTACATTGTGAAGAAATACATGTAAAAACCTCATTATAATTTCATGGTGACATCTATAATATAATCCTCAATTGTATAGATAATGAGGTAATTTGAAACATGCTCTTAAGCCATTATGTAGTTAGAGTGTAAAAATTTGTTGCTTTCCATTGATAGATGAGAAGTCAGATTTTTAAATTTCTTGTATTACATCTATTAACTTTGATTTTTATGTCTTTTAGTACTTTAGGAAATTACAGAAAATGTGTTTTAGCTAATATTGAACAAAAGTATTTCAGTGAAAAAGAATTTGGAATAGTAGTCTGGAATTAGGACACAATGCTTCTTGCTTGTTTTGGGCCAATGACATGACCTTGAACAAATCTTTAAAGTCTCTGGGCCTTTAACATTTCCTCATTTATTTTTCAAATGTTGCTTTCACATCTCAGTGGTTTCCTCTGCAGTCATTCTTCTTTGTTGCTCCTACCATTTAAAGTAATGATTACATTAAAATCCTTAAACATTGGTTTTAAAAAAGAACAAGTGGTTATATTGTGGGATTTCTCTTTTTCTTTTTTTCTGACCTGCCTTCTGTTTAAGGACACCTTACTAGTTTCTATTAAAACTTGAATTGTAGCTCAGCAGATTGCTAATTATATTTGGTTGGAATACCAAAGTGAACTGAAGATACCTTTTTACCTATGTGACTCATAAGAGCAGTGATCATACTTCATCTTTATTCTCTCTGTAATATTAGTAATTATGAAGATTCACAGGAATATTAATAGTTTTTTGCCTTTCAGATCAGTCTATAATGGAATGAAATTCCGGATATGATATATGCTATTTTATTCTTTTTTCATGGAACACATAGATGCAGAAGGTAACATGATACAAATGATTTGGCAGGTCTTACCTCTTTGAGGTAAGAGAATATATACAAATCACACCTTCTTGAGGTTTGCTTTTTTCTAAGTAGTGTTATCTAGAAGAGCGAGCACTGAAGAAACGAATGTTCCAGCTCTTCCGTAGTGTTCCAGTCATTCCGTAGGCATGACTGTGACCTTAGAGAAGATTCTCATCCCCCAATTCTGTGACTCCTTTGTACTAGAAGGAGGTTGAACTAAATGAAATTATTTTTTGTTTAACAATCAGTCGCTAACATTTCTCGAATACTTGCACAGATGTGCGATGTGGCAGGCCCTACTATCACTCTCTTGTTGTTAATCACTCGGTCGTGTCCCACTCCTTGCAACCCTGTGGACTACAGCACACCAGGCTTTCCTGTCCTTTACTATCTCCTGGAGTTTACTCAGATTCATGTCTGTCGAGTTGGTGATGTTATGTAACCATCTCATCCTCTACTGCTGTCTTCTCCTTTTGTCTTGAATCTTTCCCAGCATCAGGATCTTTTCCAGTGAGTCAGCTCTTTGCATCAGGTGGCCAAAGTTTTGGAGCTTCAGCATCAGCATCAGTCCCTCTAATGAATATTCAGGGTTGATTTCCTTTAGGTTTGATTGGTTTGATCTCCTCGCAGTCCAGGGGACCCGCAAGAGTCTTCTCCAGCACCATAATTCAAAAGCATCAGTTCTTTGGCGCTCAGCCTTCTTTCTGATCCAACTCTCACATCTGTAAATGACCACTGGAAAAACCATAGCTTTGACTATATGGACCTTTTCTGGCAAAGTGATGTCTCTGATTTTTAATAGCTGTCTAGATTTGTCATAGCTTCCTTCCAGGGAGCAAGTGTCTTTTAATTTCATGGCTGCAGTTAGCATCCACAGTAATTTGGAGCCCAAGAAAGTAAAATCTGTCTCTGCTTCCACTTTTCCCCCTTCTGTTTGCCATGAAGTGTTGGGACTGGATGCCATGATCTTAGTTTTTAGAATGTTGAGTTTTAAGGCAACATTTTCATCCTTTTCTTTTACCCTCATCAAGGGGCTCTTTAGTTCATCTTTACTTTCTACCATTAGAGTGGTATTGTCTGCATATCTGAGGTTGTTGATATTTTTCTGGGCAGTCATGATTCCAGCTTGTGATTCATCCAGCCTGAGATTTCACATCATGTACTCTACATAGAAGTTAAATAAGCAGGGTAACAATATACAGCCTTGACAATATAGAGCTTTTCCAATTTGAAACCACTCTGTTGTTCCATGTCCAGTTCTAACTGTTGCTTCTTGCATACAGTTTCTCAGGAGACAAGTAAGTTGGTCTGGTATTCCCATCTCTTTACGAATTTTCCACAGTTGGTTATGATCCACACAGTTTAAGGCTTTCTTGTAGTGAATGAAGCAGAAATAGATGTTTTTCTGGGATTCCGGTGCTTCCTCTGTGATCCAACAGATGTTGGCAGTTTGATCTTTGGTTCCTCTGCCCTTTGTAAACCCAGCTTGTACATCTGGAAGTTTTCTGTTCGTGTACTGCTGAAGCCCAGCTTGAAGGATTTTGCACATAACCTTACTAATGTGAAATGAGCACAATTGTTCAGTAGTTTGAACATTCTTTGGCACTTCCTTTGGAAGTGGCATGAAAACTGACCTTTTCCAGTCCTGTGCCACTACTGAGTTTTCCAAATTTGCTGACATCAAATTAAAGAAGCTGAAGTCCAGTAGAGATTAAGTAATCAGCCTTTAATAGTGGAACAGCTGGTATTCAACCCACACCTACCCACATATGATTTGACCTCTTCAGTATACTGCCTTCCAATTTTAACAGCCTGTGATTCTGGGAATTTTTTCACATTTTTGTCAGTTTCCATTCGTAGTGAAACTCCACAGAACTTTTTATGCTTTTGTTACCATTTCTTTATCCCTCATCTCTCTAGGCCACTTGCTCAGGATGTAATATTTCCACTTCAGTGACTTTTTTTCTTTTCATAGTCTTCATCAACTTTCATCTTATCAAATCAAGTGGTCTCCATTTTTTTTTTTTTTTAACTTTACTGGACCTCTCAGCACTTGACCCAGGTGTTCATTTTCTTCTTCTTCAAACCTTTCTTTACTAAACTTTAAGACTATCAGCTTCTGAAAATCTACCTGGGAACTCCCTGGAAACCTTCCTTCTACTCTGGACTTCTAGTTGTTGCACTGCTTCTGAGCTTAGTCCATGGGCCTCTTTGCTTCTCTGTCTTTGCTCATTCTCAGATGGTCTCATTAGTTCTCAGCACTTTAAATATCATTCCATAAATAGTTTTTTTGCGTGAGCTAGTCTAAAAATGTCTCATATTGTTTATGGTACTTCGCATTGACTCAACCTGTTGCAGTTTAATCTTTGTATGTATTTTTTGACACTCACCCCATCTCCTGAAAAATAGTTTCAGCCAAAAAAAAAAAAAATCGTTCCAGTATGATGAATCCTGAATTTGTATCTTCAGCCTTCATCTCTCTCCTGAGGTCCTGATTTATACATTTAATTATGTACTTAATATTTGGGTGGCTGTTTAGGCATTTCAAATTCATGATGATTAAACATACTATTTTATTTTATTTTAATCCTGAACAAGGAAATTGTTAAGTTTTTAAGGTCAGCAAACCAAAGGGAATGAAAAGAATTTAAATGGTCTCCATTCTTGGGAAAGCTCAAGATGTTATGTGATGGGTAAAATGTCACCTCATCTTTATTCTGTTCTGTCCCCCCTGAAAGAGAGGGTGAATAGTAGCAAGTCCTTTTTTAAACAGACCCAGTGACATACAGAATCCATACTTCCTGACAATTTTGAAATCTACTGTGCCTTGAAAAACTTCAACCAGTGCCACTCAATGCAGTTAGATGAAAAACTGAAAAGACAAGATGTTTTGAGTTGAAAATGAAAGTTAAACAAACTGTTGACTTACAAATCTCTGTTTTTATTTCTGCTAGATTTGCACTTGTCAACTCTCTCCCTGCCCACCATAGTTTATGGCGGTCGGTTTGGCTAAAACCATAGAGAAGAGCTCCTTGAACTCACAAGCTCATTTTTACCTCTGAGCCTTTACACTTGATGGTCCCTCCTCTGATAATTCTCTTCCCTCAAATCCACATCGTTTTCCTTTCTGTCTCTTCCACTCTTCTTTTCACTGCTCTTTCCTTCTTTCCCACTTCCTACCTCTCTTCTCCCCTCTTCTCCCCTCTTCCTATCTCCCCAACTCTCCCTCTCCTTCTCCGTCTTTCTTTCTCTTCTGACTTCATGTTGTTTGAGCCCACTAAAAAATTATATAGAATACTTCAAAACACATTCATTTTTTATTATAAGATTTCTGGTTACTAAAAAAAGTGAAAAGCCTCTCTACCTTCTTAACATCTGGGCTGTTTTCAGAGGACTATTGCATTTTGCAATGAAAAATCCATTCTCATTTAAATGCTATTTATAGAAGTGCTTTGCTTCTTTTGACATCTAATGGTGTCAGACACTAGTAACAATGTGACTTTTATTTATTTTGGATGAAACAAATCAAAACCACAAGAGAGGAGCTAAAGTGATGTCTCTTCTAGTCAAATCAAACATTTTTCAGTTGTTGGCCACTGCGTTATTAAGTTGATCTTTCTTTCAATCTGTGTTCTTACTTTTTGTTGTTGTTATTGTTTACCAACAAATATCATTCCATTAGCCAAATAAAACTGATTCAGTAAATGCAGGTGTGCATGCTGTACTGAACATTTGAAGGTTACTTGGTTTATGCCACTGTTTTAGCTTAATGAAATGTTTCCACACTTTTATCTGCTGGGCTCCTCTTAATCAATATCCTCCTTCCTTTTTTTTTTTTTTTTTATTAAACATATAGTTCTTGCAAATAATAATTGCATGGAAATATTAGAAATAGAATACTAGTTACTTACATATGTTACAGTTTGGGAAATACCTACAAGTCAGTAAATTTTAATTTTCATAGAGAAATTGAAGGTTAGTTTCTTGTTAGTAATTTTAAACTCCTGAGTTTACTGCTATATTATAAATAGGCATCATGTTTACCCAGTATAAAAGTCAAGGCTATTAATCACCAAAGAACTAACTGATCTTTTGAATTAAGTACCTATTTCCAAAATAGAAAAATGCCAAAGTATTTCTTAAAGACATATATTTTTCTCATTTATATTTGTCTTTGTATAGCCAGTCAGTTGCTTGGGAAAGGATTCATGTTTTGTTCTACTTTTGTGATTTATTTTTTAAATTTTTCTTAAGAGAGACTGATTGTGGTACAGCAAGTTTGTTAAGCTCTAAATAGATCACTTGTGAATTCTCTTGATGCAAAGGATAAAATCTCATCTGAAATAATCTGAAAGTCAGGTTGTAAGCTAAAGACACTGGTTAGAAATATATTAATGTTCTGCTTCGGCCCCCCAGCTTTCTAGCTACTGAATTACTCTTGGTTTTTATAACCTTTTCAGTCAGAGGAAATGGATATTGCTTTGTTGGAGATAGTGTTTTTAATGCTTATACATCTTATTTTTAAGATTAGATGACTCATGGATTTTAATAGCCCTGTCAGTCACTTCATGAACAAATCGTCTCAGTGGAAGGATAATGATTAGAATGAAAATAAAGATACCAAGCCCTTTATATTATAAGCCCAACTGTAAAAATCATGTTTTTATGGAATGTCAAATTAAATTCAAATAAGGGGTAACAATAATACTATCAAATTCTAACATAAATTTACTGATGGGCTTCCCTGATAGCTCAGTTGGTAAAGAATCTGCCTGCAATGCAGGAGACCCTAGTTCAATTCCTGTGTTGGGAAGATCCCCTGGAGAAGGAAACGGCTACCCACTCCAGTATTCTGGCCTGGAGAATTCCATGAACTGTGTAGTCCATGGGGTCACAGAGTCGGACATGACTGAGCAACTTTCAGTTTCACTTCATCTGCAGAACCATGTATGGTTTCAATTATCTTGTAATACTTACACATATTTAATTTATATGCCTCCATCCTCTTAGCCTTGTAGTCATATTAACCAAAGAAACCATTGGATTCATTTATTTTACAAAAACCCAGATGATGGTATAAGTAAAATATACTGTATCTGGTTGCACAGTTTATCCTTTTAGGCCAAGATATTTAAGATTTCTGGATCTTACTTACTTTGTCTATAAAATAGAAATAAAGGCCCATCAAATATATTTGTTTGAGAATTCAGTCAGCATAAAGAAATGTTCTTTGTAAACTATATATTGATTATGCAGATGTCAGAATTCTTGTAAGTATTGCCTTCCCTTAATATTTCAGTGTTTTACAATATATCCAAGTTATCTGCTCAGCTTTTATGATGACTATATTACCTGTCAGTGTAAAAAAGACGGGAGATAGAGCTGAATCTGTAGTGACCCATAACGCATACTGCTTCTTTCATCTGAAGGTTCATTGTCCCCAATTTCTACTTAATTGAAAATTCCAGTTAGTTGTGTTTGAATAATGGAGGTTTTAGGTTTTTTTATGACCTCAAAGTGCTTTCCACTGATAAAATCTGAGCCAAAGCACAGTTGACCATAGACTAAGACACTAAATTCTGAAGCCTCTATTAGAATATCTTGAATTGTAGCAATATATTATATAAAGAAACCTTGAAAAGGTTATTAATTATAGCAATAGTAATTTACTGTGTTTATGGTTGCTATGAGAAAAGTAAACAAGTTAAAGAGTAAACACAGTTTCACAGAGCCAAAAGTGAAAAAGAGAAGCATGAGAAAGGAAATTTTGTGTCTTCGAAGTTTGTTTGTATAGCCGCAGCATAAATATATGTGGTCATTCTGACACTTTGAGGCATTATGAAGAAAATTCTGTGTGTAACACACTGATTCTTAAGTAAATAGAAGTTTCAATAAGATAAACTAAGGAATAGTTATGATACTTGTTTTGTAGCAGAGATTTTCAAAAAAAGTGTATTTAATCTCCTTAAAAAGATAAAAAAATATGAAACTTGACATAGAATCAAAGAGTACAGAACAGACCAATAGATCTTAAGTATTTGTTAAAATGTAGTTACATGGCTGCCTTAGAGAAAGTCCTTTGAGAATTTCACTATTCTGAGTGGTAAATTTACTATGTCCTCTACAAGGGTAAATATAATTTGATAGAAATAGGACATCAGTTCAGGAACTATCAATCCCTATCACTATGATAAACCACAGCTGAGAGAGACACTGTTCATTCCGCCTACAAGTAGCTTCTTGAGAGTGACAAGTCCTGCCTGTGTGGGATTTGAGGACAATATGTTGCAAATGCCCTCAGCTCTTCTAGACCTACCACTTTGCTCTCTGTGTCTTCTGATTATAGCCTGGTACCTGTAGTGCTGCAACACCCTTCCCTACTCCTGCCCATTTTTTTAAATTAAAAAAAAAAAAAATTCTTCAGCATGAGATTTATGGCTTGAACGAATTTTTCAAATACCACCTTAAAAATATGCCACTTCTCTGTTTAAGAACCCATATAGATGTCCTCATTCGTTAACCTACTCTTTCAACATTCCATGATCTCTGTTATCTGACCTCACCCACAATTCCACCCCAATGTTGTTTATTGGATAGGGGGAGCCCAAGAGAGCACTTATAATATGAATAGATATATAAAGAAAGTTGGGAGAAGGCAATGGCAACCCACACCAGTACTCTTGCCTGGAAAATCCCAGGGAAGGAGGAGCCTGGTGGGCTGCCATCTATGGGGTCACACAGAGTCGGACATGACTGACGTGACTTAGTAGCTAGCAGCAGCATAAAGAAATTTAGAATAGATAGAAATGCTGAAATTTCATATAGAAATTTTGAGTAGATATAGTTCAGTTCAGATATAGTTTAGTTCAGTCACTCAGTCGTGTTCGACTCTTTGCAACCCATGCTCTGCAGCCAGGTCTTACCTGTCCATCACCAATCCCAGAGTTTACCCAAACTCATGTCCATTGAGTTGGTGATGCCATCCAACCATCTCATCCTCTGTCATCCCCTTCTCTTCCTGCCTTCAATCTTTCCCAGCATGAGGGTCTTTTCAGATGAGTCAGTTTTTCACATCAGGTGGCCAAAGTATTGAAGTTTCAGCTTCAGCATCAATCCTTCCAATGAATATTCAGGACTGATGTCCTTTAGTATGGACTGGTTGGATCTCCTTGCTGTCCAAGGGACTCTCAAGAGTCTTCTCCAACACCACACTTCAAAAGCATCAATTCTTTGGTGCTCAGCTTTCTTTATAGTCCAACACTCACATCCATACATGACTACTGGAAAAACCATAGCTTTGACTAGATGGACCTTTGTTGGCAAAGTAATGTCTCTGCTTTTTAATATGCTGTCTAGGTTGGTCATAACTTTTCTTCCAAAGGGCAAGCATCTTTGAATTTCATGGCTGCAGTCACCATCTGCAGTGATTTTGGAGCCCTCCCAAATAAGATCTATAGATATATTTAGAAATTTAGAAATGAGAGAGGAACCTTGGAAATACAGATATGAAGACTTGAGAAGATGACACTAGGGATGAAATTCAGATGCACAGGTTTCATCTGCTTTAACTAAGGTTAAGGTTTAACTCTGAACTGCTAGATTATCACCTGTTTTGCTGTCCCTGCTAACATGCATTTTGTTTAGTTCAACTTTGTCCCCACTGTACCCATATTTAGTGGCACTTTTGTGTGTGTGTGTGTTTACTTAGCTTTCCGATATCCTCCTGTTATTCAGAGTTCAATCTCACATTCATTTCCCATCTTCCGTGATGCCTTCCCTGTGTGGTCCAGCACTCTTGGAATTCTTTTGACTCCTGTAGCAATTATACTGAGTGTACAATAATGTCAGCTCTCCATCACTCATCTTTTGTGGTATTCAGGAGTTACATTTACAGCCAGCTTTCTTGAAATAGATTTTTAAGTATTCTGAGAAATTTTTATATTTCTAAGCTGTCTGTCCCTCCATTCACATCAGCTTCATGTACTGGTACCTGTGCCCCCAGCATTCTTCCATGCATCACTCTTCTGCACCTGCACAAGGCCGAGATTATATTGGTTGGCCAACAAAGTTCATTCCCATACCATTTTACAGAAAAACCTAAACAAACTTTTTGGCCAACTCGATAATACAATCGATGAAGTCAGGGTTGACTGGCAGGTAAGTAAGTTTGTCTAGTCAATGCTTGTATGTGCAAAAAGCATGACTTCAATATTTGGAGCTTTCCAAGGACGTACTTAGATATATGGCTATGTAGATAGTTGAACCACTCTCTGGGCTTCCCTGGTGGCTCAGCTGGTAAAGAATTTGCCTGCAACCTGGAAGACCTGAGTTCGACCTCTGGGTTAGGAAGATCCCTTGGAGGAGGGAATGGCTACCCACTTCAGCATTCTGATCTGGAGAATTCCGTGGACTGTACAGTCCCTGACCATCTGGTGATGTCCATGTGTAGGGTCTTCTCTTGTGTTGTTGGAAGAGGGTGTTTCCATGACCAGTGTGTTCTCTTGGCAAACTCTGTTAGCCTTTGACCTGCTTCATTTTGTACTCCAAGGCCAAATTTGCCTGTTACTCTAGGTATCTCTTGACTTCCTACTTTTCGTTCTAGTCCCCTATAATGAAAAGGACATCTTTTTTGGGTGTTAGTTCTAGAAGGTCCTGTAGGTCTTCAAAGAACTGTTCAACTTCACCTTCTTCAGCATTACTGGTCAGGGCATAGACTTGGATTACTTGGCCACCTGATGTGAAGAACTGACTCATTGGAAAAGACCCTGATGCTAGGAAAGATTGAAGGCAGGAGGAGAAAGGGATGACAGAGGATAAGATGGTTGGATGGCATCACTGACTCGAAGGACATGAGTTTGAGTAAGTTCTGGGAGGTCGTGATGAACAGGGAATCCTGGCATGCTACAGTCCATGGGGTCACAAAGAGTCAGACACGACTGAGAAACTTTCATTTTCCCAAGGAAAAGTAGACTTTGAAGAAAAGTGTTAGAGTTCTGCACTTTTTTAGTTCAGACCACAGTTGTAAATCAGTCCCACTCTTAATGTCATTACTCCTGACTTTACATTTCATACTGTAACTCTGGAATGAAATTCAGATAAGCCCCAAAACCTGTCCACTAAAGCATTCTGTGCCTGAATGCTAAATCGCTTTAGTCCTTTTCAACTCTTTGGGACTCTGTTGACCATAGCCTGCTGACTCTTCTGTCCTTGGAATTGTCCAGGCAAGAATACAGGAGTGAGTTGCCATGCCTTCCTCCAGGGGATCTTCCCGACCCAGGGATCAAACCCACATCTTGTACATCTTCTGCATTGGCAGGTGGATTCTTTATTCTACCTGGGAATGTATAATTCCCAGGTGGAATAAAATATTCTACAACTATACAATTCTAAGCATGCAGCATTGCAGTAATTTATACCCAAGATTATACTACTAATTACTTGAATTTGGTGAACAACAGATATGGAACCAGAAATCTCCACAACGTTTTGGGGGAAGGTATGGGACAGAGAGGTAAAGAGCTGCAAGAATGCTCTTAAAAAAAAAAGAAGGGAAAAAAAAAAAAAAAAAAAACCTGTAAAATTAGCAGAGATAAGGATCTTATTCATACCTGGCAGTATTTGGAATCTGGTCAGATATAACCAGTATCTTCTGCCTGTCTCCAGACAAACTTTTGGTAACCTGAAGCTTGCATCTGAAGCTGGGAGTATGCTGCTGTGTCTCATGCTCTTTGTAGTAGTCAGAACAGATGTGGTTCCATATCCTTTGCCTTTAAAGACATTTTACATTTTTAACTTCATCTGTTGATGTCTTCCTTCATTTACATCATTCTGTGATAATGTGTGTGTAACCAGCATTTAAAAAAAAAACAACCTTAGTTACAAACGCTGAACTGAATAATTCTCATACATATAAACTACTAACTTGAACATATGTACAGATGCTACTAGCACTAGTAAAAATATACATTTTAAAATGACTTCAATTCACAGTTATTTTGGTCATAGCATGTGTTCTCAAAAAAAAAAAAAGATTACTATTATTATGGGGAGAGAGATGAGAGTGGAGAAATCTTGGCATTTTTTTTAATGGTTAAAAAAAAAGAATCCTTATTTTTAAACAGGTTAATAGTATTGGGCCCATAGAATTAACCCTAGATTTCCTTAGCATATGTTCAAGGCCCTTCCAAAGCTGGCCTTTGCCTGCTTTTCTACTTTGGATGCAAATAGCCAACTCATTTGGAGAAGGCAATGGCACCCCACTCCAGTACTCTTGCCCGGAAAATCCCATGGACGGAGGAGCCTGGTAGGCTGCAGTCCATGGGGTCGCTAGAGTCGGACACGACTGAGCGTTTTCCTTTTCACTTTTCACTTTCATGCATTGGAGAAGGAAATGGCAACCCACTCCAGTGTTCTTGCCTGGAGAATCCCATGGACGGGGGAGCCTGGTGGGCTGCTGTCTATGGGGTCGCACAGAGTCGGACATGACTGAAGCGACTTAGCAGCAGCAGCAGCCAACTCATTGGAAAAGACCCTGATGCTGGGAAAGATTGTGGGCAGGAGGAAAAGAGGGCAACAGAAGATGAGATGGTTAGATAGCATCATAGACTCAAAGAACATGAGTTTGAGCAAATTCCGGCAAACAGTGAAGGACAGGGAAGCCTGGCGCGATGCAGTTCATGGTGTCATGAAGAGTCGGACACGACTTAGTGACGGAGCAACAGCTAGCCTTGGCTCCTACTACTGTCCTGCCCTTCATGGCACTGAAACTCATTTTTTGTTTCCTGCCTTCTGTCTTTCCCTTTCCCCTATAAATTGTAACTCTTTCTTAAGACTATTCTAATCTCTTCTGTGAAGTCTTCTCTGTCCTCTCAGATTCCCTTTCTACTTGTGTTTGCACACAATTAACTCTATGAGCAGATGCTTTACAATTTAGAAATCTTTAATTCACTAAACTGGCATGTGTAAATAATCTATAAATACTTGCTGAAGAAAGGAAGGGAAATGCAAAGTGCACTTGAAAGTTCAGAAATTTCTATCATAGCTTCTTGTATAGTGATTGTTTAGAACATATACTGATTTGAAGATTATAATTAACATCACTGATTTGGTAGTCAGATTATGGATGAAGGTGGGAGTCACTTGTTTTAAAGTATCTTTTTTGAAAGAATTTTAGGTTAATTTTGTATTATAACCCCAAATTTAGGGGTCTAGCTATACCACTGACTATATTTAAATTATCTAATCCTATTTCCTTTACTGTAAAATGTGAAATTTTAATACAGTTTTCATTCATTCATCCATTTGTCCATTCATTAGACATTTGTGTTCAAGGTGTTACTTTTATCTTTACAATTTAATCTTTAAATAATAGACTTTCTACTTACACAGCTTAAACCTTTAGAAACTGCAACAAAATGTTTGTTTTTTCATTTTTTTTGTTTAGAAGCTTATTTGCCTACCTTTTTGTTGTTCAGTTGCTCAATTGTGTCCTACTCTTTGCAACCCCATGGACTGCAGCACCCCAATCTTCCCTGTCCATCACCAACTCTTGGAGTTTGCTCAAACTCATGTCCATTGAGTTGGTGATGCCACCCAATCATCTCATCCTCTTGTCACCTTCTCCTCCTGTCCTCAATCTTTCCCAGCATCAGGGTCTTTTCTAATGAGTCAGCTCTTTGCATCAGGTGGCCAAAGTGTTGGAGTTTCAGCTTCAGCATCAGTCCTTCCAATGAATATTCAGGACTGATCTCCTTTAGAATGGACTGGTTGGATCTCCTTGCAGTCCAAGGGACTCTCAAGAGTCTTCTCCAATACCACAGTTCAAAAGCATCAATTCTTTGGTGCTCAGCCTTCTCTGTGGTCCAACTCTCACATCCATACATGACTGATAGAAAAACCACAGCTTTAACTATGTGGACCTTTGCTGGCAAAGTAACGTCTCTGCTTTTTAATATCCTGTCTAGGTTTCTCATAGCTTTTCTTCCAAGGAGCAAGCATCTTTGAATTTCATGGCTGCAGTCACCATCTGCAGTGATTTTGGAGACCAAGGAAATAGTCTGTTTCCATTTTTCCCACATCTGTTTGCCATGAAGTCTTGGGACTGGATGCCATGATCTTAGTTTTGTGAATGTTGAGTTTTGAGCCAGCCTACCTTATTCTTTTGCAAAACTGCACAAAATAAACTGGCTTTTCAGATATATGGTCACTGTAGATTGTAGTTTCAGCTATTAATATAAATAATTATATGTATGGATAAGCAATTTAATCCTAGCCCAACGTCTGAACAATATATAGAAATTGCTTTTTGTCAGTTTTTTTTTTTTTTAACCAGGGAAGCATGGAATGCAAAATAGAATATTAAAGAGATTGATATGCAAAATTAGCTATTTTTTCCCAAACAAGGGAAGTAATAGATGGTAAGAAATTTCATGCAAATTAATGCACTGGGTGAGTTAACCATGATTTCCAAGTATTTATTTCCTCAAATTATGTATCTCCTTTGTAAACAAAGCATTTTCTTTGTTTTGTCTTGCTGAATGGAAAATTGATTATCTTAATTGTACTTCTACTCAAACTCACTTATAATGACCATGTGGCAAACTGTAAGGCAGTAAAATAGAGGATTTCAGCCTTTTAAAGTTTTCACTGCACAAGTGAACTTTAATTTTGGATATTAAATTTTGATTTGGTTATAAAATCGTGAATTAGTTGATTTCTTAGTTATAGAAAATTTGTAAGTGAGAGCATGTGGATAATAATACATTATGGCTACACATTGATATTTTAGCAAAGGAGGTACTAGGTTGGTGCTGAGAAGGTTTATAGATAGGAAGAGTAAGAATTAGGAAATAGTGAACTTAAAATTTCATAATATATTCTTACTGTCTTTAAAGTGAAGGTAGAAAAGATATAGGAAATTGATGATAATTTAGTCTTTCTATAATTTAAAGCACTTACAATACTCTTTTGTAAAAATTTTAAAATGATTTTAAACAATTTAAAGGAGAATTTTTCATGATTGTTAAATCATTGTTTGTTATATGCTACAGAGCATGAGTTTTCTAATTTTAATGTGTAATTCATTTCAACTAAATATGAAAATAGAAGCCTGAAATGGAGTAAACTCTTAAGATTACTGGAGTAGATTTAAGAAAATATTACCATGGCTTAACTTCGTGCTGGTTTATTAGTTTTTATAAATAAAAACTTAATTCTTTGGTTGCCAAAGTATCATGGGGAAAATAACAGAGTTAATAAGATTCAATGCAGAACATTTCAGAAAATGGTATTTTGCTCATTTAGGCATACTCTTTTATAAAATACTTGGTCATTTAAAAAGATAACTTCCAATAAAGGACAGCTTGTTTGACTTTTCAATTTAAGTAGTGATAGTGGAATTTTAAGGGAACTTGGAAGCAATTTATAATACATTTCCATTTTCAAAGAAGAAAAGACTTGTTTACTGCTATAAAAAATATTGAATGATTACTGACTTCCTTTTTTAATTTTGTTTTTAATTAGAGAATAGTTGATTTACAATGTTGTTTTGGTTTCTGCTAACAACAATGTGAATCAACCATAAGTATACATATGGACTTTCCTTTTTTTAAGTGGAAATTTCTTATCCTATATAGAAACTTTTTAGTTGGCATTTATACTCTCATGACTATTTTGGTCAATTCAAAATAAGGAAAATTTAGATAACTTGTAATTTGTATTTAGTGAAGTTTGAAATATATCCTCTGATTAATAAAGGCAAGCTTTGACCTAGGTAATTAAAAAAGAGTGCATACTGAGACCAATTTACTAACACTTGAGCAGGTAATTGGCTCTGTTTTAAGAGATAGAAGAGTGCCTATAACTCAGTGTGATACTCCTCAGAAAATTCTCCAGAGTTAGATGCCATCATTGAGTGAGTTATTTTTTGCTTGGTGCACAAGGCATGACTTGTTTTTCTATGCATTGTTTTATTACTCCTATTGTATTATATGTATATTTAAGTCTTTTATGTTCTCCTTGAGATGTAAACTCAGTGAGGGCAGAGAACTTATCAATAGTCTCTTGTTAAATGATCTTTTCCCAGAATCTGAATATTATTTTTTAGGAACAATATTCAAGATTCATTATTTTTGTTTTTGTTACATGTTATGTTACATAATAGCTGACCTAAATTTATTTAGCTTTTCAGACCATGAAAGAATCATCTTTCTATATTTCAGTAATATGTTAATGTTGATTTTAGCAAACATCTTATAAGATTATTATACTTTATGTCCTTATTAGATTTCTCTTTGTAAGATGTAAATAATAACAATAATGTTGACTTACTCTCAGCTTTGATGATTATCACCAAAAATATTTCAAAAGATTAGAATTTTAATCCCAAGTTCAGTAGTTCTAATTATAACAGAGGAAATAGCCGAGAAAAGATTTAAGTCACATTTTAATAGAGTAGATGCTCAGACACCTAACATGCAAGATGCTCTATTCAGCTAAGCATTGTTAGATGCAACAAAAGTTATCAACCTGCTGCTCAGAATACCAAGTTGTTTCTTTCTTCGTGGTTTGTAATATATCACTTGTGTCAAAAAGAAAGTTACATCAGCTTCTTTGGCGCAATTCTCCATTTACTGTGCTGTACTGAAATGTTTGCATACGTCATGCCACCCAGTTGAATCATTCAGAGGTATTGAATCAGGAATTGAAGAGGCAGGCTAATTGAAAAGGACTTTAGTAGGAGATGCACTTTATTGTAAGTATAGCATCCATTTTAGATCATACGCTTGTAAAAGAGAATACGCACTAAGAAGAGTTGTTCTTGTCTAGAGTTGTTCTAGTATCCAGAGTAGATCTTGCTAGCTGTTATGTATTCTAAGGAGTACTGACAGTGGCTAAAACTATACATTTAAAAGGCAAAACAAATCAACAAATATGCTGATAAACCCAGTATTAAAGATCTCTGCACCTCCTTGACTGTTCTTAGAATTAGTGATTTATAGAGTAGTAATCTTTAACCTTTATTTCCCCCCTGCCAGTGCTTGTTTAACTTTTCTGTCTCTAAGCTTTGTTTGGGGAGATATTGGTTTGGGCACATTCTGTATGGTGTGTTGTTGTGAGGAATGATAAATACATGCATTAGTGTCTGTCTAGCCACCAGTCTCCTTTGTCCTAAAATGCTAGCCTGTTTTGAGTTGGGAGTTCTCTGGTTGGTACTGAGGTAGAAAACTGAATATCGCATTGATTGTTAAAGCGGTATTACACCCGGTCTTTATCACATTCATCACTGAATTCTATTTTGGAATCATACTACTCAGAGGCGTTCAAGTCAGTTTTGTGTTAAAAGTTTATCCTGATGTCTTTCCTTAGGTCCCTTTCTCTTTGGAAAAAAAAGATGATGTTTATTAAGTGATGACATTTATTATCCCTCTTACCAGATATTTGTACACATGTAATCTTTAGGCCAGAATGTCACTGTCTGGCCTTTATAATAAGGATCTTTATTAAATATCTCTGCAGCTCCTTGATAGTTCTTAGAACTAGTGATTTATAGAGAAGTAGTCCTTCACATTTTTTTTATTTAAAGATTCAGCCATTGACTTGTTCTGTGATCTTAGGAAATTTGTTTAAACTCCACAGGTCTGCATGTGTTTGCTTGCTTGTGCTTGTTTGTAATCCATAAAATGAGTGTATAAGGTCATCTTTTTAAAAAAGTGATAAAATACACATAACACAAAATTTACCATCTTAATGATTTTTTGTGTGTACACTATAGTAGTGTTACCTGTATATACATTTTTATGCAACAGATCTCTAGAAACTTTTTCATCCTTCATGACTGAAACATTAAACCCACTGAACAGCAACTCCTCCTTCCCCCGTCTCTCAGCCCCATTCTTTCCGCTTCTAAGAGTGTGCTTTAGATACCTCATATAAGTGGAATCATACAGTATTTGTCTTTGTGACTGGCTTATTTCACTTAGCATAATGTCCTCAAAGTTCATCCTTGTTGTAGTATGAGGAAGAATTTTCTTCCTTTTTAAGACTGAATAGTGTTCCACTATATGTAAATATATACCATCTTTTATTTATGTATTCATTCATTGATGGACATTTAGGTTGATTTCATCTATTGGTTATTGTGAATAGTAAATGCTGCAATGAACATGAATATCCAATATCTCTTTGAGATTCTTTGATAATATAATGTAACTTATTATAATCAGCAGTTCTGATGCTGAAAGGCAGTGCTTCCAAACTTGTTTTTTCTTCATCCTAACCACTGTCCTACCTGTGATGATCTACAAGAAAGAATCGGAATAAGTCAAAATAACGAAAAGTTTCACAGTATTTTATTTCTGATTGGAGTATACAGTCCATATGGCATTAGCTTTATGTACAATATATTTACAGACTGCAAAATAGAAATATTGTTGAGGTACTCATAAAATAGTATCAGTAACTAGTTGCTTAATATCATTTGAAATATTTCATAAGTGAAGAAGAGCTTGCATGCCATATACACTTAAAAATACCATAGCATTCTTATTACCATATCTTGATGGTAGACGGCACGTTATTTTTAAAAATGCAGATTCTCACAGATGGAGTATCACCAGTAACATGTCACTGTGTAAGAAAGCCAAGTATATATCTTAGTATAGTTATTTATAAAGTTATGCACCCAAAATATGCAAAAATGTGCCACCTTGCTCTGTATAATTAATAAACAGACTCAATAATGATAAGTCTAAAGTAACTGAATTTCATAATTGAAGAAAAATAACGATTGAACATTATAACCAACCTAAGACAAGAGGGATGATGCTCTGATACTAAAGTGAGTTTTAATTTTTTGAGTACCTAATTTTAGTAATTCCTAATAATCCGGCTAATAGGTTTCCAATAAATCATGTTTACAACTGTATGAAAACATTTTTAAAATTCATTGAATTATTCATCATTCTCCCTAAAGAAAAGAAGATCTTGTGTTTTTTAATAGTTGGCTCCCTGTCTTGGGTTGCCAGTGGACCACGGACCGTGCATACTTTGGGAATTACAGGTCCACGACAGCAGTTCTCTGTGTGCTTGAATGCTTCAAGAGTACACTGCCCACTTACAATAGTTATATGCCATTCACCTCCCTCACAGCTGTGATATATATACGGGTACGGCAGTGGTTGGCAGATAGTAAGTTGAACAAAGTCTATGTGATTTGGATAAAATAAGGTATTACTTACTGCAGTGAGAAGTGAGGGGTGAGAGTCACAGGTGAAGTCACCCATTGCCGAAGTGAATCACATGTTGGTTGGAACAATCAAATTTCAACTCACAGTATATAAGCAAATAGTCATGGCAGTTACTCCATTCAAACATGACCAGTGCCAAAGAGCAACGGAGTGAATAGTGAGATGATTATGGATAGATAGATGTTTTGTGGATAAAATATAATACTTCATACTTTATTTATAAAGTGGCCCTGTAAGAGTTATTGTGTTACAATTAAGTATTAACATTTTAGGTGTTTTGTTTTTTTTAAATCATAGTTTCCTAAATCAAGTCACCAAAAATTTTGTATTCTCACGTGTGCTTTGAACACAAGAAAGTTCAGAACTTCAGCTGTAAGTTCTAGTCTTTGGGTATCTTCTTAAATAAACTTGGTTTTAGTCTCACTTTTTATCTTCCTCTAGTTAACTTTCTGATCCTCACAGATGCACTGGTCTGTATTAATCCTTTTCTTTGGAGTAGAGTTCTTGAACTATCTTTATTGTTATTTTTCCTCCCCCTGTGTTAAGTTATAAATTATTTTCTTTTGCAGTAGACATTTGTTAACATTATTTGTTTGTCGTGGGCTAGAATTTATGGTATCCTTAGGTTATAAAGCCAATTACAGAGATCTCAGGATACATTGAGTATAGTGGTTCCCAAACTTTTGCATTTGAAAACAAACAGAAGATGAGGATTATGCATGGAGTTACCAACTCAATATGTTTTCTGTTAGGCACATTTAAAACCACATACAAGCATCATTATCATTATTTTATATAATAAGACAAATTGAAAAAGACTTACTACAGTAAAATGAAGTCCTTTTCTATGATAGCTGGCACTTTTTCACCAACTAAAGACGTGCACAATACTGCGCAATACATGTACAAATACATGCACAAGAGATTATTTTGTACTCTTAAACTTGACCTTTACCTGGCTAAAATAATGGCTACCTAATACAGATATTTTGACTACTCAGAAATCCTAATATGTATTACTTCAGGATTCCAAACCCTGTCTACCTTTCTAGAATTATTTAGAGTACTTTGCTGCCCTTACAACAAAATAAACACCTACTTTTGTCATTTATTGAGTACTTGCATTGGCTAAGCTTGGTTCAGGTACTTTATTTCCTCTTTAATCTATAGAGTCACTGATTAGTTATTAGAAGGTACTCTTTTCTAGTTATTTTTCTAATGTTAATTTTGTATATGTACACACTTTATGTTCTGTTTTTGCTTATATTACACCTTCACCCAAAATGCCCTCCTTTGTGACTTTTACATGTCCCAATCCTTATTTATCCTGAGCATCACTTAAATAACATAGATTCTCCTAAAGAACGCTTATCACTTCCTTGTACAGGTAGACTTGGTTTGATTGCATTTTGCTTTATCATGCTTCATAGATACTGTACTTTTTGCAAAAAGGTTAATGGCAGCCCTGCATTGGGCAAGTCTGTCAGCACTATTTTCCCAACTGCATTTGCTCACTTGGTGTCTCATTTTGGTAATTCTTGCAAAATTCTAAAACCTCCACCAGCAAAAAGATCATGACTCATTGAGGGCTCAGGTGATAGTTAACATTTTTTAGCAATAAAGTGTTTTTTAATTAAGAGTACATTGCTTTTTTAGACATAATGCTATTGCACACTTAATAGACTATAGTGTAAACATAACTTATATATGGACTGGGAAAGAAACCAAAAAATTTGTGTAAGTCACTCTGTTGTCATATTCGAGAGTATTGTGGTGGTCTGTCAACAAGCCGTAATATCTCCAAGGTATGCCAGTGTTAGTATTATATGTGTCCGTAAATTTTTGACCCTATTTTTCTGGAAGTGCTCTTATAACTTGGACCAGATTTTGTTTCTCTTTGTATCCTGTAAAGTCTCTTACCATGTGTACCTTGCACATAATCATTCAGTACATATTTGTTGCATAAATATAGTGCAGAAGTGAACTGTTGTCCTAGATCCCTAGACCAAGTAAGACAACAGCATGTTTTTCTTTCTAAATTAAGATTTATATTGTATTAATGTGTTTTAGAGCTTAGCGTCCATTTGCATTTCCCTTATAATTAGTGATGTTGAGCATCTTTTTCATGTGTCTGTTGTCCTTCTGCATGTCTCCTTTAGAAAAATGCCTATTCAGGTTCTCAGCCCACTATTTAATCAGGTTGCTTTTTTGAAATATTAATTGAGTTGGATGAGTTCATTATATATTTTGGATACTAACCTCTTATCAGACATACCATTTGCAAATATCTTCTCCCACTCAGTAGGTTGCCTTTTTATTTTGTTGATGGTTTCCTTTATGTTTGATGTAGTCTCGTTTGTTTGTATTATTATTTGGTTTTGTTTCCCTTGCCTGAGGAGACATATCCAAAAAAAATATTCCTAAGACCAATGTCAAAGAGCATACTGCTTATGTTTTCTTCAAGAATTTGTATGGTTTCAGGCCTCTAACCCATATAGATAATCATTTTGAGTTTGTTATGGTGTAAAAAAATGTTCTCATTTCATTCTTTTACATGTAGCTGTCCAGTTTTCCCAACACCACTTACAGAAGAAACTATCTTTTTGCCCTTGTACATTCTTGCCTCCTGTATCATAGATCAGTTGACCATATGTGTGTGGGTTTATTTCTGGGCTCTGTTTTCTGTTCCACTGATCTTTGTGTCTGTTTTTGCCAGTGGCATATCTGATTACTTACTGAAGCTTTGTAGTGTAGTATGAAGTCAGGGAGTCTGGTACTTCAGCTTTGTTCTGTTTTCTCAAAATTTCTTTGGCCATTAGAGTCTTCTGTGATTCCATATAAATTTTAGGATTATTTGTTCTAGTTCTGTAAAAAATGCCATGGGTATTTTGATAGAGATTCCATTAAAACTGTAAATTGCTTTGAGTAGTAAGGGCATTTTAACAATATTAGTTTTTCCTTTCCATAGAATATATTGCCACTTATTTGTATTGTCTTCAGTTTCCTTCATCAGTGTGAGATATCACCTCACACCTATCAGAATGGCTGTTGTCAGAAGGATGAGAATTAAGTATAGGCAAGTATGGGAAGAGGGAACTCTGATGCACTGTTGGTGGGAATGTAAATTGGTACAGCCACTATGAAAAACAGTATAGAGGTTCCTCAAAAAATTAAAAATATTACTAGAACTACCATATGATCCAGGAATTCTACTCCTGGTTATTTATTTAAACAAAACAAAATCACTAATTAGAAAAGATATATGAACTGTACAATGTTCATAGCAATATTGTTTACAATAAGCAAGATATGGGAACAACCTAAGTGATTATCAACAGATAAGTGGATAAAGAAGATGTGGTATACACACACACACACACACACACTCAATATAGTATTACTCAGCCATAAAAAAGAATGAAATTTCGCCATTTGTGACCTGGAGGGTATAAAGCTTAGTGAAATATGTCAGATGGAAAGACAAATACAAACTACATACTTTCACTTATAGGTGGAATTTAAAAAGAGAAAATAGATGAAAGTATATAACAAAACAGAAATGGACTCATAGGTAAAGAGAACAAACTAGTGGTTCCCAGAGGGTGAAGGGTAGGGGGAGGGCCAGGATAGATGAAGCGGATTAAGTTACAAACTACTAGATATAGAAGGCGATGGCACCCCACTCCAGTACTCTTGCCCGGAAAATCCCATGGACGGAGGAGCCTGGTGGGCTGCAGTCCATGGGGTCACTAAGAGTCAGACACGACTGAGCGACTTCACTTTCACTTTTCACTTTCATGCATTGGAGAAAGAAATGGCAACCTACTCCAGTGTTCTTGCCTGGAGAATCCCAGGGACGGGGGAGCCTGGTGGGCTGCTGTCTATGGGGTCGCACAGCGTCGGACACGACTGAAGCGACTTAGCAGCAGCAGCAGCAGATATAGAATAAATAAGTTACAAGGATGGATGAAAGTGGAAGTGTGAAATGAGAGTGTTAATTGCTCAGTCGTGTCCGATTCTTTGCAACCCCATGGGCTCCTCTATCCATGGAATTCTCCAGGAAGAATACTGAAGTGGGGTAGACATTTCCTTCACCAGGGGATCTTCCCAACCCAGGGATCAAACTCCAGTCTTCCAAATTGCAGGCAGATTCTTTACCATCTGAGCCACCAAGGAAGCTCTTAAGTGCAGGGAATGCAGTCAATATTTTTAATAACTTTATATGGAGTATAATCTATAAAAAACATTGAATTATCATGTTGTATACCTGAAACTAATATAATATTGTAAGTCAACTATGCTTAAGTTTTAAAAAGTTTTAACTTCTACACATGTAGCTGTCTTTTCACTGTAGAATTTATTTGCAAGGTTAAAACTGTAAGCAATTTGTATCACTCTGCATATGCCTTTCTGGGATGTTTTATCCTGTGTCCTAGAGTTTAGTTTTTCAGTTTTTTAATGTTTGGGCTTGTGTTGGAGTGTATCTACAAATTAAGACGTCAGAAGTGTCCATTTGCTTTGAATAAACTGAAAGCTCATGAACATATCCTGAAGTCTTAAATATTTTATTTGCTAATAAGCAAGTACTCTATTAAGAATTATTCTTCTGTGGTCTTTATCTGATTTATAAATGGGGGAAAGGTAAGCCATTCAACAGAAATGGCTGAAAAGTACAAAATCTCATTAGACAATCACCAAAATATTTTTTTGCTTGCCTGTAGGGATTTTTAATCCAGGATATTAAAAAGACATTATAGAATTGTATTTTACATGGCTTAAAACATGGTAGATAATTTAATGTTGGATTCTAAAAGAACTTGAGTGAAAACGTCTGTGGACCGTTTAAGAAAAAGTTTTGCACAGCCACTATGATTTGTAGGTAACTTCATTAATATTTACTTTCACAAAATAATTAAAGAATGGTATTGTTCTTTGTGCAGAAAGATGCTAATGGTATACGAGACATACCATTAGATTTTCTTCGTGTTGGTTTGTCTGTCCTGATCCTCCTCATGCATTCTTTTTGTTCCTCACTTAAACAGTTTTTTTTTTAATTATTTATTTTTGGCTGTGCTGGGTTTTCACTGCTACGTGGGCCTTTCTCTAGTTGCAGGGAGTGGGGCTGCACTCCAGTTGCAGTGTATGGACTTCTCCTGTGGTGGCTTCTCTCCCTGTGGGCCACAGGCTTCACCAGGTGTGACGTGGGCTCAGTAGTGGTGTTTCCCAGGCTCTAGGGCACAGGCTCAGTAGCCTGGCACATGGCCTTAGTTGCCCCACGGCATGTGGAATCTTCCCGGGTCAGGGATCTAACTGGTGTCTCCTACATTAGCAGGAGGATTCTTTACCACTGAGCCACCAGGGAAACCCATGTGACCAATTTTAATGAGACTGTCAAGTATCAGTAATCTGTCCTCTTAACAAATATACTGGAGCATGAATGACCCAGAGGACTGTAACCCATGACAGTGTTTCTTTAATACTGCAGAATGTTATGTTTATGTTTCTCAATAGCAACATAAATCAGAATTTCTAGGTGTGCAGTGCTTTTTGCCAGTGACTTTGGCACTGTTAGAACAAAAAAGGCCACAAAACTATGAGCTCACTAGCTGTATTTGAGCTACAGTAACAGTGGGTTTTAGAAAAACCTCATGAGCAGATTTCCAGGACAGGTACCAAAGATGAATGTGTGTGTGCTTATAGTTCTCTCAGAAGAGATTAAGTTTGGTCTTTATGATGTGATGGAAAGAGGATAAACATTGAAGTCAGATGTAACTGGATTTTTTTTTCTAGTTCTATCATCTAAACTATATGTCATTGAGACATATAGTTTACATATAGATGTATAGACACATCTAAACTATACTGTCCCTTTAATCATCAGTTTTCAAAATTGAATCTGGTGGTTCAGACAGTAAGAATATAGGAGACCTGGGTTCAATCCCTGGATTGGGAAGATCCCTGGAGAACTCTGTGGACAGAGGAGACTAGTGGAGTCCCAAAAAGTCAGAGTGACTTAAAAAAAAAAAGGAGAGGTGTAATACTAGGGCTCCCTGTTAGCTCAGCAGTGAAGAATCTGCCTGCCATTCCGGGAGACACGGGTTCAATCCCTGGGCTGTGAAGATCCCTGGAGAAGGAGATGACAGCCCACTCCAGTCTTCTTGCCTGGGAAATCCCATGGACAGAGGAGCTTGGTAGTCCGTAGTCCTTGGGGGTTACAAAAGGCTCAGACACCACAGCTACTAAACAATACCAATGGAATATTAATACTTTCTGCAGTGTAACACCTATTTTAAGATGAAGTGTTAAGATCAAAACAAATCAAACAAAATGTGATCAAATTTTAAGATCAAAAATGAGAAGTTAAAAATTTGTTTTATAACTTTTAAGTAGATGTGAGCTCTTTAATCCTCTCCGGTGATTATGAAATTTTAGAAATAAAGAAAGTGTTGATAAATGTTTTGGGTCTGTGCTTGAGTGTTTTAGCCGATGTCGTGATGCTCTCTCTTCCTTTTCCTTTCTGCTCTGATTTTTTTTTTTTAGTCTACAACTGAATTGACCAATACACAGAAATTAAACAGAATTTTTACATTATTATCCTTAAACAATCCTGTATAGTTGTTAAAAGTAGAATGTAAAACTTTTTTATTTTGTATTAAAAATTTTAATAATTTTAATTTTTTATTTAAAATTTATTATTATTATTATTGTTAGTATTTTTTACATTTCAGGTAAACTTTTTAAAGTTTTTATTGGGGTATAGTTGATTAACAACATTGTATTACTTTCAGGTGTACAGCT
The DNA here is from genome assembly GCF_003369695.1 of Bos indicus x Bos taurus. Classification (NCBI taxonomy): domain Eukaryota; kingdom Metazoa; phylum Chordata; class Mammalia; order Artiodactyla; family Bovidae; genus Bos; species Bos indicus x Bos taurus. The sequence continues at coordinate 65,680,848 of NC_040090.1, read as the reverse complement.
AAGTGAATCTCTTATACATATATCCACTCTTTTTTTAGATTCTTTTCCTGTATTAGCCATTACAGAATATTATTGAGTAGAGTTCCTTGTGCTATTAGTTATCTATTTGTCCTTATTAGTTATCTCTTTTATGTATAGCAGTATGTATGTGTCAATCCCAGTCTTCCAGTGTATCCCTCTCTTTCTAACTGCCTGGAGATGGCTGGATGGCATCACCGACTCTATGCACATGAGTTTGGGTGAATTCCCGGGGTTGGTGGACAGGGAGGGAGGCCTGGCGTGCTGCGATTCATGGGATCGCAAAGAGTCGGACATGACTGAGTGACTGAACTGAACTGAACCATAAGTTTATTTTCTAAAATTGAGACATAATTCAGATATAATATTTACCTTTTGAAAGTATATGATTCACTGATTTTTAATGTATTGATGAACCACCACCAGTATTTAATTTCAGAACATTTTGGTCACTGCCTAAAGAAATGCAGTGCTCACTATCAGTTATTGTCCATTCCCTCTTCCCCTCATTCTTGGCAACCACTAATCTACCTTCTCTCCCACTCAATTCATATCTGCCTATTCTGGTCATTTCATGTAATTGGTATCGTGCATGATGTAGTCCTTTGTGATTGGCTTCTTTTATTTATCATAATGTTTTCAAGCTTCATCCATATTTAACATTTATCAGTACTTCATTTCTTTCACCGACAAGTAATATTCTATTGTCTGGATACCTGATATTTTATTTCTCCGTTTATCATTTGTAGGACATTAGAGTTGTTTGAGCTTTTGTGATATTATGAATAATACTGCTATGAACATTCATATGAAAGTGCTTGTATTAACATAAATTTCAGTCTCTTCACTATATACCTAGAGTTGGAATTGCTGGGTTGTTTGGTAACAAGAATTAACTTGTTGTAGAATCATCTGTTTAAGTACTTATTAATTTTAAGATCCTCTTTTTGTGTCTCTTCTCCCGTTGAGTCATTGCTGCTATAATATTGGGAGGTATAATGGGAGAGAGAGAAAAAAATTTTTATTGTTGTATTCTTTTTTTAATAGACAGTTTTTAAAAAAACTAGCCCATTGCAAGTGATCCTGCTGTTTTCAGGAGACTGACTATCAGAGCAAGATAGAAGTGGCTGAGACCCTTCTCTACAAACTGCTAAAAGGAAAAAATGGTTTGGGTTGGAAATAATCAGTGACATCTCATTTGTTGATATCAAAGTAACATATTTCCTTGGAAGATATGCCATCATGATTTCTAGTTTCACACTTGTAGGGATGTTTTCCCCACTACTTAGCATTTTTGCCTTTTTGTATGCACTTGGTTAATGGATTTTCATATTCTTGTGGATTTATTAGTATGTGTTTGTCAGAACCTGAATTCATTCCATTCATTTCTGGTTTGAAATTGCTATTCATTTTCCACCAAATGTGGGCCAGTTTTAGTCCTTGCAGAGAGTAGTTTTCCAGTAGGTCACTGAGAAGCTCAGACTGGACTTGAATTTCCTCTTGGAGAAGTGATAATGAACTGATGGAAGAAACCATGAAGAGTGTAGTAAAATCAACATACATAGCTCTGAAATCCCATCTTGTCAGTGTTTTTTTGCTCCGTTAACTCCAGCATGGGTTGTTTTTTTATTTTTTCCTTCTTTCTTGGCTGTGACAGTTTTGGCCAGAGGTGGAAAACATAGCCCTGTGGCAGAAGGGTGTATGATTCCATCTTCTGTGGCTGTTTTTTGAGTTATTGTAATGTTATGAATTCTTGCCCTTAAAATGTTGAATTTATGACTTTTGTTTTATATTTTTGTGTTTCTCAACAGCCTAGAGCATTTCTTAAGAGAGAGACTGGCAGGTATTACTGGGTAGTTGAAACCTAAATCATGAAGGCTTTTTATTAACAACCATCTCAAAGCTCAGAACTGTCTTACTGGTATTACTGGGTAGTTGAAACCTAAATCATGTTCAAGGCTTTTTTTTTTAACAACCATCTCAAAGCTCATAACTGTCTTATTGTCTTACTATAATAAGTTCTTATTATCAGTTTAGCCCCAAGAAGTATAGTTGTTCCAGGCAAGTTGACTACTGGCTGGTGGCTCAAGGACTGTTGAAAATTATGGTTTTCCTCCTCTCCAAATGCATATATGCACATACAGAAAATATTTTTCATACTATTTCAGTGGTTTTGTCGCTTCTAGGAACTGCAGGTTAAAAACTTCTAATCCAGTGACCACGCTTAATCTGTTTTTAGAGTGTTCATTCAGAGTTCTTCTAGAATCTTTTAAAAACAATATTCCATCTCTTTGATTTAAAAAAAATGTATTGCTTATTGTAAGATGCCTTTACTTTTATTGGTAGAAAGGGGGAAAACCTTGTAATCCAGTCCCACCACCAAAAGCTTCATCAATATAATTATTTTTATCAGCATGGTCTTTATACTTTATTAATTCATTGTGAGCACTTTTAAATGTCCCTAAAACAATCTTTGGAGGGTCCTTTGTTTCTTAACTCACAGTAAAATTCACTATTTGCAGTATTTACTTCTATGGATTTTTGACAAGTACATAGCTGTGCATCCACCACAGTTGAATATACAAGATAGTTTCAGCATCTCAAAAAAAGACTCATTCCTATTGCCTCCCCTGGGCCTTAGCTCCTGGCAATCACTGATGTGTTTTCTATCCCTATTGGTTTTTACTTTTCCAGAATTTCACATAAGTTGAATCATTCAGTATATAGCCTTTGGGCCTGTCCTCTTTTGCTTAGCAAGTCACATTTGAGACTCATCCATGTTGTAACGTATTCAGTCCTTTACATTGTTGAATAATATTCCATTTACCAAACTATTTACTATTTGGTTTACAAGGTAGTCTTTTTAAAAATTTATGTGTTTTTAATTGAAGGATAATTTCTTTACAATATTGAGTTCATTTCTGCCATACATCAACATGAATCAGCCATCAGTTTTAAATTTGAACTACCTGCCTTAGATACTGTGGTTCTAACACTGATATTTTTATAACCTCAGTGATTTTTGTAGTTTCACTTATATTCCTTTGTGTGTAATCTTTTCTATTTTCCTAATGAATACATTGTTTCCTAAGGAAATTTAAATCTATTTCACATTTTTGCCTATGTTAGAATCGGGTTTGGAGAAAACAGAAGAATACTTAAGAAGGGTAAGACCACCAAATTGTCAGAATGTCTTGCCCCAGTGTGCACATGTTGTTAATGATGATCATAGGCATTTTTGTATACATCTTCACATGCTTTTCTCATTTAATACTCACAACAACCTTGAGTGGTAGATGTCAATGTTTGGATTATATAGATGAGGAAATAGAAGTTCCCTGAGTTAATCATATTCCTAAGGACAAACAGCCAGCCACTGGTGGAGCATTCAAATTGGGGTCTTATAATCCATTTTATATTAAACTCATTTGTTTATTTGTAAACTATTCGGCTTAATGAATATGAGTTTCTTTGTTCGAGTGGTCATCTTCATAGCATTTTAAAAATCAGTAAAATTTGTTGTCTGAAATACTGGGGAAATGTGAGGTCCTAGTTAGATTTCTGTTTAGTTCAAGTATCCTTAAGCAGCCCTCCTTTCATATTTTCCTTCCTTAGACATTTATATAAAGTAAAAAGTTAGTAATTAATACATATGCATAGCTATTAATTTGAAAATGGCTTGTACATGTTTACTGGAGAGGGGAATGGCAAACACTTGATTATTCTTGACTTGAGAACCCAATGAACAGTTTGAAAAAGCAAAAAGGTATGACACTGAGAGATGAACTTCCCAGGTCAGTAGGTGCTCAGTATGCTACTAGACAAGAATGGAGAAATAGCTCCAGAAAGAATGAAGAGGCTGAGCCAAAGTGAAAACAACACCCAGTTATGGATGTGACTGGTGATGGAAGTAGTCTGATGCTGTAAAGAACAATATTGCATCCAAACCTGGAATGTTAGGTCCATGAATCAAGGTAAATTGGAAGTGGTCAAACAAGAGATGGCAACAGTGAACGTCGGCATTTTAAGAATCAGTAAACTAAAATGGACCGAAATGGGCAAATTTAATATGGATGACTGTAATATCTACTACCGTGGGCAAGAATCCCTTAGAAGAAATGGAGTAGCCCTCATAGTCAACAGGGCTTCCCTCGTGGCTCAGATGGTAAAGAATCCGCCTGCAATGCGAGAGACCTGGGTTCAGTCTCTGGGTTGGGAAGATCTCCTGGAGAAGGGAGAGGCTACCCACTGCAGTATTCTGCCCTGGAGAATTCCATGGACTGTAGAGTCCATGGGGTTGCAAAGAATCGGACACTGAGCAACTTTCACTTATAGTCAACAAAGAGTCTGAAAAGCTGTACTTGGGTGCAGTCTCAAAAGTGACAGAATGATCTCTGTTCATTTCCAAGGCAAACCATTCCATATCACAGTAATCCAAGTCTATGCCCCAACCACTAATGCCAAAGAACCTGAGGTTGAATGGTTCTATGAAGGACCTAGAAGACTTTCTAGAACTAACACCTAAAAAAGATGTTCTTTTCATCATAGGGGACTGGAATGCAAAAGTAGGAACTCAAGAGATACCTGGAGTAACAGGCAAGTTTGGCCTTAGAGTACAAAATGAGGCAGGGCAAAGGCTAACAGAATTTTGCGAATAGAATGCACTGATCATAGCAAGTACCATCTTCCAACAACACAAGAGACGACTCTACACATGGACGTCACCAGATGGTCAGTACTGAAATCAGATTGATCATATTCTTTGCAGCAGAAGATGGAGAAGCTCTATACAGTCAGCAAAAAGAAGACCAGGACCTGACTGTGGCTCAGATCATGAACTCCTTATTGCAAAACTCAGACTTAAATTGAAAATCTATAGGAAAGCTACTGTCAGAAAGATAATAAGTGGATTCAGCAAAATTGCAGTATACAAGATCAACATGCAGAATTCATTTGTGTTTCCGTACACCATCAGTGAACAATCTAAAATGGAAATTCCATTCCATTTACAATTCCATTTATAATAGCACTTAAGAGAATTACATACCTAGGGTAATTTTAGTTAAGGAGGTGAAAGACTTATACATATTCTGTTTTTTAGAAGTAAGTCCCTAAGTACAGCCAACACTCAAGAGAGGAATAGGCTCTACCTTTCAAAAGGAGAACTATCAATAATTTTTTAACATATTTTATTAAATACTATAATGACAAGGGAAGAACATGAGGCAGCCCTCTGGCATCCTGTAAACATCTATCTTCATTTGGGTAGTGAGAATATAGGTGGAAAGAAAATATATGTGCCTGCATGTATATGTGAATTTTCACTGAACTGAGTGTGTAAGATTACCTCAAAAAAAAAGTAGATACATACAGCGGCTATTGGAGAAGGAAATGGCAACCCACTCCAGTATTCTTGCCTGGAGAATCCCTTGGATGGAGGAGCCTGGTGGGCTGCTGTCCATAGGGTCGCACAGAGTCGGACATGACTGAAGCGACTTAGCACGCATGCATGCATTTGTTTATTATTATGAGAAGAATGGCAAATTAAACTTATAATTTTTATTTTATTTAGTATCTTATTTAGTGTAACTTTCCTCTGAAAAGAAGAGAACAAGAAACAAAGATGGTCAATAATGGAATGTACTATTATTTAATAGACTGTTATGTAATTGAAGCATTGTCAGTATCCCATTGGGCTCTGTGAGCTAAACAAGTGATTATTCAATTTAGGAAGAATAGTGAATTTTTCACAAGGCAAATTTAGAAGAAGTTTTATACTTACTAAAAGTCTTACTAAGATTAAAATGCTTAATCATAGTCTCTTCTGTCATGCTGTGTTTCAGATTAAATTCTTCTTTATAGTAATGCTCAGCATACAGTAAGGATGTGGTAAATAGTTGTTGAATATTCCAAATTCTGAAGATCCTTCCAAATTTGGGATTTGCTTTTAGAGCTTTGAATATTCATGTGCAAGACCTTTGGCTGCTATTCTTAACTATGGTCACTTCCTGTATTATTTATCTTCTCTCCATAGTCTTTTAATCAAATATTCCTATTCTTTTAGAGTGCTTGGAAAAAATAGATACTCAGAGGAACTGGGCTAAGTTCTACTAGATTTGAGAGAAAAATTCTGTTTAACAGGTGGCCTTTGGGTCATTGATTCTACATGTTCCACCTGGATATTGCTTTTATCTTTCCCCAACATCCTGCATTCCCTCTTTCTTCTCAGATTCCTATATGGTTAGGTGGCCAGAGCTCACTTGTGTTGGCTTCCTCTGATTACTCTATTTTATAAATGCTGAATGTTAGAAAGGACAGAGAGGTTTTTGAGCAGAACTCCCATAATTATAGAGTCCAGAATCCCTGATCAGAGTTGGAGCTTTTACTTGTAATTCAGCCAGTATATATTAGAAGTGCAAAAGAGAAACACCTTGGCCAGATATCACAGTGCCAAATATATAAATCAGTATTCAGCTAAGGCCCAATATCACTATTATAGAATAAATTTCTAGGAGATAGAAATTGAAAATATTCAAAAATATTTTAGTTAGTATTACAACATTATTATTAAAATGTGAAGGGGAATCAGGCTATTACAATTTGGCATTATGGTGCAAGAACAGTAATTTCTTAGTACTCTCAGCTGCTCTTGGGCTTACCGTTCTGTACATTTGCCTTAGTGGGTAGATGTTCATTTTTAACAGGCACATTTAATAATAGTATTAATCTTTTTGTGCTCATAATTCAGAAAAAATGTTTTCAATAATTTCTTCTCTGAGTATGTACCTGGGATTTATAGCTTTGGTAAATCTCAAAAATCAGCCTCTCTCTAACTATTGATGATGGTTGCTGTATATCAGAATTTTTCATTTATATTTCCAAACTATATACAATGGCATATCACTCAACCCTTAAAAAAAAAATGACATATGCCATTTGCACCAACATGGATGGACCTGGAGAGTGTCATACTGTGTGAAGTAAGTGCAACAGAGAAGAAGAGAAATCGATTGACATCCCTTATATGTGGAATCTATAAAGAAATGATACAAATGAACTTACAAAACAGAAACAGACTCACAGACTTTGAGGATGAGCTTATGGTTGCCAAGGGGAAGGATGGGAAGAGGGGATAGTTACGGAGTTTGGGATGGGCTTGTACACACTGCTCTATTTAAAATAGATAACCAACATGGACTAACTGTATATAGCACATGGAACTCTGTTCAGTGTTATGTGGCAACCTGGATGGTTAGGGGGAGAATGGATACATATATATATGACTGAGTCCCCTTGCCATTCACCTGTAACTGTCAAAACATTGTTTGTTATTCTGCTATACCCCAACACAAAATAAAAAGTTTAAAAAAAAATCAAAACTATGAAAAATTTACATTCTAATCCCAAAGAAGGGCAATGCCATGAATGTTCAAACTACTGTACAGTTGCACTCATTTCACATGCTAGCAAGGTAATGCTCAAAATCCTTCAAGTTAGGCTTCAACAGTATATGAACTGAGAACTTCCAGATATACAAGCTGGGTTTAGAAAAGGAACCAGAGATCAAATTGCCAATATTTGTTGGATCATAGAGAAAGAAATTCCAGGAAAACATCTACTTCTGATTCATTGACTATGCTAAAGCCTTTGTGTGGATCACAACAAACTGGAAAATTCTTAAAAGAGATGAGAATACCAGACCATCTTGCCTGCCTCCTGAGAAGCCTGCGTGCAGGTCAAGAAGCAACAGTTAAAATGGACATGGAACAACAGACTCATTCCACTGGGAAAGGAGTACATCAAGGCTATATATTGTCACCCTGCTTATTTAACTTCTATGTAGAGTACATGATGCAAATTGCCAGGCTGGATGAATCACAGGCTGGAATCAAGATTGCCCAGAGAAATGTCAACAAGCTCAGCTATGCAGATGATACCCCCCAATGGCAGAAAGTGAAACAAACTAAAGATTCTCTTGATGAGGGTGAAAGAGGAGAGTGAAAAACCTGGCTTAAAACTCAACATTCAAAAAACAAAGATCATGGCATCTGGTCCCATCACTTCATGGCAAACAGATGGGGGAAAAATGGAAACCATGACAGATTTTAGTTTCTTGGGCTCTAAAATCACTATACACTGTGACCGCAGCCATGAAATTAAAAGATGCTAGCTCCTTGGAAGGGAAGCTATTACAAATCTAGACAGCATATTAAAAAGCAGAGACATTACTTTGCTGACAAAGGTCCGTATAGTAAAAGCTGTGGTTTTTCCAGTAATGATGTTCAGATCTGAGAGTTGGACTATAAAGAAGGCTGAGTACTGAAGAATTGATGCTTTAGAACTGTGGTGCTAGAGAAAACTCTTGAGTCCCTTGGACTGCAAGGAGATCTCAATCCTGAAGGAAATCAACCCTGAATATTCATTGGAAGGACTGATGCTGAAACTGAAGCTCCAATACTTTGGCCACTTGATGTAAAGGGCTGACTCACTGGAAAAGACCCTGAAGCTGGGGAAGATTGAAGGTGGGAGGAGAAGGGGGTGACAGAGAATGACATGGTTGGATGGCATCACTGAATCAATTGACATGCATTTGAGCAAACTCTGGGAGATAATGAAGGACAGGGAAGCCTGGTGTGCTGCAGTCCATGTGGTCACAAAGAGTTGAACACAACTTAGAGACTGAACAATAACAAATGCTTGCTTAGAAAATTGTGTTGAAATATTACTAGTGAGAACAGAGTGTTATTTGAATACCTCATTTTCTCTGAAATTTTCTTCACAATTTTTATATTCTTTCTTAGAGTCAAAAATAGTTTATCTTGTGTTTTGGAATTTTCCCTCCTTGTGAAATTTTGAGGTGTCAGAATTGACATTCTGCTTTTAATTCATACAATATGGGGAGATTGCTTTTTAAAAATGGAATTTTTAAAAGTGGGATTATATAACCAAAATATAAATGCAGTCCTTAAAGCTTATTTTTATGAATGCTATATGGCATATAGGAAGGCAGTAAAGATAATTCTCTGTATTTAAACTGATTTCCTCACTAACACATAGACTGACAAGCAAGAATGCCCACTCATTCCTTAATCCATTACGTGAATGTAGCTTCCACCTCCACTTCTTAGCAAAGTGGTTGAAATGGAGTCTCATTCCCTTTCATTTTGCAAACATTTAAGGTCTTTGCCCTAACAAAATCTACTATGCCATTAAGGGATGATCTCTTACTTTTTGTATAGTATAAGGAAATCATCTATTCTCCATCACTTCGCATCAGCCCTCCTCTCCATTTCTGAGAAATGTTCTACAGTTTTATAGCTTTGTTTTTTCTTTTAGTAAAGCTTCAAGAGTATTATACTTCTTATTGAGATACTTTGTGCTCTCTCAATTTTAATAGAATTTCGTTTTTGCTTTTGCTGTGAATGCTCTCAGAAAAAGAGATAAGGGAAATACAGCATGTATAGCATCATATTTAAGGATATGTTTATGCCTCTTTATGTTGCCTATCAGAGTAATTTTATGTAATATTCTAAAGTTTTAAACTTCTTAAATATAAGACCCTGACTCATTCATTTTTGCATACCTATTATGGGCTAAGTATACTAAGCACTCCAAAAATGGTTATTAATTCAAGCTGAAGGGAGTGCTTGAGGTTTCTGTATTTTTTGAATGAATGTAATAGTCATGAGTTTGATCATAGTTGTCTATAGAAATAAGCAGATTCTTTATGTGTTATAAACCCTCAGTGTGTGTACAGACTCTAACATGAAGTTTTCTTTAAGCCCAAATACTTTAAACTTTATACTTGAGAAATCTGAAATATTAATAACTAACTGTTATTAATAAAAACCATCTGATTAATAAATTTTTATTAATAAAAATTTCATATGATCAGATTTCTAGTGTTACACCCTTATAAGTACTTACTTATATACTCAGTAGTTAATAAATAGTACTGTATTCCACTTTAATATTTTCACATTAAATACCTATTTATCAAATATTGAGAACCTGTTCTGTGTTTTTAACTATAGTAGTGAGCATTGTTAAAAATGTTCACAGAAAACAGTTTTGGTGATGGAAACTTTAACATTTCATGAATTCGACAGTCTCCTTTTGGAGAATTGCAAAACAGGGCAGAAGGCAGGAGGTTTTTATAGGATGAAGAATAAAGAACAAGGAAGAGAAAAATTGAAGATATCTGATTGATTGGGGCCACATAATCATAACCTTGTTTGGAGTGAGAAGGACCAGAATTGACTTGGCATTTGGGGATTGTCTGACTGGACATACAGCATTTCTGGTCAGGTGGAACATTTACGGGGATATGGAAGTTGTCTAAGTTTGGTTTGCTGACATGGCACTCTCAGCAGAGCAGCTCTGTCTTAGGCCTAGAAATTTATTTCAGTAGTGATAACACAGTGTGGCCTCTACTCTCTTGAAACTTACTGCCTAGGAAAGGATGAATACAATGAATTCACTCTAAGTATAAGCACTTACGAGAAATCTACAGGATGTTTTACTATGGAGGTGATGTTTAGAAATGTTTAATCTGATACCTGAATACTTAAGTTAACCAGTTTGGTATAATAATATGTATTTGGTCTTTGCCCCTGGTTCCTGACAATGAAGTCAAAAGTTTTAGCCCATGAAATTTCCAAAGTGATGGAAATGTCTTCCGTTGTTCATATTCAACATACTTTTAAGCTAATGAAGTGACTCAGGGTGGGATCTCTAGATAGCTTCAAAGTGGGGACTGGTCATTAGAAAGACCAAGCTCATGATGGCCCTGTCCCCTTTCATGAGAAGAGGTGAGCCTGGAAATTGAGTTACAAGAACACTTGAACAAGATTCTGAGAATTTCCAGGTTGGTCAGTGTTTTGATATGCTGGGAAGGTGACCCACTTGTAGTAGGCATGACAGGTCTCCACCCCATCCCCCCTACATACTTTACCCTATGCATCTCTTACATCTGACTATTGCTGAGTTATATCCTTTAAATAAATAAGCTGGTAATCATAAGTAAAGCACTTTCCTGAGTTCTAGAGAATTGTCAGACCTCAGGAGGCGTTATGAGAATCCCTGAATTTGTAGTCGGCCAGGTAGAATTGCAGGCTGCTTGGTGACTGCATTTTGCAGCTGGCATCTGAAGTATGGAGTCTTGTGGGACTGAGCCCTTTACCCACGAGATCTGTGCTAACTCTGCATACTATCAGAATTTAGTTGAATTGATAGACGCTCATTTGACAATGAAGACTTAGTATTGAAAAGAAACCACATGTTTGGGGTCAGAAAACACTACAAACCAGACAAAGGGAAGTAGAAGAAGATTCTAGTAGAGAAGTAGCAAGTATGCAGATTCTCAGGTGGGATAGGTCTTGATTTGTTCCAGGATCTGAAAGTGTGGCTTCAAGAGTTATAAGCAGATGATAGACAAGATCAGATTTGAAACTTATTTTTTAAAAAAATTCAAAGACAGCACTTGACTTGACACTCCAGGATGTCTGGCTCTAGGTGAGTAATCATACCATCGTGGTTATCCAGGTCATTAAGACCTTTTTTGTACAGCTCATTCTTGCCACCTCTTCTTAATATCTTCTGCTTCTATTAGGTCCATAACATTTCTGTTCTTTATTGTGCCCATCATTGCATGAAATGTTCCCTTGATATCTCTGATTTTCTTGAAGAGATCTCTAGTCTTTCCCATTCTATTATTTTCCTCTTTCTTTGCATTGTTCAGTTAAGAAAGCATGGCATCCAGTCCCATCAGTTCATGGCAAGTAGTTGGGGAAAAACTTGAAACAGTGACAGACTTCATTTTCTTGGGCTCTAAAATCACTGCAGACAGTGACTGCAGCCATAAAATTAAAAGATGCTTGCTCCTTGGAAGAAAAGCTATGACGGACCTAGACAGCGTATTCTTTGCCGACAAAGGTCTGTATAGTCAAAGCTATGGTTTTTCCAGTAGTCATGTACCATGTGAGAAGTTGGACTATAAGGAGGGCTGAGCACTGAAGAATTAATGCTTTTGAACTGTGGTGCTGAGAAGACTCTTGAGAGTCCCTTGGACAGCAGGGATATCAAACCTGTCAGTCCTAAAGGAAATGAACCCTGAATATTCATTGGAAGGACCGATGCTGAAGCTGAAGCTCCAATACTTTGACCAGCTGATGCAAAGAGCTGACTCATTGGAAAAGGCCCTGATGCTGGGAGAGATTGATAGCAGGAGGAGAAGTGGGTGACAGAGAATGAGATGGTTGGATGGCATCATCGACTCAATGGACATGAGTTTGAGCAAACTCCAGGAAATAGTGAAGAACAGAGAAGTCTGATGCACTGCAGTCCATGGGGTCACAAAGAGTTGGACATGACTGACTGAACAGCAACAACAAATGACAACACAAAATTGGAGTGGTTAGAAGAAGGATGGTTACAGGGAGACTGATTAGGAAGCTGGTTGCAATGTTCCAAGGAACAGAGAGGAACGATGTGGGAGACAAGGGTGGTAAGAGTGGAGATGGTCCCATACAAGATGACGCAGAAAGCTTATGTGTCTTTTGAAGCTTATAAAATATTCTTATTTCTGAAGAAATAATTATACAGGTAGTAAATTCAAAGCTTTGTTAGTGAAAGTTGGGATTCAGGTGATGTAGGAGAAGACCTAGCATATGTACATATTTGTGTGACCTTGGTTAAGCTGTTTAATCATCTGAATCACATTTTCTTAATTTTGAAAATGAGAACAATCATTCTTTTTGTTCCTACTTCATAGAGTTTGAAGATGAAGTAAGGTAATGTATGTCAGAGCACTTCATAAATTTGTAGGAGAATGTGGCTTCTGATCTGTATTTCTTCTTCTCATCAGAACTGAAAGCAATAAAAGCTAGTTGGATTACATTTCTTTCTTGGATATTTTCATCTGCCCTACTTATAACTGAGTCCTTATTTCAGGAACAGTCAGTTCATAGAGGTGCCCCTGATCTTTTTGTGTGTATGAACTACATTAATTTCTCAGTCTTAAAAGAGGAGTGTGGGGTGTGGGTGTAACTGTAGGGCTTCTTGTTTCATTTTGAGCTGGGAGGGAGAAGGGAATGATTAGTCAGCAAGGGAGGAATTGTTGCAACTTCCAACCTGGCAGTACCTGAAGAGAGAGAGGCTTGTTGACAGCCCAGATCCAGGTTGCATTCTGCCAGTTGTTAAACATTTAGCAGGGCTAGTGGAGTCAATTCATTGTTGATTAGATGCTCCCCCGAAATAGAAGAATGTGGCTTTCAGTTTAGTGTTTGTGTGGATAACTATCCTAGAACAGTTATTTTTATCATCAGGGCAGAGACCTTGTCTTATTCACTGCTACATCCCCAGTACCTAACAGTATACCTATACTGTGTCTCCTTAATAAAATCTTGTTGAAGGAAGACATTTTTGGTAAAGCATCTTCATAATATTTACTAAACTTTCTTAGATCATACTTAACATGTACAACTATGCTTAGGAACTTTTTTTTTTTTTTTTTTTTTGATTCTCTGAATCAGTCTGATTCTCTGAATCAGTCTGATTCTCTGAAATGTACTATATATATATAGCCATGTGGTCCACAGAGTCTAGTTGATTCTCCCTTCTTAACATCTCTCATACCTATTGCCCACCTCCATCTCCACTGCCACTTCCTTCATTGAATCCCTTGTCTTACCTGGATTGTTGTATCTGTAGTTTTAAACTGATATCCTACTTTCAGATCTTATATACTCCAACCTCCCTTCCCATTGCTGCCAGAGTGCAGCATCTTTAAGATACAAATTTTAGTCTCCTGTATTTGAGTATTTAAGGATACTTAAATACTTCCCTTTTACTTAGAGCAATGAGTTTCCAGCTGTGATGGTCTAACAGACTGATACATCACAGTCACCTGCAAGGTGATAGATGTGTCATAGTATCTGTGCCGTCTCTCATGAAAAAGTCCAGAGAGAGATAAAAGCCATATTTATATATTAGCTTTTAAATGGTTCATGGAATCCCAAGGATAGAGCAAGACAGAGCAGCTAAAATGTCCAGTGTCCATTGTTATTTTTTTGCTACTTTATATAACTAAAAAGAGCATACTTCTAAGTAGATTTTGCCAGAAAGACACTCAGTACTTTTTTCTAGAGTGTTTTTATCATGGAAATACCCTCTTTCCTTAGTTGCTTTTATTTATGCTTTGTCAGTTTGTTGTAGATGATAGGTTTTGTTTATTTTTAATAGCTTAAATATGGCAACCCACTCCAGTATTCTTGCCTGGAGAATCCCATGGACGGAGGAGCCTGGTGGGCTACAGTCCACAGGGTCGCAAAGAGTCGGACATGACTGAGTGACTTCACTTTCACTTTTCACTTTATTAATAGAGGCATGTTGTACCTGTTAATACAAGTATTATACATTTTTATAGTTACATATTTCTAACCCTTCAATGAATGAACTAAAAGAAAAAAGATCAATATGCATATGTCTTTATCCATCATCTCTATACTTCTAGTAGGGTGAAATTGTGTTTCTAAAAGGAATTATTGCCAACTTAAATTTATTTGTTATTGTCATGAATTGAGGAGTATAATGCAGTACAGACAGTATGGTATAGTATCAACAGTGGATCTTCTTATAGATCAGGAAATAGCAAGACCTGAATGTTGGTAGTTCAAGAGAGTCATGGTAATACAAGTCCTAATAATATTTTATCCCTTTAAAAGTAAATTTTCATCATTTTGAATTAGTATTTTCCTTTTATCAAATAGATAAACATGTACAATGGAATATTGAGTTTATTTCTTATTATATTATACTTATGAAGGCCACTTTATAGTAAATTTTAAAGGAGCATATTCAGTGATTTTAGGTATTAAAATACCTAATAATAGCTGAGTACTGTGGGTTAGAGAGCATTTGCAGTTTGAATCCAGGCAAGGTAATTCTCTATTAGAATGGAAATCTAATAATCCTCAGAAAAACCTAAGAGAATTCAGTGTTTCTATAATACATTATCTACAGTGTCTAGTTTTCAACAAAAATATAAAACATGTAATTAAGCAGAAAATTGTGACCCATGGCCAAGAAAAAATAGTCAATAGAAACTCTTGTTAGCCCAGATTTGAATGTATCAAAGATTTCAGTGCAGCTATTTTAAATGGTAAAAGGATTAAGAGAAAACATGTTTGAAGAATTAAAAGAAAATATAGGCATGTGAATAAACAGGTAGGTAGCCTCCCCAGAGCAAGAATATAACCCATGGAAATGATGGAAACAAATATAATCAAAACAAAAAGAAACGTAGTCTTAGACCTGAAAGCACAATTACTGTAAAGTTTTTGCTGGGTGGTCTGAAAAATGGTTGAAATTGTCAGGAAAAAAAAAAAAACCAACAGCAGCAGACCTGGTGCCTCAATAGAAATGACCCTTTGCAAAGAACAGAAAGAAAAAAGACTGAAGAAAAATGAGCAAAACTAAGAGAACTGTGAAGTAGTCTAATATGCAGTTTTTTGCAATCATGGAAGGAATGGTGAGAAAAAGGCATAAAAATATTTGAAGAAATAATAGCCAAAGCTTCCCAAATTTAGTGTAAAGCATTGATGAATCTAAGAGGATTGTAGAACCTGAAGAAAGATGAATATAAAGGAAAACCTTTCTTAGACACATCATAGTCTAACTGCTTTATGATAAAGAGAAAATTTTGAAAGCAGCCAGAGGAAAACAAGATTTGTTGCTTACATGTCAAGGGAAAAAAAAAACCTGAAATTATTTCTTGCTAATGAAAAGTCCCAAACATTTAAGAAAAAAATTATGCTGTGTGCTTGGTCATGTCCAACTCTTTGTGATCCCATGGACTGTAGCCTGCTAGGCTCCTCTATCCATGGAATTTTCCAGACAAGAATACTGGAGTGGGTTGACATTTCCTACTCCGGGGAATCTTCCCGACCCAGGGATCGAACCTTTGTCTCCTGCATCTCCCTGCATTGGCAGGCAGATTCTCTATAATGCCACTAGGAAAAAATGAGAATTTTGGAAAACTTATATCCACTAATAGCTTTCCAATACTTTGAAAGACATTTTTAAATGATACTGATTAATATTAAGAAATATGATTTTAAAAAATATTGTATACTTGAAATGTGTTAACGTTTGAAGAACCACATAAGGAAGACATGGATATTTTAGTGAATCATTATTTTCCAAATGACCAATGCACAGTGTTATGAAATCATTCACTGATTAAAAAAGGATTCATTCAAAGTGTAAAGTAGACCTATGGATTTTAATGTAACAGGATGTAGAAAGTGTCTTAATAATGGCTTCAGATTCCGCATTGGAACGACTTTTTAAGAAACTGACATTCATCGATACTTATTGTATAATATCAAAGGAGAAGAAAGAACTACACCTATCTTAAAAGGCTACTAAATGACTTTTCCCTTTCCCATCTCTGAGAGACTGGAATTTTCTGCATATATTTCAACCAAAACAACATATTGAATACAAAAGCAGATATAAGAATCCAAATACCTTCTTCTGAGCCAGACATTAAGAGATTTGTTTAAAATGTAAAACATAGTTCTTTTGTTTTGGAATTTGTAGCTATTTTCATAAAACACTATGTTAACATATGTTAATATATAGTGATACAGAGATTATTATTATTGTTTTTAAATTAATGAATTTTTTAAAATTCTGAGTGTAAACTTCTAATACAGTAAATGATATTAGATATAATCCACGTTAACACAAGCTCTTTGGACCAAAAAAGCTTAAGATTTATTGGGTTGACCAAATAGTTTGTTCAGAAAACCCAAACCAATTTTTTGGCCAACACAATACTTTGGTAATTCTCTGTCTGCACCTTTTAGATAACAGATTCCTTTGAGAGCATCAGACTGGAAAATTGGAATACCTTGTAACTTGGGAGATTAGTGTTCTTCAGTACATGATGACATTCAGTTTTTGTTGATATCCTTGATTATTTCAAGTGGACCATATAGTAATATGTTGAGTGTGCTGCTTACTGCCTCTAAGGGCAGCCTTTTCTTTTTCCCTTCTGATACTTGTTTCCAGACCCTTTATTTTTAGCAGGGAATTTTACCAGGAAAGCAATAAGGGACTTTTACAGTGTGACTAATCCTTATTTTCTTTACTTCTACCTCCTTTTGTTATGTTTAGAGGTTATCAAGGGAAAGCTGTTCAAAAAGTGTTAGCAGACTTCAGGCTTCAGTAGAGGCCTACACAGTCAATAGCCGTGATATTCTGAGTCGTTACTCAGTTTCTGAGAAAGAACAGTAAACATTTGAAATCAAAGAATCATTGAATCATATGGTGTAAAGAAAATTTATAAAGTGTACCCAGTAAGAGAGATTCATCCAGAATTGTTATTTAGTCCTGCTTACTGCTTATAATCTGATAAATGCATGTGACAATGTTAGTTTGTATTTCTTATCTACCAGGTGACAAAACCAATTTGCCAAAGATAAATTTGTTATAAGGGATGTTCATTACATAAAATGTGTAGTAAATTTATTTTAATTTTGCATTACTTTGGTCTTTGACAAAAATAAACCATTGCAGAACAAAGTAAAAAAAGCCTGCCTACCTACCTACTTACATGAAACTATGAAACTGGATAGTTTCAACTTTCTGTATCTTGGTATTCATCCTATTTTTTTTTCATCGTTCTTAGTGACTTTGTATACTTACTTTGAATTTAGAAGGTCCCTTACTATTAATGAGCTTGTAAAGATTTGATTGTCATTTTAAGGCTTATTGTGGTTATAAAATTATCAGGCAAATGTTCCTGTATGCTCTCATTTGGCTTTTTATATCTTTACCTAATATTTTTGGTAGCCTTGAAATTTGCATAGTGAACAGGAGCACTAAAACAGATTTATTTTATACTTTTATTTCCTTGATAGTTGAGTAACTTGGAAGTAATTAAACTGTCAAATTTTTCCTATATTGCATATAAGGGACTTAATAATGATTTACTTTTTGAATCGTATTTTGTTTTACTTTTG
Organism: Bos indicus x Bos taurus; assembly: GCF_003369695.1. Taxonomy (NCBI): domain Eukaryota; kingdom Metazoa; phylum Chordata; class Mammalia; order Artiodactyla; family Bovidae; genus Bos; species Bos indicus x Bos taurus. The sequence continues at coordinate 65,662,801 of NC_040090.1, read as the reverse complement.
AAATGATGAGGTTTTTTTCCCTCAGTGCAAATGATTATGGTTCTGAAAGTCACATAGAGGCCTTCACCAGAATAGAAGACTTCTAATTTGAGGATCTCAATTAGCAGTATTTATTTGGGGCTAGAAATAAGACCTGATTATTTATCAGCTGTTTTCTTAAACCACAGTTTTCCTTGTGTTTTCTTAGGCTAGAGATGAAGAGGAAGCCTTTCTGGATTGGAGCGATGATGATGATGATGGATTTGATCCAAGCACACTTCCAGATCCAGATAAGTACAGAAGCTCTGAAGAGTCAGATAGTGAAGATATGGAAAATAAAATCAGGTATGTTTTTACTGTTGGTAACATTAAGACTAGGAATCTTCTCCTTTTAATAAATTCAAAAGATGTGTGGAGACAAATATCTCATGCTCTTCTCATTGTTTTAGAGGCCCTTCTACTGTTCATACCTGTTTAACAGGTATATGGGTGATAAAGAGTTGTATCTTTTTCTTGGTCTATTCTTTTCTTCTCTCTCTTTTTGAATCTTTATGCTTAAGTATTTGATCCACTAGGATATATTTATTGCAAACAGAGATAAGATTTTATTTCGATTTACTGATGAGATTATTGTTAAAAATTATCTCTGAATTTTTAAATCACATTCTTTGATATAAAAGTAAGAAACACATAAAATAATGGACAACTCACATGTAAACAGCCCTCTCTCAAATGTGGACTTATTTGTTGCCATGCCAAAAGCAGAAATGTAATGAATTGAATGACCTGCTCAGCACTTGTTTTCAGAGTACGATGTATTAGGTTATATTGCAATTCTGTTGATTTAGAAGTTGAGAAAATTGAACTGCATGGACATTCTAAATCAATGAGCCTATTTAGGCACAAGGAGGATACTAATGCTGGATGAAGTTAATGTGATTGAAGGGGAGAGGAGACTGGTTGGAACCCCTCAAGTGCTAGTCTGAAAAGTTTGAAGTTGAAAAAAATAGGCCCCAGAGAGCTATATAATCTGGCTTTAAGCATTATAAAGAGGTCTCAAAAAAGATTATCCCCTTAGAGAAATGATACAGCGAGATCATTTCATTTACTCTTTATTTTAATCTGTGCTCATCTAGACATAGAATTATTTTATAATAGTGAAAATGACCCATCCAAAATGCAGTCTTCCCATGTGATGCCAGAAACTTGAGATTTTTACTGTTGGACAACTCGGTTATGGATATAGTAGCACTCCTAACCCAAGAAGCATCACAGGTGAAAACAGTTTGTTAGGATTTAGAAAAAATATGTAAATGATAAGGGTTAAATAATTTAGGTCCAGAGCATAATGTTAATCTTTAGAAATTGACCTCTAAGAGTAAATACCTGCTTCAGAGTTTCTTGGTGCACATGTCCAGACCTTGATGAGCTATCAGTATGGTTAAATTTGTTGCCCTTTTTATTCTTATATAAATGCCCTTCTTTCAGAGTGATTTCTGGGATCTCCATTTCGATAGGTGGGGTTTTAACACACATGACTTTATATCAGTAACTTCCAAATGCTCTGTGTAATTTTTCTCTCTGAAGGGAAATTTAATTGGTTCTTACAGTTTGTTATTTGGCCATGTTTTCCATATCTCTCTAACATAACTTGAAAACATAGGGCCAACTTTTGAAGTCATTGGTAAGATGACAGCAGTCCTTCTGTATCTGATTTGTAAGGATTTTTTTTCTAACATTTTTGGTAACTTCTGAGTTGTCCTTAATCTTCAGACAGCAGACATTTCGTTTCATTCTTTTGGCATTTCTTACCTTCTTAGTGACATTTCTCTGCTACCTCCTAGTTAATATGACTTCTTCTCTAATAGTTTCACGTTTCATCCTTTTAATTAGCCTGTAAATGCTTTGTAGCCAGAAACTCTTTTTATATCAACACATTCAGCTCCAGTCTCTACTCATCTCTCCAACATTAATGTAATAGGCACAGAGAAAGGCCCTGAAATAGTTGCATTGATTAATTAATTGAGGAAGGAGATTTATAGAGTAAAAGAGAAGTATAATGGTAAGCAACTATACAACTGATCCTAATAGCTTAAATGAGACAAGAAATGATGGAATATGTTGTTGGAGAACTGGAAGAAGCCAGGTTCAGATAGTGTAGTGGTGATGGACAAGACAGTAGGAATACCTTGAGAGATGCCAAAGCATCTAATTCAGTGGCAAGGGTTTAGATGGGAAATATTTTTTTTGTTATTTCATGTGTTTAGTTTTGGCTGTGCTCAGTCTTCACTACTCTTCGTTGCAGTGGACGGGTTTCTCACTGCGGTGGCTTCTGTTGCTGTGGAGCACAGGCTCTAGGGTGCACAGGATTCAACAGTGTGGCTCCTGGGCTTTAGAGAACCAGTTGTGGTACACAGGTTTAGCTGGTTCATGGTGTGTAGGATTGTCTTGGATCAGGGATCAAACTCATGTCTCCTGCATCGGCAGGTGGATTCTTTACCACTGCACCACCAGGAAAGCCCCAGATCGGAAATATTTAAGCATTATGTAAAAATTAAAATAGTTTTAAGTGCAGGCATAACTGGAAACTACACTAGCAGAGATTGAAAGGAATTGAAAAACTTTGGTTTTAGGCCAAAGAGAAATTATCTTTTGTTGAAAAGAATATCAACAAAGCCTTTATTCCATTAGTGCATTTAGGGGCTTCCTAGAAGTTTCATCTTTTGTATGAGCACAGTAATTGTCTAGTCCAACCGCCTCCTCTCAGATGAAAAAAACGAGCTTTCAAAGGATAAAATAATTTGTCTGTGATCACAGTACAAGTTAAGGACAGATCAGTGTAATCTGCCTGAATCAAATTGATTCCTTGGTTCTAAGACTCCAATCAGCTTATATAGAATTACTCAGGCATTAGGAGAGATAGCTCAGGAAAACTGTATCGAGACAAATGTAATGTTATTTGACTGAAGATCTGATCCATGGACTAATAGGATAGATTGACTGGACCATGGTTTCCCAGCCTCAGCACTGCTGACATTGTGGCCCAGATGAGTCTTTGTTTTGAGGGGTTTGGGGTGGCTGTAGACTGTTTAGCATCATCCTCTACCACTAGCACCTCCTCAGTTGAGATAAGGATTATTCTCAGACATTGCCAGATATCCTTTGGGGAGGAAATTCTGTCACAGTTGGACAACCAGTGGACTAAACCCCAGGATGGCAGAACGTATCACTAGTGCCTTAATTGCCCAGTCCCTCATCCAAGGTGGGCTTTGTATTCTGTCCATTTAGCCCTAGCAGTCCTTCTCAGACAGGGCCGTCAATCATTTGGGATCAGTATACAAGATAAAACCTGTTTTCCATTCCTGGTCTAGAGGGCAAGGTTTAGGGTAATTTGCAAATAATAGTCTGCATGGGAAACTTACACTCTCATTTTCTCTTCTCTCTTGAAATTACTTTAGTGGCAATGAATAAAGATACATGTAAACTAAAACCACATTGTTTTAAATAAGAGAAGGTATTCACAAGTAAATTCACACTGCACTAGAATTTTGACAGTAGTAATTGCTTCTGCTGTGCGTAATGATAGCACCAATACAATCTCCCTGTATTGTTCAGTTTTGCTATATCTTGGTTTCTTTGCCTCTCATGAACATGACTAAATGCTAAGATTTTGTGACATTAGCTTTAGATGATCCTCCTGGCTTGTTCACCGGGTTTATTTGGTTCACAGTTTCTAGCTTCTACTCAATAATTGCAGCAACAGCTAGTGTTCCCGCCTCTTGGTCACCCTCACTGCCACTGTTCTCTGGATATTAATTATCATTTTCAGATACAAGTTTGTATGGGGCTGGATATACCGGTTAGAAAGTGGCTTTTAGTCCCAAACTAAATAGTACAAGCTAATTTCTTTGAAAGTTCCCTTTGTGTATTTCTTTTACCTTCACTTTGGTGACACTCGTAGATATTCAGCTCAAGTAACGATTTGGTCTCTCTACTTGGAAAGACACTTGTAGGAAACAGGCAAAGGAGAGCCACATTTAGTGGAGGACAACTGACCTTGGGATCAATAATTCCTCTTCAGGAAGATCTGATAGAATTTTAAAGAGTCTGTACATCTGTCCTTCTCAGCTTGGTATTTAGCCACAGTAGAATTTAAACCCTCCTTAACCCTCTCTAGAATTATCAGAATTGTCATTTCTATCACTGAAATTCAAAAGAGATTCTGATACATGAATCGGCTCCTTTAAATTCTCATGACAAAAAGATGTCTTGCTTATAGTATGCTCAATTATATGACCCTTAGTTCCTTTTGAGGGATTTTAAAAATAAATGCTGCTGTTAATAGCTCCATTTATCCACAGAAACAGAGCTATGAAATATAGGGAGTGGGTAATCTACCTATCGTATAGAAGAATGTCAGCTGGCTAGTCAGTAGCAGATGCCTGAACTCCATTGGCAGCTCTGAACTTTTGTGTGCTGTTTTTAAAACTAGGTAAGGAAGAGAGAGCTTGCTTTGATGATCTCTGATTTCTTTTCTTATCTTCTTCTTCCATCTTACAATTGGTCCAGGCTGTGTTTTACTCAGTGGCTTTCATTTCTGATTCCTTCTATAGAATTAGCATAGGTAGAATTAGTATAAAATGTTAGGATTTCTTGTTGTTACTGTTATTAAAAATAGAACAATTTGGTAGAAAACCTGGCTCTTTGTTGCTGTGGACTTTGTGACATCAGAGAATTCATTGGTCTCCTGGGAGTTACATGGAATCATGTATTCTTACCTCCAGTGAGTTTTGTTTTTGTTTTTGTTTTTTTACTTTACAATATTGTATTGGTTTTGCCATACATCAACATGCATCTGCCACGGGTGTACACGTGTTCCCCATCCTGAACCCCCCTCCCACCTCCCTCCCCATACCATCCCTCTGGGTCATCCTAGTGCACCAGCCCCAAGCTTCCTGTATCCTGCATCAAACCTGGACTGGCGATTCGTTTCTTATATAATATTATACATGCTTCAGTGCCATTCTCCCAAATCATCCCCCCCCCCGCCCCCGCTCCACCTAGAGTCCACAAGACTGTTCTATACATCTGTGTCTCTTTTGCTGTCTCGCATACAGGGTTGTCATTACCATCTTTCTAAGTTCCATATATATGCGTTAGTATACTGTATTGGTGTTTTTCTTTCTGGCTTACTTCACTCTGTATAATAGGCTCCAGTTTCATCCACCTCATTAGAACTGACTCAAATGTATTCTTTTTAATGGCTGAGTAATACTCCATTGTGTATATGTACCACAGCTTTCTTATCCATTCATCTGCTGATGGACATCTAGGTTGCTTCCATGTCCTGGCTATTATAAACAGTGCTGTGATGAACATTGGGGTACACGTGTCTCTTTCAATTCTCCAGTGAGTTTTGATACAGATTTTTTATACTTTTTGAGGACATAAGACCTCAAATATTGCTTGCAATTATCTTTGTATTTATAAATGATTTTTCATTTTTTTTATCTTCAAAATAGTTCATAGAGTAGAGTTATACTGCTTTCATAATAAACATTTTGACAAGCTTCTATATGTGATGCTAAGAGCTGCAGAAAGAACTTTTTGCTTTATTTAAATCACATCCTGATTGCTTAAGAGTTAAAAATATCTTCTTGATCTGTAATCTCTGGCTTCTTGTCATATTTCCTCCATCCGTTCTTTCAACTGAGAATTTTTTTTGTACCTATCCTGTGCCAGGCATAGTGCAGGTACAGAGGATAAAACATTAAGCAAGAAAAATACCTTCCGAGCTTTGACAGACCTTTTAGTTTAGTGAAGGTTACAGATGGATAAACAAGCAATTACAAACCAGCATGTTAGTTAAGTACTGTGATTTGTGCACTGGCAGAGGTGATGGGGAGAGGAGTAGGTAAGCCTGAAAATGATGTGCCTAAGTCTTGGGCTTGGCAAACTAGAAATAGCTTCCTGAAGGGCGTGATGGCTCAGCTAAACCTGAATTGAGTTTGTTATAAGAGAGCAGGGAGAAGGGTAAATTGCCTTATAAAGAAAGCTGAGCACAGAAGAATTAATACTTTTGAACTGCGGTGTTGGAGAAGACTCTTGAGAGTCTCTTGGACTGCAAGGAGATCCAACCAGTCCATCCTAAAGGAGATCAGTCCTAGGTGTTCATTGGAAGGACTGATGTTGAAACTGAAACTCTAGTACTTTGGCCACCTGATACAAAGAGCTGACTCTTTTGAAAAGACCCTGATGCGGGGTAAGATTGAGAGCGAGAGGAGAAGGGAACGACAGAGGGAGAGATGGTTGGATGGCATCACTGACTTAATGGACATGAGTTTGGGTAAACTCCAGGAATTGGTGATGGACAGGGAGGCCTGGCGTGCTGCAGTCCATGGGGTCGCAAAGAGCTGGACACAACTGAGCGACTGAACCGAATGGCCTTTGAAGTGAGACAAGTAACTTTAACCGTATTCCAGTTAAATTCTTCTGTTAATAAATGTGTTCCTTTTAGCTGTGCCTCACAAGCTGAGAGAAATTTGGTTCTGAACATGTAATGTAAGATTAATTTTTATATATCTTGTAGCATTCATCATGTTTGGTTTATGGCCATCTTCATGTGGATTGCTAATGATATGAAAATTTGTAAAGTATTGAATACTAAGGAAAAGAAGCAGCTGGATGTTCCAGATATTCATTATCCAGTCAAATTAAGTTTTTAATATTTATAATCTTAATATTTTTCAAACAAAAAAGGGAAAGTGAAAAAGTTTGTGATTAGACTGCACTGTGTCAATGTTTTCTTCACAGACCACAGTCTCTGGCTAAGGCAGATTGCTTTATATTGTTATGTGGTAGGGTATTTGGTAGATTATTTTAGGTGGTCTAAGATCTCTCACATGTGTAATTTGTAGTGAGACTGTTGGCATAATTTAGACATAAAAACCTTTGTATGGATTGATAACCTTTTCTTGTACAAGGTAAATTTTCACATCTAATATAATTAGCTATTCTTTTTGCTTAGTCTGACACAGCTCTAAATCAAAAGGCTGATCAAGGATTTTTGTCTTTTTTTTTTTTCATTTGTTGGGGGTTTTGTTTTGTTTTAAAAATCTGTTTTATGCTAGTTTTCTGTTTCTGAGTGAACTTGCCCATCTTTAAAAGTTATCTCTTACTTGAAGGAGATGCACTACTTTAATCTTTATGGTTTCTCTTAGTGTTGTTCTGTGATAACTCTTGAATAAATTTTGCCCAGCAAATACCCTTCTAAGACTTTACAGTCAGCTTTCTTTATATGTGGGAGACTTTTTTACCAGGAAAAGAAATATGTATACATCAAAGATAAATTTGGGGAGAAGGAAAATTCCCAGAAAGCATTTTCCGTTCTAAACTGGTTTTAGTTGGGGCTGGGTGTTGCACATTATGCATTTTATATAAATTGGTGGAATCATAAGTGCTAAATATAGGGGATGATTTTTGAAGGGATTTTTTTCTTACTCAGAGTCTAGGTGATTGTTAAATAGGACTGGCTATAGTTTTCACTTACTTGAACCACTATTCACTGGTGAATCTAGATGTGGGTGGTAGATACGGAAAGACGTTGGCTCAGCTTAATGATATTATTAATGACTTTATTATGTGACTGCCATTCTTTCCTTTTATTCTTTTTAACTTCAGGAGGTATATCCCTGATTCCAATATGCCTAGCAACTTTCAAGAGAAAATCTCAATCATCTCTTCTTTGTGAAATACAAAGTTCATGACCTATCAGATTTCATAGAGCTTTTATCATAACTTAGTGAGTTATGAATGATGAGTTAATTTACTTGACTTTCTTTAAATTTTATTCCTTTTGTCTTTCTCCCTTTTGCCACTGCCCTGAAACAAAAACATATCCTGTTGTGATGTAAAGCATAAATGGAGAAACTTCCAAGGCAGATTGTTGGGATAGCAGGGAGGCAGGGAGTAAGCAGGGTGTAGCGGGTGAGAAGGCAGTATTTTTTGTCTTCAGACTCTTAAGGGAAAGGTTGCTACCCACTGAGGAAGGGAAGGTATTATTTTCTTCGATTAGAGTTGGGAAAGGGAAGACATATTTTAAGAAATACAGTATTTAAGAAGCTCCTAGTTTGACCTTACTTGTTCCTGCAATTATTGAGCAGAAGCATGAAAATGAAAGTCGCTCAGCTGTGTCCGACTCTTTGTTACCCCATGGACTATACAGTCCATGAAATTCTCCAGACCAGAATACTGGAGTGGGTAGCCATTCCCTTCTCCAGGGGATCTTCCCAACCCAGTGGTTGAACCCAGGTCTCCCGCATTGCAAGCAGATTCTTTACCAGCTAAGCCACTAGGGCAGCCCAAAGCTAGAAACAGTGCAGTAAATAAAACTCTCAGGTTTTAACCCTATGTGTTCTACTCCTCTGTCATTTAGCCACCACTGAATAACTGTTACTCAATGGCAGCGGTAGGTTTGCCATGTTTCAGAAGTGCAGGATCTCTAAGAAGTTGGGTGAATGGCTGAGGATGCCATGAGACCAGAATGAACCATCTCTTAAGGGTGATGAAACACCTCTAAGGGTTCTCTTGATTTCTGCCCTGATGATGTTGCATGGCAACTTTGCTTTCACTGAAAAGACTGTTGAAAATGACACTTTCTTAGGACCATCCTTGAGAGTGATGTCACCCTTTTTTTCATTTCACAGTGCTTCATGTAGAATACATTAATGTCAACGACTATATTACATCATTTTCCTTATCCATTCCTCTTTTAGAATTTTAGGTTGTATCCATTTTTACTTTTTTGATTCTTGTTATTTGGTTTTGTTTTGTTTTTGCTATTGTAAGTAATTCTTTAATGGATAACTTTGTTGAACATTGGGTTTTCAGTCTCTTAAAATCATTTGAAGAGTTTGAGCAGGATAGGTGTTAGAGAAGAGCTAACACCTATCCTGCTCAAACTCTTCCAGAAAATTGCAGAGGAAGGTAAACTTCCAAACTCATTCTATGAGGCCACCATCACCCTAATACCAAAACCTGACAAAGATCCCACAAAAAAAGAAAACTACAGGCCAATATCACTGATGAACATAGATGCAAAAATCCTTAACAAAATTCTAGCAATCAGAATCCAACAACACATTAAAAAGATCATACACCATGATCAAGTGGGCTTTATCCCAGGGATGCAAGGATTCTTCAATATCCGCAAATCAATCAATGTAATACACCACATTAACAAATTGAAAAATAAAAACCATATGATTATCTCAATAGATGCAGAGAAAGCCTTTGACAAAATTCAACATCCATTTATGATAAAAACTCTCCAGAAAGCAGGAATAGAAGGAACATACCTCAACATAATAAAAGCTATATATGACAAACCCACTGCAAACATTATCCTCAATGGTGAAAAATTGAAAGCATTTCCTCTAAAGTCAGGAACAAGACAAGGGTGCCCACTTTCACCATTACTATTCAACATAGTTTTGGAAGTTTTGGCCACAGCAATCAGAGCAGAAAAAGAAATAAAAGGAATCCAAATTGGAAAAGAAGAAGTAAAACTCTCACTATTTGCAGATGACATGATCCTCTACATAGAAAACCCTAAAGAGTCCACCAGAAAATTACTAGAAATAATCAATGACTACAGTAAAGTTGCAGGATATAAAATCAACACACAGAAATCCCTTGCATTCCTATACACTAATAATGAGAAAACAGAAAGAGAAATTAAGGAAACAATTCCATTCACCATTGCAACAGAAAGAATAAAATACTTAGGAATATATCTACCTAAAGAAACTAAAGACCTATATATAGAAAACTATAAAACACTGGTGAAAGAAATCAAAGAGGACACTAATAGATGGAGAAATATACCATGTTCATGGATTGGAAGAATCAATATAGTGAAAATGAGTATACTACCCAAAGCAATTTATAGATTCAACGCAATCCCTATCAAGCTACCAACAGTATTCTTCACAGAGCTAGAACAAATAATTTCACAATTTGTATGGAAATACAAAAAACCTCGAATAGCCAAAGCGATCTTGAGAAAGAAGAATGGAACTGGAGGAATCAACCTACCTGACTTCAGGCTCTACTACAAAGCCACAGTTATCAAGACAGTATGGTACTGGCACAAAGACAGAAATATTGATCAATGGAATAAAATAGAAAGCCCAGAGATAAATCCACGCACATATGGACACCTTATCTTCGACAAAGGAGGCAAGAATATACAATGGATTAAAGACAATCTCTTTAACAAGTGGTGCTGGGAAATCTGGTCAACCACTTGTAAAAGAATGAAACTGGACCACTTTCTAACACCATACACAAAAATAAACTCAAAATGGATTAAAGATCTAAACATAAGACCAGAAACTATAAAACTCCTAGAGGAGAACATAGGCAAAACACTCTCTGACATACATCACAGCAGGATCCTCTATGACCCACCTCCCAGAATATTGGAAATAAAAGCAAAAATAAACAAATGGGACCTAATTAACCTTAAAAGCTTCTGCACATCAAAGGAAACTATTAGCAAGGTGAAAAGACAGCCTTCAGAATGGGAGAAAATAATAGCAAATGAAACAACCGACAAACAACTAATCTCAAAAATATACAAGCAACTACTACAGCTCAACTCCAGAAAAATAAACGACCCAATCAAAAAATGGGCCAAAGAACTAAATAGACATTTCTCCAAAAAAGACATACAGATGGCTAACAAACACATGAAAAGATGCTCAACATCACTCATTATCAGAGAAATGCAAATCAAAACCACTATGAGGTACCATTTCACACCAGTCAGAATGGCTGCGATCCAAAAGTCTACAAATAATAAATGCTGGAGAGGGTGTGGAGAAAAGGGAACCCTCTTACACTGTTGGTGGGAATGCAAACTAGTACAGCCACTATGGAGAGCAGTGTGGAGATTCCTTAAAAAACTGAAAATAGAACTGCCTTATGATCCAGCAACCCCACTGCTGGGCATACACACTGAGGAAACCAGAAGGGAAAGAGACACGTGTACCCCAATGTTCATCGCAGCACTGTTTATAATAGCCAAGACATGGAAGCAACCTAGATGTCCATCAGCAGATGAATGGATAAGAAAGCTGTGGTACATATACACAATGGAGTATTACTCAGCCATTAAAAAGAATACATTTGAATCAGTTCTAATGAGGTGGATGAAACTGGAGCCTATTATACAGAGTGAAGTAAGCCAGAAGGAAAAACATAAATACAGTATTCTAACACATATATATGGAATTTAGAAAGATGGTAACAATAACCCTGTGTACGAGACAGCAAAAGAGACACTGATGTATAGAACAGTCTTATGGACTCTGTGGGAGAGGGAGAGGGTGGGAAGATTTGGGAGAATGACATTGTAACATGTAAAATATCATGTAAGAAACGAGTTGCCAGTCCAGGTTCGATGCACGATACTGGATGCTTGGGGCTAGTGCACTGGGACGACCCAGAGGGATGGTATGGGGAGGGAGGAGGGAGGAGGGTTCAGGATGGGGAACACATGTATACCTGTGGTGGATTCATTTCGATGTTTGGCAAAACTAATACAATTATGTAAAGTTTAAAAATAAAATAAAATTAAAAAAAAAAAAAAAAAAAAAAAAAAAAAAAAAGGAAAAAAAAAAAAAAAAAAAAAAAAAAAAAAAAAATCATTTGAAGGACTAATGAAGAGTAAGATGAAAGTGTAAAACTTAATTTCGCCAGATAGTTAGAACACTAGGGACATGATTGGGTAGATGATGATCATGAATATTAAAAACTAATCAGTGAAAGTAGTTTGAGGAGAAAAGCTAATGTGTTTTTGGGGAGCAGAAATGTTGTACATACAGATTAGTAGCAAGATAAATCCATAATATAAACTGAACTCTTGTGAATGTTTAAACTTTTTAATCTGGGAGAAGAGAAATCATTATGTATGTCTTCTAAATTCCAACAGAGCAGAACTTCTTAACCTGGACTTGATGGATGAACTTTAGGGGAATCTCAAACATGTTTATTGTGAGATGGGGGAGCCAAACTTTTTGCCCATCTCAAATGATGTTGTGTGTTTTTTAGAAGGAAACATGTACATGTGATTGCAATCCCCTGCCTGCTGTTGCCCTCTCACAATCCCCAACCTTTTCTGATTATTAGAATTTTGATCTAAGAGGTTATCTTCTGCTCTTACAGTTATATTTGTAGTGAATGCTGAGCCAATCAATATTTTCTTTGACTAAATTGTTTTTGCAAATCTGTTTCTAGTACCAAGCAGCTAGAAAAGAGACATCTTAAGGACATGATACATTTTCAGTTCCATTTCTATATGTGGTAGCCTTCACCATCAGAAGGAAGCTGGGCAGATTTTATGGAATGTACTGAAGTAATTAATCTTCATTAGGATTGTTGGCATGGCCTTGTAAATGAAAATTTATGATAAGAGGAAAAGTCTGGCACTACATATTTGAATACCAGAGTGCCAATATTTAAAGATAGGTATAAAGATTTCTGAGAATTTTTTAATGGTCCCAAGGTCATTTATTATTAGCTTAAAATTCTTTAAGAAGAAGTCCAAGCTGCATTTACTGATATGAATGCAAGAAGGAGAGTTTTATATAAATAAGAGCAAGTGAACATTCAGATGCTGAACTCTGGTAGCTTTCCACACACTATTTGGCAGCATGTTGTAAAAGGACACCCACGGGTTTCTGTGTGAGTGAATTCTCCCTGTCCTCAGCTTCCTTGCAGCTAGATCAGTATGCAGTTTCACCTCATTTCTTGTGTGCATTCCAAAAAAAGAGAAGAAAAGCACGAGGTTGAAAAGCTGTACAGAGACTGTAGTAGAAGGAGTGTGCTTTCTTCCATCAGCCACCTATCCTGGCTTTTGTCAGATATCTGAATAGGCTTGTATGGCAATGTTGATCCTCCATTTTATGATACCAACACATACCAACTTGCACAGCCCTAATTGTACATGAACCAATATAGCTGCCACAGAAGTTAGGAGCTCTAACATTCGGCATCATGATGCTTTCTGGCGGCACAATCTCTTCCAGTGTCAGGCTTACAGAATCCCAAGTGATTATGGTTACCATTTTGTAGCTTAATTATTGGAACCGTTGTCCCAGTGTCCTTGGAAGTGTAGGGATTATATTGTGTTTCTGTAAAACCCTAGTATACCAGGGAAGAAGCTGAAAGGTTTTCCCAACAAATCTTTCCTTCTTTGATGTCTTGGCCACAATCATATCAGACAGCACTTGGAATGTTCTTGAGGCTTGGAGTAGCAGTTCCAAGTTCAGGCCCTGTAGGCCAGGGAGTGTGGTTTCCAGATTACAGAGAATGTTCTCATCTCTTGTATTGGAGTTTACTTACACATCATTTATTTAAAGTATGCTCACATCACTTATTTGAAGTAAACTATTTAACAGTTAGTAGACTTTCTATCAGAGAAGGCAATGTCACCCCACTCCAGTACTCTTGCCTGGAAAATCCCATGGATGGAGCAGCCTGGTAGGCTGCAGTCCATGGGGTCGCTAAGAGTCGGACACGACTGAGCGACTTCACTTTCACTTTTCACTTTCATGTATTTGAGAAGGAAATGGCAAAGCACTCCAGTGTTCTTGCCTGGAGAATCCCAGGGACGGGGGGGCCTGGAGGGCCGCCGTCTCTGGGGTCGCACAGAGTCGGACACGACTGAAGCGACGCAGCAGCAGCAGCAGCAGCAGCAGCAGCAGCAGCAGACTTTCTATTCATGGCAAGTACTGATGATTACATTCTTCTTGTTGGAATGTCCCATCCCTTTCTGCATCTGTTAAAACTATTGACTAAAGCTTCCTAAGGGCCAGAGGGAGAATTTTTTAAAATCAAGTCAAATAAGACATGTAGTTTCCTCTACATGAAAAAGTATTATATCAACGAATCAAACTCCTTCCTTCTGCTTTTAAGTATTAAAATATGTGGGAATTTAAACTATGTCTCTATGTCTGTTCCTCAAAGAATGGTCTCAGAAGCATCTGTATTACGGAAATAGTTGCTTTAGCAGGTCTAACATACGAATTACATGAGGTTTTATGAACCAGGCTTCCTGGGTAGCTCTAGTGGTAAAGAACCCACCTGCAGAAGACATAAGAGACACAGATTCAATCCCTGGGTTGGGAAGATCCCCTGGAGGAGGGCATGGCAACCCACTCCAGTATTCTTGCCCCTGGAGAATCCCATGAAAAGAGGAGCCAGGCAAGCTGCAGTCCAGTGGGTTGCAAAGAGTCAAACACAACTCGAGCAACTTAGCACACATGCATGAACACTATGAACCAAGAAATGGAATGACTTTCCCACGGGCATCACTGCGTATAGTTTGGAATATGGATGTACATTCCATATCCGAAACTTAGCAACATGCAGGGAAGTACGAGTTTTATGAAATTAAGTCTCTGTTAGAACAAAGGCAGGCTGTTTTGCCCTATGGAAAAATTGCGACTTCTGGAGTCAGGTAGACTGACCTAAGTTTGAATGTTCATTTCTTTTATAAGTTGTAGGCCATACCAAGTTATTTTACTTAATCTCTCTGACCTTCAGTTTTCTTCATCAATTGAATGATGATAATTTTTACCTTGCAAAGTAAGAATATAAACTAAGAATATAAACCAGGAAGATATAAACTAAGAAGAAAGCAGAGTATGATATGTAATAGTCATTAATATAATCATTTTTAACTATAAAAACAAAACTATGGCAGGAGTTTTTAAATAAGTGTATACACTTATAAGAATAGGATATCTTCTGGGATATCAACTTTCTTCTTTCCTCCTCATCAAAATCTTTCATTAAGAAAAAAAAATCATTCATTACACCCCATAAACACAACGTGGCAGACCCTATTTTCACAACACTACAGAACTACCCTACAGACCAGTGCTGCATGATATAATGAAAATGATGTCATTAAAATATCCTATTCAGTGTATGGATGAAGAGTCTGTATTACCAGATTGGAATGTGGGAAATGTCTTTACTTGTCTATTTTTCTTCCTTAGTGTTTTCATTATTCAGGAATTAAACATACTGAAAGTTTACTAAGTACTTGGCATAGAGCAAGAGAAATATTAGATCCCAGTCCTCATAAAGCTTATATTCCAGTGAGTGAATGTAAAAAGAAGAGATGGTGATAAGGGCCATGAAAGTGATAAATGTAGGGTAATGAGAGAGGAATTGGGAGAGTTTGCTTTATATAAAGTGGTTAGGAATAACCTCTCTGAAGTGAAACATGAAGAATTATTGAAAGCCTTCTCTTTAGGAAAGAGGAAATCATTCATCCTAACATTCTAACCATGAATTGCTTGTACAGTTATTAAAATTTAAATATTTATCTTAAAAGCGTCTCTATAATTATATGGCTGCCAGAGATTCCTTTTTTTCATTCCATCATCCTTCAACCATGTGTCTGTCCTGACTGTGAATCTGATTGGTTTGATAGAGGGTGATGAGGATGAGAAGCAGCTGCTACTCTAGTCCACAGAGTGGCAGCTTATTAGAATGGTGTATACTAGCATGAAGTTTACGAGGACAGGAGAACTGAGCACACCAGTGGAAGACTCGGAACGGCTTAAGTTATGTACTCATAACCTAAGACGTAGATTATTAGTTAAAGCAGCATGTCATTCACTGAGGATAAGAGGAGAAAACTTGAATGTATTTTTATGTTTAACTATTTAGGTTATAATGTGTTGATGGTGTATCAGCTCTTTCGAACTATGCAAATCTTCTTCTTATTAACTATGTACATATCATTTCTGTAGCAACCTTAGTTTTTACAGTAGAAATTGAATGAAAAGTGGAGTTCTTATATATCCCTTGCCCCTGTCCCCCACATCCTTTCCTGTTGTCAACAGAACTGAGCAGTTACATGTTACTTAGCCGTAAAAATGAATGAGTTACTGCCATTTGCAATAATGTCAGTAGACCTTGACATTGTCTAGAGAGTATTATGCTTAGTGAAATAAGTCAGAGAAAGACAGATACTGTATATGTCATCATTTATATACTGAGTCTAAAAAAGAAATGAATGTATATAGCAAAACAGAAATAGACTCACAGATAAATAAAACGAACTAGTGGTTACCACTAGTAATTACCAGTGGGAAGAGGGGAGGTCAAGATAGGAGTATGGGATTAAGACATACTAACTACCAGGTATAATATAAAAAAGAAATGAGGATAAATTATATAGCACATGGAAATATAGCCATTATTTTATAGTAAGTTTAAGTGGAGTACAAGCTATGTACTGAATTACTGTGTTGTACACCTGAAACTAACATAATACTGTAAATCAACTGTTCTTCAATTAAAAAAGAGAGAAGATAGTTGGAGAAACTATAATATTTATAATGCATTTACTATGCATTCAGTTCAGCTCAGTTCACTTCAGTTGCTCAATTGTATCCAACTCTTTGTGACCCCATGAACCACAGCACACCAGGCCTCCCTGTCCATCATCAGCTCCCGAAGTCCACCCAAACCCATGTCCATCGAGTCAGTGATGCCATCCAACCATCTCATCCTCTGTCATCCCCTTCTCCTCCTGCCTTCAATCTTTCCCAGCATCAGGGTCTTTTCCAATGAGTCAGCTCTTCACATGAGATGGCCAAAATACTGGAGTTCCAGCTTCAACATCAGTCCCTCCAATAAACACCCAGGACTGATCTCCTTCAGAATGCACTGGTTGGATCTCCTTGCAGTCCAAGGGACTCTCAAGAGTCTGCTCCAACACCACAGTTCAAAAGCATCAATTCTTCAGCACTCAGCTTTCTTCACAATCCAACTCTCACATCCATACATGACCACTGGAAAAACCATAGCCTTGACTAGACGGACCTTTGTGACAAAGTAATATCTCTGCTTTTCAATAGGCTCTCTAGGTTGGTCATAACTTTCCTTCCAAGGAGTAAGCGTCTTTTAATTTCATGGCTGCAGTCACCATTTGCAGTGATTTTGGAGCCCAGAAAAATAAAGTCAGGCACTGTTTCCACTGTTTCCACGTCTATTTGCCATGAAGTGATGGGACCAGTTACCATGGTCTTAATTTTCTGAATGTTGAGTTTTAAGTCAACTTTTTCACTCTCTTTCACTTTTATCAAGAGGCTCTTTAGTTCTTTTTCACTTCTGCCGTAAAGGTGGTGTCATCTGCATATCTGAGGTTATTGATATTCCTCCCGGCAATCTTGATTCCAGCTTGTGCTTCCTCCAGCCCAGAGTTTCTCATGATGTATTCTGCATATAAGTTAAATAAGCAGGGTGACAATATACAACCTTGACGTACTCCTTTTCCTATTTGGAACCAGTCTGTTGTTCCATGGCCAGTTCTAACTGTTGCTTCCTGACCTGCATATAGGTTTCTCAAGAGGCAGGTCAGGTGGTCTGATATTCCCATCTCTTTCAGAATTTTCCACAGTTGATTGTGATCCACACAGTCAAAGGCTTTGGCATAGTCAATAAAGCAGAAATAGATGTTTTTCTGGAACTCTCTTGCTTTTTCCATGATCCAGCGGATGTTGGCAATTTGATCTCTGGTTCCTCTGCCTTTTCTAAAACCAGCTTGAACATCTGGAAGTTCACAGTTCATGTATTGCTGAAGCCTGGCTTGGAGAATTTTAAGCATTACTTTACTAGCATGTGAGATGAGCGCAATTGTGTGGTAGTTTGAGCATTCTTTGGCATTGCCTTTCTTTGGGATTGGAATGAAAACTGACCTTTTCCAGTCATGTGGCCACTGCTGAGTTTTCCAAATTTGCTGGCATGTTGAGTGCAGCACTTTCACAGCATCATCTTTCAGGATTTGAAATAGTTCAACTGGAATTCCATCACCTCCACTAGCTTTGTTCATAGTGATGCTTCCTAAGGTCCACTTGACTTCATATTCTAGGATGTCTGGCTCTAGGTGAGTGATCACACCATCGTGATTATCTTGGTCATGAAGATCTTTTTTGTACAGTTCTTCTGTGTATTCTTGCCACCTCTTCTTAATATCTTCTGCTTCTGTTAGGTCCATACCATTTCTGTCCTTTATCGAGCCCATCTTTGCATGAAATGTTCCTTTGGTATCTCTGATTTTCTTGAAGAGATCTCTAGTCTTTCCCATTCTGTTATTTTCCTCTATTTCTTTGCATTGATCACTGAGGAAGGCTTTCTTATCTCTTCTTGCTATTCTTTGGAACTCTGCATTCAGATGCTTATATCTTTCCTTTTCTCCTTTGCCTTTCACTTCCCTTCTTTTCACAGCTATTGGTAAGGCCTCCTCAGCCAACCATTTTGCTTTTTTGCATTTCTTTTTCTTGGGGATGGTCTTGATTCCTGTCTCCTGTACAATGTCACGAACCTCCATCCATAGTTCATCAGGCACTCTATCAGATTTAGTCCCTTAAATCTATTTCTCACTTCCACTGTATAGTCATAAGGGATTTGATTTAGGTCATACCTGAATGGTCTAGTGGTTTTCTCCACTTTCTTCAATTTCAGTCTGAATTTGGCAATAAGGAGTTCCCGATCCAAGCCACAGTCAGCTCCCGGTCTTGTTTTTGCTAACTGTATAGAGCTTCTCCATCTTTGGCTGCAAAGAATATAATCAATCTGATTTCAGTGTTGACCATCTGGTGATGTCCATGTGTAGAGTCTTCTTTTGTTTTGTTGGAAGAGGGTGTTTGCTATGACCAGTGGCAGAATTCTATTAGTCTTTGCCTTGCTTCATTCTGTACTCCAAGGCCAAATTTGCCTATTACTCCAGGTGTTTCTTGACTTCCTGCTTTTGCATTCCAGTCCTTATTTATCAATTATCTTCTATGAGATAGATATTAATCACATTTTACAAATTAGAAATTAACACTTCATGAAGTTAAACAGCTTTCCCAAGTTTTGGCATTTGTTGCATTTTAGTCAAGTCTTACTCCAAAGCCACTTTTTCCATACCAGATTTTTTATAAAACTGTCAAGTGACTGATTTAAAAAAGCAGTCATTTCAACATTAAACATGCTAGAAGAAAAATATATTCTTTACATTATGAGATGTATACATCCCAGAGGAGTTACATGTCTTTTTCAAAGAAAATAAAAATTACTGTTTTTTCATTGAATCAAAATGGCAAGTTATACTCCTTCTCTAATGTTGATGTAGTATTTAATTCCTTACTCTGAGTCTGCAGTTATTGGATGCTGCTTCTTTCTAGTAGTATTTTCCCTATGCAGTTAACGTTTTACTTTTCACTGTAGCTTTGATCTTTGGATTTCTTTGGAATTAATGATATGCTACTTGAAAAAAAATACAGTCCAGATTTTAATGTCTGCTTATATACTGACTGACACAGAAATTAAGAATGTGATTTTTAGAGATCATTCTACCTAACTTTATGTAATTGAGTGGGTTGGATATTTAGCAGTATAGAAGCTTAGCTTTGTGAGTTTATTCATCATTTATTTAAGAAGTACTTATTGAGTCTCTGGATACTAGGGAATGTGATGGCAAAGAATAAGACAGTTTTTTTCTTCAAGAAACTTGAGATCTGATGGGTGAACCATCTGAGTGGAGCATTTCCTAGGGTGTAGCTGAGGAGTGCATAGCCCTAGGGGGTCACCTAAGAGGGGGCACTTAACCTAGACTAGGATGGTCTGGGAGGCTTCCCAGGGTTGAGTCAGGAGAAGGAGGAGAATGAATGACAAATATGGGCAAAGCTTTCAAATTAAGATAGTGTCAGAGGTGCTAGGAAGACTTAGATGAATTTGAGAGAGATTAGTGAAGAAATGATCAATTAAATTAAAGATGCGAAGAAGTGGTTAAAGGATGACTTCTAGGCTTTTAGTAGGGGTATTACTGTTTGCTTGGAAGGAAAATATAGGAGAAAGAATATATTGGGGGGGAAACGGGTAGTAGTTAGGGACATGTTGCGTTTGCACACCTTTGAAAATACAGATAGATAGCCAAGATCCAGTTGAATATGCTGATCTGGTGGTTAGGAAGGAATTCTAGGCTAAAGATGCATATTTTATAAGTCAAAAGCACTGTGGAAGATAGTGAGTTATGGAATTTAGCCATAACATGACCGTAGGATTTTGAAAACATGGTTTATATGACTTTGAAAAGCATATGCAAAGTTGAAATTTAGAACACTGGGAACTTGTGCTATTAAAAACAAGGGGTTAGTCAGCAGACTGGAGCCTGTGTACCCACAAACCAAACTGAGTGCTGTGAGAGTTCTCCCAGGCATAAGGCTTTCCCCTGTGACTGTTGCAACTTGAATTAAAAGCAGAGTTTGTTGAAACCTTGCCTGCCTTCTTCATTGCAGTAATGATACTTTTCAGGACTTGAAGAACCTTCAAAAAGGTCATGATTTCTGTCTTTCAGATGAGTGGACATTTATTGAATGACTTCTTTTTATTAATTGGAGGAAAATTGCTTTACAATGTTGTGTTGGTTTCTGCCCTCCAACTACGTGAATCAGTCATAATTACCCATATATCCCCTCTCTTGAGCCTCCCTCCTCTCCCTGAATGACTTCTTTATTCAAATCATCTTCACAGATAAAGAAGACAAACAGCCCCAGACTACAAAAACCTAAAAATTTAGTAGACACAGGAAGAAATCTGTACAGAATTTACTGTAATACTATTCAGAATGAGTGCAATGAAAGAGGCACAGACAGTATGTAAAATGGAATTATGTGAAGGGAATCTTTGAGGAAAAGGTAGCATTTGAACTGGGCTTTGATAAGGAGGATTCAAATAGTTGTAAAACAGAAAAGGTAATTCCAAATGGAGATAAATGAAATTGAGAACCTAGAACATATTCAGGGAATAAAATGTAGTCCAGAGGAACAGAGTATACTAAAGCGGGGTAATGCAGAATAGGGTACAGAGGCAGGCAATACAAGAAGGCAGTCCCTGAAGTGTTGATGAAGAATTGCAAGAACCAAGGTGTATTTTACAAAGAGTCCTCTTTTAAGCATATGTTGGGTTGGCAGGAATGGGAGCACTGTTACATGGGAGACATAAGGGTTTCAGTTCAGTTCAGTCTCTCAGTCGTGTCTGACTCTCTGCGACCCCATGAATCGCAGCTCACCAGGCCTCCCTGCCCATCACCAACTCCCAGAGTTCACTCAAAATCACGTCTGTCGAGTCGGTGATGCCATCCAGCCATCTCATCCTCTGTCGTCCCCTTCTCCTCCAGCCCCCAATCCCTCCCAGCATCAGAGTCTTTTCCAATGAGTCAGCTCTTCGCATGAGGTGGCCAAAGTACTGGAGTTTCAGCTTTAGCATCATTCCTTCCAAAGAACACCCAGGACTGATCTCCTTTAGAATGCACTGGTTGGATCTCCTTGCAGTCCAAGGGATTCTCAAGAGTCTGCTCCAACACCACAGTTCAAAAGCATCAGTTCTTCGGCACTCAGCTTTCTTCACAATCCAACTCTCACATCCATACATGACCACTGGAAAAACTATAGCCTTGACTAGACGGACCTTTGTTGGCAAAGTAATGTCTCTGCTTTTTAATATGCTATCTAGGTTGGTCATAACTTTTCTTCCAAGGAGTAACCATCTAAAGTATGATAATTCAACAAGAACCTGGATTTAAGAAAACTGGTTTTTAACCTTTTCCTTTTTTCTTAGAGCATAGTGGGCATGGAAATCATTATTAAATGGCTTTTTTTTAAAAAGCTTAATATGTAAATCTGGAAAGTATAATCCGTGGAGCACAGTTCTCAAGTCTAGAACAATGACTTCCAATGTTTTCATTTGCTTTCAATTCCTGTGGTCCCTCTGTTTTGAAAAATTTTTGTCTTTCAAGAAAGTTAACAAAAAGTTAATGTTTCACATTTGTTTTATTAACAAAGGCATAGTTTCCAGTCCTCCCAAGCTTGTAAGTATTCACAAAGCTCAGCTATTATTATTTCAGACAAAAGCAAAAAAATGTATACCTTAGTCTAGGGCATACAGTTGCAGGCATTTTGAAATGCTGAAAATAACCCATGACCCATCTATCACGACAAAAGAAATCTTACCTTTCCCCATACTTCTGTGGATCCAGAGACCCAGGTTGAAGCTTTTGTAGCACACTTATTTATGCTTTGAAGTATATAGAATTACAAAGAATAATTGTAATTCTTTGCTCAGAACTACATTTCCTTTCAAATCTGATTCTTCTTTTTTAATTGCAAAGAGTAATACAGGCTTGTTACAGAAAAACTGAGATACATATACCAGCAAAAAAGAATATTTTAAAAAATCTTCCCAAATCTTATTCAGTGCAAACATAAGTGCAGCCTTTTTAAACAAAGATAGATACTTATTCTGTATTGGTTTTGTAGCTGTTTTCAGTATCAGTAATGAAATTCCTGCAACATTTTAAAAATAGCTGCGTAGTATTTCATTTCTAATTTTATAATTTACTTAACAAATTAATATCTTATGATTGGACCTATGGGTTTCTGACTTTCTGAAATTACAAGTAGCTTTGCTTAAATATCCTGTAACTAAATCTTTATACACAGCTCTAATTATTTCCTGGGGATAAATTCTTAGAAGAGAGATTGCTGGATGTGCATTCTTAAAAGGTGTTAGCATTTGCCCTCCAGAAAGGTTGTACTAATTTACATTCCCACCTAGCAGTTTGCATTCTAATTGGGAATTAAGATGCATACATGAAAAAAAAATCCCTTCAGTGTCAGGAAATAGTAATGCTAGGTGCAAAAAATGACTAGTGAACAATTAAAGTTATAGGAATTCAGAGGAAAATGATCACTTTTAATAGGGAGCTTAGGTGCCTTTGTGGATGATGATGGAATTGAAGATGGATCTTGAAACAGAGGAGGACCAAGAAGGAGGGAAGTGCTACAGGGGGCACAGAGGGGACTCGAAAGAATGTCTCTGATCTTCTGGGCAAGGGCCATGGATGAGAAGTGCCAGAAGGAGGGCTGACCCTGCCACGTTAGCTCGTGTGTTTCTCCCTCTTCTGTTGCTCATAAGTGTAATTCAGACTCCACTCTTATTCTGGGTGACTAGGTAGCTACAAGCACCTGAAACCAGGAAATCAAACCTGTTGGAAAATCAGTTCAGTTTCTGGGAGAATTTGAGGTTTGGGTTCAGAGAATTTAGAAAGTAGGAAAGTTGTATTCCATTTAAAACTTAGTTATTAATATGTTTATTAAAATGTTAAAATAGAATTCACATCCCAATGTTAAATTTTTTTTTCTTAATTATTAGCAATGAATAGATTGGCTCAGATGCTCCCTGTGGGTATCATGACAAGCTTTTGTGTTAACATTTTCACTAAAAAGTCATTGAAGTAAAACTCTGTTATTGTTGATTCAGATTACATATTACAGCATGATATTTGTGTGTGTGTATGTGTTGTTGTTTGATAGGTTCTTTAAGTCATATACCTGACTTACATAGCAGTAAATCACATTGCTCATTGAATCTGTTAATTAGAGTATTAAAAGATAAGTAGCTCTGATTCTTTTGCTTTTATAGTTTTACAGAAATAGTGGGGCTTTTAATGCTCTGAGCCATCCTTTTGCTTTTTAAGGCATATTTTATCAACCTAGTATGTTGTACTCTTAATATTGAACAGTAATATGGTCCTTCTTGACACTTAACATAATACATTTGAAGAATATGGAGAGTTTGGCACTCTAACTCCCACAGAAATACTAACATAAAAATGAAATGCAGAGTTCAGCCTCAGATTCCCAGCCCTGTTTTGCAGCCACTACCCAGTTTTCATTTCATACTGTGAGCCTCCTTACAGCCTTTGGTCCCCTGTACTTTATAGCAGGTTCCCACTAGCTATCTGTTTTACAAATGGTAGTGTTCATGTGTCAGTCCTAATCTCCCAATTTGTCCCTCCATCCCCTTCCTCCACTGTGTCCACACGTCTGTTCCCTAGGTCTGCATCTGTATTCTTGCCCTGGAGCTAGGTTTATCTGTACCATGTTTCTAGATACCACATATATATGTTAATATATGATACTTGTTTTTCTCTTTCTGACTTACTTCACTCTGTATGACATGCTCTAGGTCCATCTACTCTCTACAAATGACCGAGTTTCTTTCCTTTTTATGACAGAATAATGTTCTGTTGTTCATATGTGCCACATCTTCCTTCATCTGCTGTTGGACATTTAAGTGGCTTCCATGTCCTGGCTATTGAAAATAATGCTGCAGTGAGCATTGGGGTGCATCGTTTTGAATTATAGTTTTCTCAGGGTATATGCCCAGTAGTGGCCTTGCTGGGTCATATGGTAGTTTTGTTGTTAGTTTTTTAAGGACCCTCCATACTGTTCTCCACAGTGGCTGTATCAGTTTACATTGCCACCGGTAGTGCGGGAGGGCTCCCTTCTCTCCACCCGTCTCCAGCATGTACTGTTGGTAGATTTGTTTTGATAATGACCGTTCTGACTGGTGTAAGGTGATAGCTCCTTGTAATCTTGATTTGCCTTTCTCTGATAATTAGTGATGTTGAACATTGTTTCCTGTGCCTTTTGGCCATCTGAATGTCTTTTTTGGAGAGATGTCTGTTTAAATCTTGCATCCATTTAAAAAAAAATTTTTAATTGAGCTCCATGAGCTGTTTGTATATTTTGGAGATTGATTCTTTGTCCAGTGCTTCATTTGCAAATATTTTCTTCCATTCTGAGAGTTGTCTTTTCATCTTGTTTATGGTTTCCTTTGCTGTACCAAAGCTTCTAATTTTAATTAAGTCCCATTTGTTTATTTTTGTTTTTATTATCGTTACTCTAGGAGATGGGTCAAAAAAGATCTTGCTGTAGTTTATATCAAAGAGTGTTTTTCCTGTTTTCCTCTAAGAATTTTATAGTTCTGACCTTATATTCAGCTCTTTAATCCATTTTGAATTTATTTTTGTGTATGGTGTTAGATGGTGTTCTAATTTCGTTCTTTTGCATATGGCTGTCCAGTTTTCCCAGCACCACTTATTGAAGAGGCTGTCTTTTCTCCATTGCATATTCTTGTCTCCTTTGTCACAGATTATTAGGTGCCCATAAGTGCCTGGGTTTATCTCTGGGCTTTCTATCCTGTGTCATTGATCTCCATTTCTGTGTTTATACTAGTACCCTACTGTCTTGGTTACTGCAGCCATGTAGTATAGTGTAAAGCCATGGAGCCTGATTCTTCCAACTCCATTTTTCTTTCTTAAGATTGTTTTGGCTATTCGGGATCTTTTGTGTTTCCATATAAATTATAAGATTTTTTTGTAGTAATTATGGGAAGAATGCCATATTCCTCAGTCTGTGTAATCTTTGATTTCTTTCATCAGCATCTTTTAATTTTCTGAATATGTCCTTTGCTTCCTTAGGTACGTTTATTCCTCAGTATTTTATTCTTTCTGATGCAATGATAATGGGATAATTTCCTTGATTTCTATTTCTGATCTTTCATTGTTAGCATATGGAGATGACTTTGTATTAACTTTGTATCCTTAAGCTTCACAAAATTCACTGATGAACTCTAGTGGTTTTCTGGTGACATCTTTAGGATTTTCTCTGTGTGGTGGTATCTCATCTGCAAACAGTGACAGTATTACTTCTTTTCCAATTTGGATTTCTTTTATTTCACTTTCTTCTCTGATTGCTGTGGCTAGAACTTCTAAATCTATGTTGAAAAATATTGCCAAGAGTAGACATCCTTGTCTTGTTCCTGATCTTAGAGGAAATGCTTTCCATTTTTAACCTTTGAGAATGATATTTACTGTGGGTTTGTCATATATGGCTTTCATTATGTTGAGGTAGGTTCCCTCTATGGCCAATTTCTGGAGCATTGATTTTTTTGTTTGTTTTTTTAATCAATGCGTGTTGAATTTTGTCAAATTTTGTCAATTTCCTGCATATATTGAGATGATATGGTTTTTACCTTTTAGTTTGTTGATACGGTGTGTCACACTGATTGATTTGTGGACCTTGGGAAATCCTTGCATCCCTGTGATAGATCCCACTTGATCATGGCATATGATCCTTTTAATGGGTTGTTGGATTCAGTGTGCTAGTATTTTCTCGTGGAGAAGGCAATGGCACCCCACTCCAGTACTCTCGCCTGGAAAATCCCAGGGATGGAGGAGCCTGTTGGGCTACAGTCCATGGGGTCGCTAAGAGTCGGACACGACTGAGCAACTTCACTTTCACTTTTCACTTTTATGCACTGGAGAAGGAAATGGCAACCCACTCCAGTATTCTTGCCTGGAGAATCCCAGGGACAGGGGAGCCTGGTGGGCTGCCGTCTTTGGGGTCGCACAGAGTCAGACACGACTGAAGCGACTTAGCAGTATTTTCTTGGGGATTTTTGCATCTTTGTTCATTAGTCATGAAGTGAAATGACGTGAAAGTTGCTCAGTCATGTCCGACTCTGTGCAACCCCATGGACAGTCCATGGAATTCTCTAGGCCAGAATACTAGAGTGGGTAGCCGTTCCCTTCTCCAGGGTATCTTCCCAACCCAGGGATCAAACCCAGGTCTCCCACATTGTAGGCAGATTCTTTACCAACTGAGCCACCAGGGAATCCCTCATCAGTCATACTGGCCTGTAATTTTCTTTTTTTGTGATATCTTTGTCAGGTTTTAATATCAGGGTGATGATGGCTTCATAGAATGAGCTTGGGAGTGTTTTTCCCTCTACAATTTTGTGTAAGAGTTTCAGGAAGGTAGATGTTAAATAGAATTTGCCTGTGAAGACATGTGGTCCAGGAGTTAGTTTGTTGAAAGATTTTTAATTACAGTTTCAGTTTCAGTACTTGTGACTGGTCTGGTCATGTTTTAATTTCTTCCTAGTTCAGTCCTGGAAGGTTGTACCTTTCTAAGAATTTGTCCATTTCTTTTAGGTTGTCCGTTCTACTGGCTAATAGTTGCTTGTGGTCATCTCTTACAATCCTTTGTATTTCTGTGGTGTCCCTTGTAACTTATCTTTCATTTCTAATTTTATTGATTTGAGTCCTCTCCCTTTTTTCCTTGATGAATCTGAATAAAGATTAATCCATTTTCTTTTTCTTCTCAAAGAACCAGATTATAGTTTCATTTGAAGTGAGAAGTGTTAGTCACTCAGTTGTTTCATTAATCTTTGCTATTGTTTTCTTCGTCTCTGTTTCTCCTCTGATCTTTATGATTTCTTTCCCTCTACTGACTTTGGGTTTTGTTTGTTCTTCTTTCTCTAGTTGCTTTAGGTGTGAGGTTAGGTTGTTTATTTGAGACTTTTGCTGTTTCTTCAGATAAGGCTGTATTGCTATAAACCTCCCTCTGACAACTGCTTTTTCTGCATGCCATACATTTTGGATTGTCCTATTTTCATTGTTATTTGTCTCTAGTTATTTTTTATTTCCTCATTGATTTCTTCTGTGATCCAGTGATATTTAATAACATATTGTTTAGCCTCCACATGTTTGTGTTTTTTACAATATTTTTTTCCTGTAATTGATTTGTAATCTCATAGTGTTGTGGTTGGAAAAGATATTTGATATGATTTCAATTTTCTTAAATTTACTGAGGCTTCATTTGTGACCCAAGATGTGGTCTGTCCGAGAGAACGTTCTGTGTTCTGTGTGCACTTCAGAAGAAAGTATATTTTGTTGCTTTCTGGGGTATTTTTTGATTTGCCTGCTTTCTTCTTTGACCAATTGGTTGTTCAGGACAGTGTTGTTTAATTTCCACATATTGTGAATTTTTCAGTTTTCTTATAATTTCTAGTTTCATACCATTGTGGTTGGTAAAAATATTTGATATGATTTCAGTCTCCTTAAATTACTTAGATTTGTTTTGTGGCTTATCTATCTTCAAGAATGTTCTGAGCATGCTTGAGAAAAATGTGTATTCTGCTGCTGTTAGGCAGAATGTCCTTTATCTGTCTATTAAATCCCTTTGATCTAAAGTGTAGTTCTAATCCAGCGTGTCCCTTTTAATTTTTTGTCTGGATGATCTAGCCGTTGTTGAAAGTGGTATACTGAAGTTCCCTTCACTTGCTGTATTGTTGTCTATTTCTGTCTTCACATCTATTAGTATTTGATACATTGTGGTCCTCCAATGTTTGGTGTATGTGTATTTATTATTGTTATATCCTCTTAATGATTTGATCTCTTTGTCATTGCATAATGATCTTGTTTGTCTCTTGTTACCATTTTTAGCTTAAAGTATATTCAATCTGATGAAAGTTTAGTACATCAGTTCCCTTTTGGTTTCTAGGAATATCTTTTTCCAGCGTTTCATCTTGAGAGTATATGTTCTTAAAGCTGAATTGAGTTTCTCGTAAGCAGCATGTCAAAGTGAAGTCGCTCAGTCCTGTCGACTCTTTGCGCATATAGTTGGGTGTTGTCCATCCACACACTCTATGCCTTTTCATTGGAGAATTTAGTCCATTTACATTTTGAATAAGATTGATATGTAAGGAATTA